>NW_021604707.1:639068-766441 GCF_004785775.1 Grammomys surdaster
GGAGGGAGGGAGGGAGGGAGGGAGGGAGGGAGGGAGGACGAACCACTCAACAGGGAAACCTAATCAACAATCTATCATAGCTCCTTCAAGCTATGCCTTCATAACCAATGCCCACATAACAACAATAGCAGCTGACAAACCATTTTACAAGGCCACATTCCTAGATGAAAAGCTATAGGTGACCAATGGCTACTAAAATGGAGAATCAGACTCTTCCAGGGTCTTCATCTGATAGACTGTTCAATTCCAAGTGTATGTGCAACACTAAAGAAGTCATGAACTTGAGCAGGGGTGAGAGGGAGGGAGGAAATTATCCATACAGTACTCATATATAAAGTTCTTGTTTTTAGAGAAGCAGAAGAAAAATAGCTTTATGGAAGAAGCTCCACCCCTCTGGACACAATACCAGGTTGTCTTTGGTTTATAGCTCCATAAACTTGGTTCGGACCCTACCAAAGGGCATTCTAAGGCTGGGCATCAATCTTGTCCTTCTGAAAAAAATGACCAGAGATAAAATACAACCCTCCAGGCCCTATCAGCCATCATACCTAAAAGATCAGAGGCCACTCCCAGAGACAGAGTAGACTCCTGCTAGGGAGTGTTCCTGTACCACAGCAGTGCAATGACCATTGCTAAGCATGTAGATTAAGCTCTGCTCAAGAAAACTTCTGGGAAATGTTTGCACAACTTCATTTGTGTGAACAACAGTTGCTGATAAAAGCTCAGGCTGCAGATAGTAGCTTTTGCCACCTCTGCGCTGAGTCCTGAAACTCCTTTGGCAGTCTTTCTACATGTTAGAGAAAGAAAACGTCTGAGAACTGGCAGTATCAGAGATCGGCCTAGAGGAAAAGGTATTTCCCGACTGGACTTTCTAAGGATAACATGCTAAGTGGCTTTGTGCTTTTATCTCCTGAAGGCCTCAGAGTTAAGCAATCCCTAAATCCCCCAAGCCACATCAACCTGATTAGGCATTCTGACCAAAAATAATAATAATAAAAATAAAATCCCTGCCGGGTGGTGGTGGTGCACGCCTTTAATCCCAGCACTTGGGAGGCAGAGGCAGGTGGATTTCTGAGTTCGAGGCCAGCCTGGTCTACAAAGTGAGTTCCAGGACAGCCAGGGCTACACAGAGAAACCCTGTCTCGAAAAACCAATAAATAAATAAAATAAAAAAAAATAAAAAATAAAAAAAAATAAAATCCCTGTGGCTCCCCTTGTGAGTAGAAACCTTTGTCCAGGAGCCTCTGGCATCTAAGGAGTACTTCCTCCACAATGGACCCTAGACTACTTTGGGTTCCCAGCTGGATCTTCTGCACTGGAGCTTCTACTCTGGGTTCCCTACTAAGAGTCTGTAGTGCTCCACCTCAAATTTAAATTTAGCTGGTTGTATCATTGTCATCTAGATCATTCTTTTATCCTTCACATTTTATGTAAGATATAAGCAAATCCAAAAGACTTTTAAAAATGAAATTCAATTGTTCAGCCAAAAAAAATCACAAGACGTTTGCTGCCACATCAGACCAAGAGGCACATGATACTTAGAGTGTAATACTTGTAAGAAGGCTAAGATGGGGTATACATGAGAACAGTCTGACTCTTGATGTTCTCCATATCTACTACAGCTAAGAGTTTTAGACCATTTTTCAAGAATTATTTTATGTATATGGGTACACTGTAGCTGTCTTCAGACACCAGAAGAGGGCATAGGATCCCATTACAGATTGTTGTGAGCCACCATGTGGTTGCTGGGAATTGAACTCAGGACCTCTGGAAGAGCAGTCAGTTCTCTTAACTGCTGAGCCATCTCTCCAGCCCCTAGACTCTAATAAACATTTCCTGTCAATTAGTATCAATCAATTTCTTAATTACACATTGAAAATTATGAATTTAAAACATTCCATCATTTTTTCTCCATTTACTAATTACAATTGTTCTATATAGTCAGGATCTACACATCACTGTGTAGTCTTTCTGAAACATTTATGACAAAGAAAAATAAAAATAAGTGTTTTCTCACTCATTATTTACTTCCAGAGTAAAAAAAAAAAAAATTATTATCCTATAAGCCTCCAGCAACAAGCAATTAGTTGTTTGGAGTTGGGTGTTTGGAACAGTGGTCTTTGTGTATGTTATGAGCCTACTCTTTTATGTATGTGATAGGGCAGGATACTTCATATCGCTGTTCTTTATTTTTGGTTGTGAGCCTAGCCTTTAACGGCTGAGCCATCTCTCCAGCCATATTGCTGTTCTTTTGAGGCACTTTGTCACCCTTTAACTCGTGGAAGCTCTTTCTAAGTGGTTCCTGTGTCCTCTGATGTGACTCTAAGAATTTGTAAAGAGCTTCTAGCCAAACGAGTTGTTCAAAGCTCACTGATTGCATCTGTATTTGAAAGGTGCCCTCAAAATCCTGTGTTGGGACTGTAGAAATGCTCGGCAGTTAAGAGCACTTGTACAAGCTGCAACCCCACTGCGCATTATGGCAGTTCACAATCATTGATAGCTCCAGTTCCAGAGGATCTGATGCCTTCTGGTCTCAGTGGACACCAAGGATGCCTGTGGTGCATAAACATACATGCAAGCCAAATACCCATAAACATCAAAATACAATAACATGTAAGCCCATGTGTCAGTGGCTTGGTCCACCATCCATTATGCTATTGGGTATTCTAAGAGTTGGAACCTTATAGAGGAAGTTAGGTCTCCACTGGCATGGCCTGGAAGGGATAGTGGAACCCTGTCCTTCTTTTTGTCTCTGTTTCCTGACAAACAGGAGACCACAGGTTTCTTCTGCTATGCCTTCCCACCATGATATACTATGCTGACCCAAGAACAGAGCAACAGGGTCAGGTGACTGAAAACTGAACCGTGAGCCAAATAAACCTACTTATTTAGTTGATTGTTTCAGATGTTTTTGTAACAGTGACTCTCAGCATGTGTACTAATGGCCCCAGAACCAAAAACATTCATTTCATCAAGACAAAGATATGTAAAGATATTCCTCAGGGTTTTTAAAAAATTAAACATTGCAAATGTAATTGAGGCTTCTTGTGCAAACATCTCCGTGATCTCATTGCCCTTCCTTTTGTTTGGTGGCAGTAGTCCTACCATGAATACATTATCTCTTTTTTTCCAAGTCTTTACATATATATACATGTATGTGTGTGTGTATATATATGTATGTATGTATGTATGTATGTATGTATGTATGTATTCAGAAGTCTCTGTTAATTAACTTACCAGATTAGAAAAACAAGATGGGCTGGGCGGTGGTGCCGTACGCCTTTAATCCCAGCACTTGGGAGGCAGAGGCAGGCAGATTTCTGAGTTCGAGAGAGTTCGAGGCCAGCCTGGTCTTCAGAGTGAGTTCCAGGACAGCCAGGGCTACACAGAGAAACCCTGTCTCGAAAAACAAAAAAAAAAAAAAAAAAAAATGAAAGAAAGAAAAAAAAGATGGTAGATTGCTGGAATGGTTTAAAGGAGAAATGTCCACCACAATCTAAGCATTTGAACACTTGGTCCCGGTTGGTGGCACGCCTTCATCATGATGGACTCATCCTTCTGGAACTATAAACCAAAATAAACCCTCCCTTTTATAAGTTGACCTGGTCACAGCGTTACAAGCAGGGACCACCATGTTCAATTTTTGTACTTGGGTTTCAGCTGCAACTTAGATTCTTCTATTTTCAAGGCAAGCATTTTATTGACCAAGAGAGTTTCCCAGCCCTATTTATGATGCTTTAAATTACTTCAAGACAGAAAAAAAAAAAGAGCTAGGTGTGGTAGCACACACCTTTAATCCTAGCACTCAGGAGATAGAGGCAGATGGATCTCTGTGAGTTTGAGGCCAGCCTGGTCTACAAAGTGAGTTCCAGGACAGCCAGAGCTGTTACACAGAGTAAACCCTGTCTTGAAAAAAATAAATAAATAGCAGAAAAAAAAACAACCTTAATTTAATGTAATACAATCTTTGTTGTCATTCATTCAACAGGGTTTCTCTGTGTAGCCCTGGTTGTCCTAGAACTTGCCCTGTAGACCAGTTCAGAGATTTGCCTGCCTCTACCTTCTGAGTGCTATGCTGAGATTAAAGGCATTCACCACCACCATGCCTGGCCTAATGTAATACAATCTTTTTTTTTTTCTTTACAGTTGAAGATCTTAGTATATGGTCTAAGAGATACTTTTGTAGCCCAAGGTTTTGTGTGTCTAATTTGAATTTTAAACAAATTAAATATGTATAGTTAGCATACAAAGTAATGGGTTTTATCATGGCATTTCAGACTTTTTTTTGTTTCTATTGGTCCTTTTTTCCCACCTTGAACCCTTCCACTCCCAGTATGCCTCTATTTTCTACTGTCACATATGTCCTATGATGATATCTTTTCCTCTGACATTTAGCTTTTCTCTTTCATTTGTAGGACTTTTAGTCCATCTATGATATAAGATAGGGGAAAAAATTTAAAAGAATAACCAGTTTTCCTAGCACTATGTTTTAATAGCATGTTATTTTCCCGGTGATATGTAGTTCTAATTGTATAACAATTATGCCCAAATATGTATGAGTTTGCCTGTGGGCTTCATACTCTGTTCCATTGCTTATTTTTCATCCTTGTACTATTCCACTATGTCTTAATTTCTGTAGCTTTAAAACAAGTCTTAGTATCTCCTTGTGATGGGTAATGTTAGTAAATTTGACAGAACCTAGAAAGAGCTGGGATATGGGCCTTTGGACATCCCTATGAGGGGTTATTTGACTAACTTAATCGATGTGGGAATACACACCTTAACTGTGGGAATACACCATTCCCTGACTAGATCTTGTACAGTGTAAGAGAGCCCTTTCTCTGTGTGTCTTTATTTTGATATAATGTGACCAATTGCTTCAAGGTTCTTCTACCATGACTTATCGCAATGATTGGTGATACTTCAAGTTGTGAGCCCTGTTCTGTTCTTGTGATAAAATACCCCGGCCAAAGCAAACCCTTCCTTAAGTTTGCTTGAGCATGTGTAGAAACTGTGTAACATCTGAGGAGTATACTGGGTGAGAGACTGACTATAGAAAGACATTGGAGAAATCTCACACACCCAAAATTTATGTGTATTGAAGCAGGCAGAGACTTTTTCAAAAGCCAATTGATGGCCATACTAGAATATGACCACTGTGGAGTTATCTTAGATTTAGTCAACAGGGCTTACTTGAAAAAATAAATTAAAAAAAAAAAAGCAAAAACTAGGAACATGCATGAAATACTGATTTCTAAAGATGGCCCCCAAGTAACCAGAGAGGGGAAATTGTACTGTCCTACTTTGAATGAAATAACAGGTGAGGAATCTCAAAAATGGAAAATGAATGTTATAAATAAAAAGTGTGCAAAAGGACCTAATGCTAGAAAAATTCAGTTTTAAAATGCCTTATCACAGGATGTTTAGATACCAGGGGATAACAGTGCTGGTCCATCAGAACCTTGCCACTGCTCCTCTTCCATCCGCTGCTTCCTCTTCCTCTGAAAGAGTCAGAGGTCACACCATGAGCTCACGGAGAGGTGCAAAGGGCTCAGTCAGGAAAAGTGGGTAAGACACACACTGCACCCTCAGTCCCATTATGCCTCCCACCTGCTACAGGCTTAGTGTGGGCAGACAGAGCTCTAAGTGTGTGAGTGACTTAACTGGGTCACTATTGCTGTGATGAAACACTATGACCACAGAAAACTGGGCATCAACGGATTTATTCAGCTTACAGTTGCACAACACAGTTCGTTGCTGAAGGAAGTTAGGTCTGGAACTCAAAGTGAGCAGGATCCTGGAGGCAGAAGCTGATGAAGAGGGCATGAGGGCGTGCACTTATTGGCTTGCTCCCCAGGGCTTGTTCAGCCTGCTTTCCTTTCTAGAACTCAGGACCACCGACCTAGGGATGGCATTGTCTACAATGGGCGGGACCCCCATTACGAAAATACCCTACAGATGATACATTTTTCTCAGATGAGGTTCCCTCCTTTCAGATAATCCTACCTTCTGTCAAGTTGACATTAGACTATCCAGCACAGTGAGACTGGAAGCTTTGACTATTACTTGGAACTAGATTTTTTTCTTTGGAGTTATATATTTATATGGAGTTTTAATTTATAAACTAGAAAGGCTTTTCATGGTCAGAGTAGCCAGAAAAATCAATGACATTTGCCAGAGATTTCATTAAAGGGCAACAAAGAGCTCTACAATTTAGTTTTCCAGATCAATAGCAAGAAAAAAGTATGGTAACTCATGATCGATCAGATCTCATGAATCATGTTCATTTGAATATTGTATCCATAATTTTAGTATACAATTAAAACATATCTACTTAGCAAAATAATCAAAGTTGTTCCCCCACCGGGGCCCATGATCTCCCTAGCTACAGAGTTTAGTCCTAGCATTTTACTTAGGAGTGTCTATGTCTATGCTCTGAACCTAGTGCTCACAGTTTTTCAGACAGGCTGAGAGCCAGAAAACCCCAGCAACCCTTCTGATTCTCCCCTCTCAGAGACAGGTCACAGGTGTCCTTCAGATGTATGGCTTCTTGCACAGGTGTTGGGATCCACACTCTGGTCCTTGTGATTTTGCTGCAAGCTATCTTTTTGTTGTTGTTGTTGTTGCTGCTGTTTTATTAAACTAATAAAATTTATTTTAAAATAGACAACTCAGTATTGACATTTTTAAGTCATCAGAATAATTTATAATAGTTAAATGCCTCTTAAATATACATGATATCTTCTGAACCTAAAAGTAATATGCACTTAACCAGTTTTTGAAATCTATTTGGAACATTAAACATGATAGAAGTAGAAAAAAAAACTCTTATGAAGTCCTCTATGAAAGGAAATTGTGACAAATTCCTGATTAAACAGAAACCTTTCCATCTTCAAGGGAGAATATGCAGCATAACTGTGGCTTCATAGAACGAATTAGGTAGTGTTCCTTCTGTTTCTATTTTGTGGAACAGTTTGAAGAGTATTGGTATTAGGTCTTCTTTGAAGGTCCGATAGAATTCTGCACTAAAATCATCTGGTCCTGAGCTTTTTTTTATTTATTTATTTATTTTGGTTGGGAGACTTTAAATGACTGCTTCTATTTCTTTAGGGGTTATGGGACTGTTTGGATGGTTTATCTGATCCTGATTTAACTTTGTTATTTGGTATCTGTCTAGAAAATTGTCCATTTCATCCAGATTTTCCAATTTTGATGAATATAGGCTTTTCTAGTAGGATCTGATGATTTTTTTTTAATTTCCTCAGTTTCTATTGTTTTATTCCTCTTTTTATTTCTGATTTTGTTAATTTGGATGCTATCTCTGTGCCCTCTAGTTAGTCTGGCTAAGAGTTTGTCTATCCTGTTAATTTTCTCAAAGAACCAGCTCCTGGTTTTGTTGATTCTTTGTATAGTTCTTTTTGTTTCTACTTAGCTGATTTCAGCCCTGAGTTTGATCATTTCCTGCTATCTCCCCCTCTTGGGTGTATTTGCTTCTTTTTGTTCTAGAGCTTTCAGATGTGCTGTCAATCTGCTAGTGTATGATCTCTCCAGTTTCTTTTTGGAGGCACTCAGAGCTGAGTTTTCCTCTTAGCACTACTTTTATTGTGACCCATAAGTTTGGGTATGTTGTGCCTTCGTTTTCATTAAGTTCTAAAAAGTCTTTAATTTCTTTATTTCTTCTTTGACCAAGCTATCGTTGAGTAGGGCATTGTTCAGCTTCCATGTGTATGTGGGCTTTTTGTTGTTTTTGTTGCTATTGAAGACCAGCCTTAGTCAGCGGTGATATGATAGGATGCATGGGATTATTTCAATCTTCTTGTATCTGTTGAGACCTGTTTTGTGACCAACTATATGGTTGAGGCCTGTTCTCCTGTATATCTTTAAGGGAGTTATTTATGTCCTTCTTAAAGTCCTCTATCATCATCATGAAATGTGATTTTAAATCAGATTCTTTGCTTTTCCAGTGTGATAGTGTATCCAGGACTTCCTATGGTGGGAGAACTGGGTTCTAATAATGCCAAGTAGCCTTGGTTTCTGTTGCTTATGTTCTTGCCCTTGCCTCTTGCCACCTGGTTATCTCTGGTGTTAACTGGTCTTGCTGTCTTTGACTGTGGCTTGTCACTCCTGCAAGCCAGTGTATCTCCTGGGAGACCAGTGCTCTTCCGGAGGAATTTGGGTATGGAGAGCTGGTGGCACAGGGTCAGCTCTGGGGTGCAGACAGAAATCGGAAGGATCCTGTCCCAGGCTGTTCCTTGGTTCCTGTGTCCTGATGGCTCTGGGCTGGTCGCTCTTAGGCCAGGAATTTGAGCAGAAGTGATGGTTTTACCTGTGTTTACAGGTGTGTTGGCACTCCTGGAAGACCAGCTCTCTCCCAGTAGTATTTGAATATAGAGTGCTGTGGTACAGGATCAGCTCTGGGATCAGCTGCAAGCTCTCTTAACCACAGACCCAACCCTTCAGCCTGTTTCATTCCTTTTTTAAGAGTAAGGTTAGAGGGTTGAACTGGAGAATAGACTAAGCATATTTTGAAGCTACAGTAACTCTCTCCATGGAGAAGAAAAGAGGAAACAGGGATTAGGTTTGGTGCATGGTCATTTCTGGAAGTTTTAACTTGTGAGAAGCAGTCTGGGATTATACATTTCCTCTCTTTGTTCACTAATAAGATCTACTGCACACACTTAGAAAAAAATAAAAGGTTCTCAAGGTTGACCTAGATTAGTGAATCAAAGTGTGCTGGGAGGAATGCCTGAAAGTCTATATTTTTAATAAATACAGTAAAGAATCTTGCCCATGAGCAAATTTGAGCTATACACACAGGAGAATAAACTTGGGCTGTGGAGGTGGCCTGGGGTTGTATAATGACCCACTTTTAGTCCTCATGTCTTTGACCAGATCACTTAACCTCCTACGTCTCTTTTCGTTATTTAGAAAAAAAAGGGAGAAGGGCACTAACCATTACTGTCAGATAAGATCATCAATCACAGAGTCTCATTGGGAGTCGAGCATAGTGGTACATGCCTTTAATCTCAGCACCTGGGGAGCAGAGGCAGGTGGTACTCTGTGAGTTCAAGGACAGCCTGCTATACAAAGTGAGTTCCAGAATAGCCAAGGCTACACAGAGAAATGCTGTTTTGGAAAACAACAATAAAAACCAACTCAGTGAGAGAGAGTATAACATATAACACAAAGCTGACATTCATTGAAGAGTCATCTTTATTATGGACAGGGTTTAGGAGAAATCATGAACTTAAAGTACCAGGCTACAAAGACATTCCTGAAATTGGGAGGGAAGAACAGAACCACAGCTCTTTCTTACTAGCTCAGCATCTACTCCCTAATTTTACAACCGCGGTATCTGGATTTTCTTGGAGAATCAGCAGCAGCTTCCATGTCTAGTTCACACGATTCCGGTGAAAAATTCAACTGTGCCTTCCCACTCCAGAGATAAAAATGGCTCAGGCCTAGCCAATCAGCAAACTGCATTTTCTCAAGCTATCAAACTGACCAAGTGAGATTCAGCTTTGGAATGTCTACTATGGCTGTGTGTCTGGAGCGACTACCACGAAGGGATGGAGGAATATAAAGTTCCCACAATCTGAAGCTTCTTTGGCCACAGGAGATGAAAAAGCCTCTAGAGGTGTAGGATACAGAAGACTAAATCTTGATTTTTTTTTTGAACCCTGGAATCTAGATGTGCTAAAGACATTCTATTCCAGGATTTTACAGCTGTATAAGCTATTGAACATTTTTCCTAAAATAGTTAAAGTTAGATTTTTCAGTAACTTGTACTCAGATCTTATTAATACTTAAATTATTTAGGGCTGATGGCTCAGTGGTTAAGAGCACTGTCTGCTTTTCCAGAAGTCCCGAGTTCAATTCGCAGAAACCACATGGTAGCTCACGGCTATCTATAATGGGATCTGATGCCCTCTTCTGGCATGCAGGTGTACATGCAGATAGAGCACTCCTATACATAAAGTAAATAAATCTTTCTTTTTTATTTTTTTGATCTGATACATTCCCCAAGTTTATTGGGAAGAAACAGTCCCATGACCTAATATTTGGCCAATGGATAGTGGAAATTGCTGAAGCATCATCAGTCTCTGGGGAGAAGAAACTCAAATCCGTTCCATCTAAATGGGTCCTTTTCTCTCAGACTGGAAAGTTGTTGATACTAAGGAAAGTCTCTGCTTCTGTTCCTCGAGCTGTGAGAGAGGTTACCATGCAAGGGAAGCACAGTAACTGCAAGCTGTTGGGTATGGGAACGACAAGCTTGGCTGGTATGCAGTACTGCGTCACTGGGATTATTCTCAATTAATGAGCAGACATTACACAACTGTCTCTTTCAAGTTTAGAGAGCTGACACATAATACACAATCAGAGGACATTGTATATTAGAATATAACTCATTAGCCAGTGTTGATTCTTTATCCCTTTGAAATGAAATCGTCCATTGCCTATTTTGAGTCTTTCAAATTTGAAGTTATAGTCCAGGTGAGGATTCCAATTTGGGATGAGGCCAAATGGGGTTAGAAGTGGGACTTCCAGTCAAAAGCCATCAACAAATCAAAACCAGTGGCTAAAAGGAAGTGGGGCTGAGTGGTGTAAGAGATGCAAGATGGAGTTTGACCTCTAGTGCCTCCAACTCAGAGTACCAGTCAAGGACCTTAGGCAGATCTAGCTGAAGCAGCACCTGGCCCTTGTGAGGGACATCCTAGAATGGACATGTCCCTGTGTGACTTCCCAGCGCATACCAAATGGATTGGGTCATTTTATTCAAACCTGGAGGACTTGGCCGCCCAAGCACATGCTCTGTGGATGAACTCACTTTAGCTTTAGTCCCACATGGCTGCTGAAGTATGAGGAGCTCAGACAGCAGTGGACAGAGGAGAGGAGAACACAGGGCAGATGATCAGAGAAATCCAAGGAAGGGGATTAAGTTACTGTCAAACCAGACTGTGTGTGAGAGAGAGACCATGGGTCAGACTTGCTGAAGACTCCAAGAGTCTGGCAGAGAACTAAGAAACTGTCAGAGCTCACTACAGTGAGCCAGCTGCCCGTTGTATACAGAGTACAGGCTAACTGAGCAGGGGACAGCAGTCTTAACAGTCACCAAAACCACCCAGCAGTACACCAGCTCTACAGACTGGAAGGCAAAGCATGCTATTTGGACTCCAAATCCCCTAAATCCAAGTGATAACTATGTTATCCAGTTTCTCATTCCATAAGGTCCTTCTCTACTACTCTCTCCATAAATACTAACAGCCTTCCAAATGTCATCAGCTATGCTAGGTACTGGAGTTATGGAGGAAGTGTCCACAGTATTTCCCTGGAGAAGTGATCATCTACTTAACAATTACAAAGGGGAGAGAGTGTAGGGAATGAAGGAAAACTTAAGACAGAAGTTTGGGAGAGTTTACGTCCTAGTGGTGTCAGGGAGATGTTGTCTGGAAAGATGGGGGGGGGGGGTTGCACATATATAGGATATGCTTCTAGCTTGCTAGCAAACAAGTCTGGACATTCTAAAACACTCCAAGTGTACGAAGTAACCCACAGCAGCCTCTAGTTTTCAAGAGAACACTGCCAGTAAGTAGTTTTGGTGACGATAGTGAGTTTAAGTGAAGTGAACCATCTATGGTCTCTTGCTCTGACCTCCAATGATCACAGATGAAGCAGACATTTGCTAAGCCTCTGGCTCAGATGGCTGAGTAGAGACACTCTAGTTGAGGGAGCTTTATTCTCATTCCAAATGAAGTTAAACAATTCATGAAATTCAAGTCCTGACCTTCTGCTCTCATCTTCTACCAGCTAGCTTAAACAACACACTCAAAAAAAAAAAGATAGCCAAGCTGTGAAAGTATAACTCAGACATTAAGTTACTGCTAGACCTCACTGCTGTGGGGAATATTGTTAGCCTTTGAAGTCGTGAACAGGAGACTAGATGAGATGAGAAAAGGCTGTTGAGTGGGCTGAATGGAAGATGCAGTGTAAGAAGGGTAGTTGTGTGATTAAAAATATAACTCCTTAACTTCAGATTGTGACTTATGTGGTTCAGTGTCTATTTCTGGGCATAGTTCAGTGTCTGCTACTACTTAGTGACTGAATGAGTGTTAGACATGTGTCCTGGACAAAGCAATATAATCTCCCTTAGAAGAATCTCTGAATGAAGAAGAGGTGTTCTCTATCGGGATTATTAAACCAGGAGATAAAACATTGCTGTCTCCTCTAACATGTGGCTTAAAGCTGTGTGAGGGAGAAGAAAAAAAAAAGACAAGCTGGGCCAGGAAATGAAGAGGACCTCTCTGAGTCTCTGTATTCAGCCTTGCTCACAAGCTAACAAGAGTGGCTTACATAAAAGCTTATGTATCAATTTTAATTGATTGTTGGGACTTTTTCATTATTATTGATGAACTAATAAAATTTGGCCAAGCAGTAGTAGTGCATGACTTTAACCCAGCATTTGGGAGGCAGAGGCAGGCAGATATCTTGAGTTTGAGGTCAGCTGGGTCTATAGAATGAGGTCCAGAACAGCCAGGGCTACACAGAGAAATTGTCTCAGGAAAAAAAAAAAACCTACAAATTTGTACATGGACAATTTTGAGTCTGCATGCAAGGTATGCTGGTCAATCTCTTTCTTCCACTTCATCATTCTCTCTCTCTCTCTCTCTCTCTCTCTCTCTCTCTCTCTCCCTCTCTCTCTCTCTCGTGTTCAAGTCTACTCACCTTGCTTCATGACCCACCAAGATTAACCAGGGCTGTCTGTGTGACCATAGTTTGAAACTATCAATTGGATCTGAGTAAGCTCAGTACTAGGTATACAACTAGTCAGTGACTTCACCTCTCCCCCAAACTATCAAAATCAATAGTTCATAATTAAAGGGTAAGGCCCCTTGAGTCTTTTCCCTTCTGTTAACCTGTCCTTGGTAGGACAGGTCTTGTGAGAGCCCAATGCAGACCACTATAGTTGTTGGAAGTTGTGGTGAATAGTTTTATGTCAACTTGACACAAACTAAACTCATCTGAGAGGAGGGACTTCAATTACTAAAATTCCCCCCAAAAGATTAGCTATGGGCAAGCCTATAAGGGCATTTTCTAAATTAATGATTGATGAGGGAGAGCCCAGCCCTCTGTGGGTAGTGCCATCCCTTGGCTGATTGTCCTGGGTTCTATAAAAATGCAGGCTGAGCAAGCCATGATGGACAGTAGGAAGCACTGGCCTCTGCTTTAGCTTCTGCCTCTGGGTTTCTGCACTGTTTAGTTCCTGTTTTGACTTTCTTCAGTGATACCAGTGATGTGCAAGTGTAAGTCAAATAAACCCTTCCCTCCTCAACTTGCTTTTTGGTCATGGTGTTTCATCACAGCAATAGTAACTTAACTAAAGGGAATTAAGTTTTACAATGCTTGTATCGAATTCAGAGAACAAAATTTCTAAGCCCTTCACCCAAAGGATTTTTTACAATTTAATTTAGTTTAATGAAGCTCCCTTATTATCTACAATGAAAGAGTTCTAAATCTCTTTAATAGTTACTATGTTCCCACATTGCTAGTAAAGAGATAGGCTGAGGTGGTAAGGTATTTACAATCTTAGTTCCTATTAACTTTGATTTTCTGGTACCCATCCTTCTAGCACTGGCTCCCAACTCTAGGTCCTGCATCCTCAAAAGATTCTTGGAGGATGACTGGGAAGAAAACCACATAAAGGTCAGAGGCTGGATGTTACCTTGTAGATGATACCAGATCCTAAATTATATCTGTCTGATTCCTACTCTTCCACCTTTCTTTTTCTAAAGCAAAGTGGCTGCCTCCTGTGTCTTTGGTAGGAGGACCATGATTCCAATGATGTCATAACTGGAAAATGCCCAGGGTTTTTTTTTATACCAGGAGAAGGAATGTGTTTTTCTGAAGCCCGTTTTGACTTGGACTTTGCTCATACTGACCATCTAGATTAGATTATATTTGGAAAACAAAAGAAATTCTAAGTTTCAAGAAGGTCCTCTCAGATATTCTCTTTCCTCTGGAGTATTTGCTACGTAGTTTTACAATGAGACCTTTTCTTCTTTTATCTTGAAATATAAACTTCTGTTCAAACGTAAATAGTTTCTTAAAATGTTTATATTTGTGCTTATTAGCCATGTCTACCCTAGTATGAATTTTCTTGGCAGGTTATTCTTTGAAGCATATTTCACTGAGGGCTAAAAAGCAAATTAGGATAAACTGAAGAAGAAATTGAGAGGAAAGGGAAGATGATATAAAAGAGAAAGTAGTACAGAATTGGAGAGAAAGGGACAGTTCAAAAGTTTAACTCCAAAAATCACTTCTGAGATAAAATTGCAAACCCCGGGCATGCTAGGACATGCTGATATGAAAAGCGTCCTGAAGAATAGAGTGAATTAGACAGGGCTTTGAATCCCAGGGGGAGTCTCTAATGTGCTTCCAGAACAAGTCATCTCATTCTTTTCGCATGCTCTTCTCCTTGGTCACTTCTGGCACCAGTTAAGACCATTCATGAGCTGGGATTAAGTTCGCATCCAGAAATCAGACCCAACTGCTCGCAGCATGTGACTGCAGCTGCCCACACTGTCAGCAAGCCCTGGCTCCTCTGCGATTTACTACCTAGACAGAAAGTACACCTCACAACTTTATCTGCTTTCAACTGTCACCAGTGTCCTTGGAGATTCTTCTTTGTAATTCACCAACCAAGCTCCTTCTGAGTTGCTCCAAAAAGCTAAGACCAACTTTGCTGTCATGTTGTTCTATGATTATACATTTGTGTCGATTGCCATGTTCCTGTGGTGCCCTTGGTGACAGTACAAATGAAAGCAAAATTATGTTGACAAGGAAGACATCAGCCAAGGCAGACTAGAATGTTCCACGTCTCACTCTTCTGTAGAAACATATAGGGATATGGAATGATTTGAACTGATCTGGTAGAGCTCTGGAAGCTAGTTTATGGTCATTAATTAAATGGTGACGAGAGTGTTTTGTACTTTATCAGTAGGCACCACCCACCCATCCCTCCATTCCCAGCATGGCAGTAGCTTTGGTACAGAAGTGAACCTGGGTATAGGTATCTCCCTTGAATCAAAGGGAAGATACCAGACCTTTCTGGTGTGTGTGTGAGACTATGTATAATTATTTTAAACTGTATGGTAGACATTTGAAGGTTGATACAAGGAGCTTGTCTCTGTCTTGTCTAACTCAAAATTCAAGCAGAAGAAATGGAAGGCACTATTCTTAAGCCTATAAGGCAGTGGCTTTTGACCTGTGCAGGTCAAGACCCCTTTGGGGGTCAAATGACCCTTTCATATGGGCCACCTGGGACCATTGTGAAACATAAATATTTATGTCATGATTCATAGTGTTAGCAAAATTATAGTTATGAAGTAGCAACAAAAATAATTTTAAGGTTGAGGTTGAAGGGGATTCTGCTATAAGGGGATTCCAGATCCACAGACTCCTGGAAGAAATAGTTACAGGAGGAAGGATGGTGGGATGGCTCAGTGAGTAAAGACACTAGTGTCTGACCCCAACAACCTGAGTCCCGTCTCCAGGACTCACACAGTGGAAGGCAAACACTGACTTCTGCAAACTGTCCTTTGACCTCCACATGTAGTGGCTTGTCTAACATATAAATACATGATTTCCTTTTAAAAATAGTAAAGGTAGAAATAAATGGATAGAGGGCAAGCTTCATTCATGTCTAGGAAAGTTGGACTTTAAATATTTGAAACAGCTGTGTACAAGAAGATTTAGGGCCGGGCACGCCTTTAATCCCAGCACTTGGGAGGCAGAGGCAGGCGGATTTCTGAGTTCAAGGCCAGCCTGGTCTACAGAGTGAGTTCCAGGACAGCCAGGGATACACAGAGAAATCCTGTCTCAAAAAACCTAAAAAAAAAAAAAGAAGAAGAAGAAGAAGAAGAAGGAGAAGAAGAAGAAGAAGAAGAAGAAGAAGAAGAAGAAGAAGAAGAAGAAGAAGAAGAAGGTGGTTTAGTAGGAAGCTACACACATGAACAAACAAGGTAATAGGGTCAGAAGAGACCCAAGAAGGCATTACCATGCCTTCAGGCTGGTTTTGAGGCACAAGCAGTGGTGAATCAAGGTTGAAGAAATGCCTCAGCACAGAAGGACCCTTTAAATACTGGGAAAGCTCCTGACATTTAGGAAACTCTTTGTCAAAATATGACCAAAGGAAGTCAAGAATTCAGTGATTAAACACAGCAAGGGATACCTTCTACATATGTAATTAAGAAAACTCATTAAGGAATTAAGGAATGAACAGACTATGACAGCCTTCAAACTGTAAAAAACAAAAGTGTGAACACTGGGACAGAAGAATTTGGTTTCCAGAGTCACCATACTCTAATTCCTAATATCAACAAAAGGGCCAAGATATACAAAGAATAGAAAAGCATCTAAGAAAAGAACGATGTCTGTGAGGAAACCCAGAAGCCAGATTTATTATACAAAAAGCGAAATATGATCCAAGAATTAAAAGAAAATGTGGACCAAAAAATAAAGGAAATCAGAAGAATAATGTAGTGGCTTGGTAGTGTGTGTCTATCCAAACCTCATAGCTGAATTCCTAACACCTCAGAGGTTATGATACAGGAACTGGGCCTTTGGGAGGCAATTAGACCATGAGCATTCCATGTCATGAAATTAGTGGCCTTAGAGAAGAGGCCCATGAGAGGTCTCTCTCACCCTTTCTGACATGTGCAGACAAATAAAAATGATAGCCATGGACCAGAACATAGGCATTGACCTCACACCAAATATCACGACAGCAAGTATTTTGGCTGGGAAATTGAATGTCTAACTTTTATATTATTCTGCTAATGTAGCCTGAGTAGATGAGAGCATACGATGCATTACTGGAGTTTTAATATTAACCAAGAGACGGGAAAGTATAAAACAAAACCAAACAGAAACTCTAGAGCTACAAAGCATAACGACTGAAATGAAGTTTTCACTAGAAGGAACTGGCAGCCTATCTAAGCAATCAGAAAAAAAAGGAAGGATCAAAATAGAGACAGGTCATCTGAAATGACACGTTTTGAAAAACAGAAAGAAAAAAGAATGTAGAAAAGGAAACAGAGACTAAGGAAATTTACAGACATCTGGACAGGGCGGGGAGGTGGGGGTGGGTGTTTAAATACATCATAGCCAAAGCACCACACATTTGATGAAGTGCATTTATCTGATAACTGCAAAGAAGCCAGATGCATACTAAGTGTGACAAACTGACATCAAGACACAAGTCAGATTTTCAAGTCAAAGTCCGTTGAGAGCAGCAAGAGAGTGGTTCAACATATGGTTCAATAAACATCACTAGATCTCACACCAAAATTCTTAGAGGCCAGGAGGATGCAGAATGACATTTAAAGTTGTGAAGGATTAAAAACTGCCAACTAACAATCCTGCAAACTGTTTTCTCAAAATTGAAGAGCCAAGGCATTATATTATCAAACAAAGAGAAGCTGACAAAGTTCATTACCACCTAAACAGGCCCCATAATTGCTAAAGAAAGTCCACTGGGTTAAAATTAAAAGGATGTTAGGTAGAAACTCATAGCTATATGGTGAAATACTTCTAATAGGATGGTATGGCTTACTGTATAGCAGCCAAACAGTCCTGGGTGTCAGCCCCACACTCACCAAAGGACTTTGAAGACAAATGTTAAACATTTTTTAATAAAGTTATGTTATTGGGTACTGGGTGTGAATTATGCTCTCCTCAAATCCATATCTTAAAGTCCCAACCTTCAATACATCCAAATGTGTCTAGTTACAGGTAATGCCTACAGGTACCATAAGTTAAGCTGAGGTCATAATACAATAGGGTAGCCCTGAATCTACTGTAACTATTGTCCTAATTAAAAAAAGAAAGAAAGCATTGGAGACAAGGCACACAGGAGGCTACCACATGAAGAAGAACAAGAGTCAGAATGAAGGCCGGTATCAAAGGAACTTTCCACAAGGCAAAGAACAATGGTTGCCAGGAGACTATGGAACAGCTTTGTTAGGTTCCAAACCCAGACAAATGGCTGAGGTGCCTATTTGATACATCAAAGCAGACCTGGCCACCAGGTTCTCCCAGCATCCCTCAGTCCCTACCTAGTACAGAGTGTGGCTGGCATGCCTCACTCCCTATCCTAAGTTCTCCAGCCCAGGGACTAGGCTACCCTTCTCCCAGCTGCCCTTCCCTATATAATCCAACCATTTTAATTTATCTGGCCCCTTTTGGTCTACCCTTTACCCTCCTGGCCTCTTGCTCTGGCTCTCCCCCTTCTCCCTCTCCTCACATGACCAGGTTCAGGGTCATGTTCACTCTGGACTCTCCCAGATGTCTCTGCCTGTACCTATGCTCTTCCTTTCATCTACAACAAACCTCCTCCTCCACCATACCTAGGAGCAGTCATGGCCTTACTCTTCATTTCATTCTTCCATTTAAGCTTTCCTCTCAGAGCCTCAGAAAGTGACAGCTCTACTGGTTTCTCACCTGTGAGACAACCAATTTCTCATGGATAAACCAATTTGTGTTATTTTGTTGTAGCACACCTAGGTAGCTAATATAAGCATACGAAAATGCAGTTTATAACATCAATAACAGAGTGAGATGGGAGGAGATCTGCAGAGGGCTTTTGTATATGATTGGAAATAAGTTGACATCAATTAAGATCAAAGGCAGCCTGGTCTACGCATCAAGTTCTAGGACAGCCAAGGTTGTACAAAGTGTTAGGGGCTAGGTAACATATTAAGGTCTACATAACAGTTACCTAACTAGCCTTATAATGATAAGGAAACTTTCTCATATGTTTCTGCTGATACTAGAAAACTTTCTAATGCCAAGTTGATTACATATTCTGTTATGTTCTGTGCCCTTAGAAACCAATCACAATAGAAGTCAGTAGAACTGTTTTATATAGATACCTACAATAAGCTTGGACCCAAACCAACCACCCAAAAGCATTTCTTGTACCTATGTATAAGCTTTTATGGTATTTGCCTTTATAAACTGCCCCTGGAATAAACTCCAACATGAATCACTTGCACCAATATCAGAAACTGTTTGGAATAAGACTTCTATTTTGAGTACTTATTGAGTAAAGTTTAAGTTCCCAAGACCAGTTCCTGGGAACTGGCATTCTACTTGGCAGAAATAGACATGTGCATGGGTAACTGCCATCCTGGTTGGCAAGTTAAGACATGAATTTTAGCCAAGGCAAGTCCCCTGCCACAGTTGAATACCTTCAACCAATGGGAGCAGGATAAGTATACAAGACATGTTCCTAAGGAAATCTCCTATCCCTATATCCTGATTGGTGAAATAATGTGGCACAGATGTTCGTAGATTTTAGACTTAACAAATGTTATGGTTCAGTTCCCAAATCTGGACTATGGCCCTGGTCAACTAGTCCTGGTGAAAATGCTCAATAAACTACCCTGTCTTGCTGAAATGGATGTTCGTATGGTTTGTGAGGCAATTCCTGGACTCCAACACAAAGAAACCCTATCTTAAAACAAACAAACAAGCAACAAATAAAACTTGCAAAATACAAAGTCATGTTTCTACATATAGACAATGAACAATATGAAAGGAATTAAGAAAATAATTCCATTTGCAATGATCTCAACATGCTTATGAAAAAATTAAACAGGAAGGGAAAGATTTACACATTGAAGATTTATACACACAAAGCCCTGAATTTGATCCCTAGTTCCATATGAACATAAAGGCAACACACACCTGTAATTCCACCACTTGGAGGTAGAGCAAGAGCATCAGATGTTTAAGATATTATCTTCAGCTTCACAGTAAGTTTAAGGCCACTGTGAAATACATGAGACTGTCTTTTTTAAAAAAGACAGAAGAATGGGGGAGAGGGGGAATTCAATGTTCATGAATTGCAGGATTTGCTATTGTTAAGATGTCAATACTACAAAAATTAATCTACTGTTATTTTTTCTTTAATCTAGATTTTAATTTTTAATTAAATTTTTTAATTTAATCTAGATTTAGTGCAATTCCTATCTAAATTCCAAATATTTTTTTTCTTTGTAGAAATAATAAAATCTATCCTAAAGTTCAAATAGAATCTCAAGGGACCTTAACAATCTTGAAAAATAGCGATCTACTCACACTGCCTGGTTACAAAGGTTGGGGTGTTACAGTATCCAGCCAGTGTAACACTCCTACAAGGAAAGGGGTTGTCTTAGTTTGGGTTTTAGTGCTGTGACAAAACAACATGACCTAAAAGCAAGTTAGGGAGAAAAGGGTTTATTTAATTTACCCTTCCACAACACTGTTCTTCACTGAAGGAAGTCAGGACAAGAACTCAAATGGGGCAAGAATCTGGAGGCAAGAGCTGAAGCACAGGCCATGGAGGAGTGCTGCTCACTAGCTTGCTCATCTGCTTTCTTATAGAACCCAGGACCACTAGCCCAGAGATGGCACCACCCGTAATGAGCTGGACCTTCCCCACTGACAATTAATTTAGAAAATGCCTTACAGCTGTATCTCATGGAGGCATTTCCTCAACTGAGGCGCCTTCCTCTCTGATGACTCTAGCTTGTGTCAAGTTGACTCACAAAAGCAGCCAGTGCAGGGGTATAGACCCATGAAGCAGAATAGAGGTAAGCCTTTTCATAAATGATCAAATAATTCCCAATGATGGAACCAAATCATCCCTGCAATCTTAGTATCTGGGAGCTGAAACACAAGCATCATAATTTTGACAGCCTGTAGCTATGTAGCCAGACCTTCTTTGTACACAAAAATATTATAATAATAAAAATAAAAACAATGGCACCAAAGACCATTCAGTGAAGGATAGGAAAAAACAAGTACTGTTGAAACTGGAGGCATGAGACTGTCTCAGTAAATAAACAAAAACTGCTGAAAAAAATAAAGAGAGAGAAATGGGGGGGAAACGACATTCATAGATTGCAAGACTTGTCATTGCTGTGCATGCAGCATATGTATAAGTGCTGTGCACTTATACATTCAGTATTCATAGCAGTACTGCTTGCAATAGCCAAAATGTAGAAATAACCCATGTCCATCAACATGAGTGAGTAAACAAAAGTCGTATAAGTTTCAATTAAGTATATTCAAACTTAACAAAGAATGAAGTTAAAATGGTCACCATCAGCTAAGAGCATGGAAAGAGGACTACTGTTGAAAAGATCTGGAGTTTCTGTGTGAAATGTTGGGCGGTTCTAGAGAGTGTCAACACTTGTGGTTGGGCTAGGATTTGATATACATAGTGCCATTAGTCTCTTTTTTAAAACCTGGCTAAATTTGTCGGGCTCAGTGGCACACATTTTTAATCCTAGTACTTGGGAGGCAGAGATAGGCAGAATTCTGTGAATTTGAGGCAAGCCTGATCTACAAAGTAAATTTCAAGACAGCCAGGGTTGTCACAAAGGAAAAAAAAAAGCCTAGATAAAATGGTAAATTTTACCACCTATTAAGAATCACTTAACTTTATTTTCCTTTATTCAACCAAAATGTATTGGATACCAACAAAATGGCAACTCTCTCGACATTTCCCGGCTTCCAGAGACATCTAAAATAAGTCTTTGCCATAAAAGACTTTTAAATCTGAGCCAAGTATAGATGTATGTCTATGACACTAGCATTCAAGGATGAGGCAGGAGGATCAATTTAAGTCCATCCTTGGCTACATCGGGAGTTCAAGACCAGCCTGAGCTACCCAAGACCATTTCTGCTTGGAAAGTCAAGGGAGTAAAATGAGAAGACAGTCCATGGGATGAGGAATGCCACACTGGTAGGTATAGAGAGGTTAAGGAAGAACATAATTAACTCAGGCAAGAAAAATCTAGAAACACTTATGAAAGGACATGGATGTTTACTTTCCTGACACTGTGACAGAATGCTTGACAAAGTCATCTTAAAATGAGGAAGGGTTTATTTGGCTCATGATTTCTATAAATCATCATGGCAGAGGAATGGTGTTTCCATAATGTGGACTTTTAAAATATTTTTTTATTATTTGTACATGTATGTGTGTGGTGGGGTACAAATGTACTCTGTGGAGTTAGTTCTCTACATCTATCTTTATGTGGGTTCTGGGGATTAAACTCAGGTTCCCAGGTTTGCATGGCAAGACTCTTATCCACTGAGTCATATCACTGACCCCAGTAAAGAAGGTTCTCTACCTTACAGCCGACAGAAGGCAGAGAGTAAGAAGGAACCAGAGGCGAAACATAACCTTCCAAGCCATGCCCCCACGTGACCTACTTCCTCCCATTTGACCCCACCTCCTAAAGCTACGTCACTTCCCAAAATAGTACCGCCACTTGAAAACCAAACGTGGAACCAAAGGAATTAGTCATTAACCTGAGTCTTACAGAGTGTAAAGTAGCCAGACATGTGGAGGTACAGACAGTAAAGAGAACATGAGGAAATGGTAAAGTATATGAAATTGGTAGGAACGGGTAATGAAATAAATAGTGAAGGCATGGACAAGATTCATAAAAGTAACACTTGTACGCTAATGGGAGTTTGCGCCTTATCCATAGGGCGATGGTGTCCCTAAAATAGGCCTCCCTGATCACCTGGTGAGAAAAGCAGAAGAGGGGACCAACCCTCCAATCTTACTGTCTTAAAGAACTGATGAAAGACCTGAGCTAAGGCAAGGGAGTGATCGTGGAGAGTAATACAGTCGAGAAGCGTTGATGGAAAAGACTCATAAGCCTAGTGAGTATTTAGATTTAGGTGACGGGAACTCTTGGCTTTCTAGCTAGGAAAACTTGGCAAACAGAGGGATAACTCACTGAAATGAGAAACTTAGAAGGAAAGTGGGAAGTGTTAAGCATAGAGAGGTAAGAGCTCTGGTAGAATGTATTGACAGCGGTGATGGGGCGTGGGGCCGGAGGTGGGAGCAGACTATTCGGGGTGGAGTTTGGGAAATGCATGGTGTGCAGAGAGATTGGAAAGCCCACTGGACAGAAAGGAGAAACGGCTTGAAGTTTAAGGGACTTAACATCTAAATGTAAAATTCTATAATTAGAAATAAATTCTTCCACTGGGTAATTTAAGCAAGAGAACAGCTCCTCTATGTGACATCAAAATCAAACCATATGGGCCATTGCCCGCTCAGCTTTGCATATAATAATCGGATGAGAATAGATCAACTAAAGATAAGTGTGGACACTTTCCAACTGGTTTTCATCCTGAATCAAAAAGATGGTTTTTTTTTTTCTGTAGCAAATCAAAATCCTAAATTCCTTATATTTAAGATCAGTCTTTTGGGAATATTGTTTACAGAAAAGAACCGAGAAACAAAAGCAAAAACAAGTGCTGCTACATTCTACTCTATTATCAAAGGGAACGCATTATCAACTTCCCATATCTTGTCATCCACAGCTGACAGAAATCCTTCCTATCCGGTCAGTCAGTTCTATCCAGATGATTCCGGAGGAACTGGATCATACTGGGTGTGGTGGCAAGGTGCCTTTAATCCCAGTACTCAGCAGGCAGGTGGATCTCTGGAAGTCTGAGATCAGTCTAGCATACACGGTGAGTTCCAGGGTATCCAGTATTACAAAGAGACCTTGTCTCAAGTGAAAAGAGGGTTATGGGAGGGAGAGAATTCTTATGCATCAAATTACTACATCTTCAATGTCATTGCTGTCATGGGCTCTCTCCCATACATCATTTGGAGACTATGATACTGTGTTCACAGGATACTCACTAAATTCTGTAGCAACCTAATTTAGTCAGGGTTCTCCAGAGAGACAGAACCCAAAGGATATACATGTAGCCAAAGAGATATTTATGTTAAGGAGTCAGCTCACATAAGTGTGGAGGCTGTCACGTCTAAAATCTGTTGGGCAGACCAGCAGGCACGATTTCTATGTTACAGTCTTAAAGAATTTCTTCCCCTTCAGGAAATGTGTTTTATCCCTGGAGGCCTTCCTTCTAGTTAGCCTCAGCTGTCAACTTGACACAACCCAGAGTTATCTGAGTCATTCTCAGCTAGGGGGATAGCCTGGATTGAGGAAATGCCTAGATCTGGTTGGCCTGTGGGCATGGGATGTTCTCCTGATTGTTAACTGATGTAGAGGGCTAGGCTCAGTGTTAAGTTATGTCATCCATGAGCAGGTGGTCCTGGTCTAGATAAAAAGGGGTAGCTAAGCATGACCCTGGGTGGGCTCCAGCAGCAGAATTCCTCAGTGGTTTCTGCTTCAAGTTCCTGCCTTAACTTCCCCCAGTGAACTGTGACCTGGAAATGTACTAAATCTTTCCCTCCCCTAAGTTGCTTTTGGTTAGAGTGCTTTATTACAGCAGTGAAAGGAGACTAGAACACCACGTATTCTATGCCTGGAAATGTAAGGGCCTGAGCTCAGACACCTAGGTCACAGGAAAAGCTGGATGCACAAAGCAAGCACAGGCTGGCCTAGTGCTTCTGTGGGGAGATGGGAGGCACAGACAGGACTGGAGGCTTGTGAGCCAAATAGTCTGGTATATGTAGCAGAAGAAAGAGAGACCTTGACTCAAACAGAGAAAAGTGAAGACCAACACCCAAGGTCCTCTGGCCTCCACACATACAGTATGGTATGTGTACACTCATATTGACACATACAAAGTATCCAGACAAAATAAATAAATAATGAATAAGTAAATAAAATGTCAATCACATCTATCTTCACAGCGGTACCTAGACTGATGTTTGACCAAATAATGAGCATCACAGCTTAGCTAAGTTAACACAACGAAAGCCAAATACAACATGTCCCTTAAGACTTCAAAGTGTCAGCCGAGCGGTGGTAGCGCACGCCTTTAATCACAGCACTTGGGAGGCAGAAGCAGGAGGATTTCTGAGTTCGAGGCCAGCCTGGTCTACAGAGTGAGTTCCAGGACAGCTAGGGCTACACAGAGAAACCCTGTCTCAAAAAAACAAAACAAACAAACAAACAAACAAAAAAAGACTTCAAAGTGTCTAGATATCTCAGTCAAGACCCAACTGGAAGCAGAATTCACTGAGATAGATTTGATGAAAGGACTATTTTTAGAGGTGGTTATTCACATGGACACAAAAACAAGAAATGCCAAGCTACCTAACAAAACTGTGAAGCAGCTGAAAGAGTCAGATGAAGATATTTACACCCAACCAATGGACAGAAGCTGCTGACCCCTGCAGTTGAATCAGGGAAAAGCTGGAAGAAGCTGAGGAGGAGAGTGACCCTGTAGGAGGACCAGCAGTCTCAATTAACCTGAACCCCCAAGATCTCTCAGATACTGAAATACCAACCAGGCAGCACACACCAGCTGATATGAGGCCCCCTACACATATACAGCAGAGGACTGCCAGGTCTAGACTCAGTCAGAGAAGATGCACCTAATCCTCAAGAGACTGGAGGCCACGGGAGTGGTGAGGCTTGGTGAGGTGAGAGTTGGGAAAGGGGAGGAGACATCTTCATGGAGACTGGGGAGTGGGTGGAGGTATGGGATGTGGAACAGTCAGAGGGTGGGAGGGGGATAAAATCTGGAGTGTAAAAAAAAAAAGATTAAATAAAATTTAAAAAAAAAAAAAGGTAACTAAGTAGCCTGTTAGTGTTTCATGGGTTCTGAGAGAAGACATAGCAACTCCTGGGTCCAAGATGAAGGACAGCTTATCCCATAATAGCTTCAGTAACCAGGAGCATTAGCACTCAAAATAAAAAATTAGTGTTCATTAATTGTAGAAAAAAACAGGTTTCAGTGACCTTTTTGTACATGGATATAATGTACTTTTATCATCAGCACATTTATTCTACTTCACTAAGCCCACAGAATGACATACAGAGATGCGTTTAACATTTTCAGATGCAAAGGCACTGAGTTAGGCCAAGAAGACCATGGGTTTAGAGAACCTAATCTATTACCTAATCTATTATAAAGAACACAAAGCCTGTTTCTCTGGAGAGAGACAGTATTTTTACTTTCCAAGGCTGTTCAGTATATAAACATCCTTGGACAGATATGTCTTATTCAAAAAACATGCATAAAGATGCAATCCACGCAGAATTCTCATTCTTTCCCATCCCATTCTCTCCTCTCCCTCTCCCTCTCTCTCCCTCCCTATCTATCTATCTATCCATCCATCCATCCATCCATCCATCCATCCATCTATCTATCTATTTATCATATTTGCTTTCTTACTCTCCTCTTGTGATGTGACCCAGCATAGCCTATAACTCACTATGAAGTCACTCCTTGACCATAATTACTATCCTCCTGCCTCAGTCTCCTAAATATGGACACCACAGGCACGTGCCACCGGGCCTGTGTTAAGAATTCTATCTTGACAATTCCTACTAGCAAATGGTATTGGAAATCTGCTACTATTCATAGAGTCAGAGTCAGAGTGGTAAGAAAAAGAAAGAGTTGTCTAAGCCCAGTGAGAGGGGGAGCCATGGGGGGGGGGCATCCAAACAGGGACACCAGTCATAAGGAAGCACAGCTGCTTACCACAGAAGCAGAGCTGAAGCAGAGAGAGTGGGGAAGAAGCATGCTGAAGATTGTTCCTCCTTTCTTCCCTTTCTCTCTCTCGGCCCCCTCCCTCCTACTTTAATTTTTGGTATTTCCATGGGTAAGGCATCAAGTTTACAAATCCAGGTCTTCATTCCTCTTTCTCTCCTTGCCCCTAAGAGCTTCATTTCAGCTGTCCCTGAAATAGAGAAAGTTCAGCACAGATCAATAGTTCAATCTGCCATGATGTTAAAGCTGCCTCTCACTAATCAGACAGAGGGTCGTGGGCCTAGAATCCTGGGAACTCATTCCACAGAAGACCACAAGTTTAAGGCTAGCCTGGACAACTTTACAAGACTGTTGTTTCAAAATAAAAATCTTTTTTTTTTTTTTTTTTTTGGTTTTTCGAGACAGGGTTTCTCTGTGTAGTTCTGGCTGTCCTGGAACTCACTCTGTAGACCAGGCTGGCCTCGAACTCAGAAATCCGCCTGCCTCTGCCTCACAAGTGCTGGGATTAAAGGCATGCTCTACCACCGCCCGGCTCAAAATAAAAAATTTTTTTGTTGTTTTTTGTTTTTCGAGACAGGGTTTCTCTGTGTAGCCCTGGCTGTCCTGGAACTCACTCTGTAGACCAGGCTAGCCTCGAACTCTCGAACTCAGAAATCCACCTGCCTCTCTGCCTCCCAAGTGCTGGGATTAAAGGCATGCGCCACCACCGCCCGGCAATAAAAATCTTAAAAAGAAAATCTAGATAGTTTAGTAGTTAAGAGATGTATTGTTGTTACAAAGGACCTGTGCTTAGCTCCCAGCACCAACACTGGGCACCTTATAACCATCTGTAACTCTAGTTGCAAGAGATCTGATATCCTCTTCTGACTCCACTGGTACACATAGACACAGACACACACACACACAAACCACACACACACACGACAAATCTTTTAAAAGGAAGGAAAAAAAGAAACAGAAAAGAGAAGGAAAGGACATTCAGGGACAGTGTAGATGCTTATCATGCATGAAGCCCTGGATTCTAAACACAACAAGAAGAACAAAAAACCCACAAACACTGGTCAGTCCCCCTGCATAGCTACCTTTTTATCCACATATCCAGTTCTTTTGCTTTCCCATTTGCTTTCAGGAGTCTTACCCACCTCATGCCATCTCTGGTGTCTAGAATCCACACTTGAAAACTCTACTTCTTGAACCCAACATTATAGACTTCCTTTATTTGGCCTCACCTACCTTTGCAAACACTCAAGATTGGACCTAATCAAACACTGTTTTTCTAACACATGTCCATGATAGGTATGATACACAGAGCAAACAGGAACTTTAAAGTAAAACAGAGCTAAAGTTTCATCTTAGCCTTGCCATTTACTAAGTAGATATGGGCACTCTATCTTAAGCCTTCATTTTACCTCCAATAAATGTTTCTACATATATTGCAATATATATAATATTATATACATTATACAATAATACATCCAATAAATACATAATAATATTTATCTAAATGTTATCAAGATTAACAAAATAGTGAATGTAAGGGGGTTAGCACATTTCCTGATGTTATCAATAGATGGTGGCCATGATAAGATTTTGGTCAAAATCTCCAAAGTGATGCCTCACCAATAGATTGTTTTCAACCTCTGCAAGACCTCTGTGAGTTCTGATAATACATTAGGTTCCACCTTTCCAATTCCTGCCACTGTTCTTGCACATGACCAGCAATCTCACAAAGGTCAAGCCGTGGCCCACAACTCTGATCTTGTTCTCAATAAGTAACTGTGCTTCCAAGTTCAGTGAAAACATTGAAAGGATTGGGTATCACAGAAGATGCTCCTGGCAGAATCCTGATACAAACATAAAACATTCCATTCTTTTTCAGGTTCTCACCGTGTAGCTCAGGCTGGTCGGAAAATATGTAGACCTGGTTGGCCTTGAACTCACAGAGATCTGCTTCTCAAGTACTGGAATTAAAAGCATGTCCCACCTCACTTGGCCTGTATTCCATTCTTAAGGAAGTGAATTATGAAATAGGTGCTAATAAAACTTCTGGTCCTGCCATGAACTTAATTATCCTCCTCCAGAAGACACAAGTTCTAGATCAGTGACATTTGTATCTTGTATTTCTTTTTCTAATCTGCCCCCTTCCACTCAATCTTTTTGTTTTCTTTAGGTTTTTTTAAAGACATATGTCCCAGGCTGGCCTCAAGTTTGATATAAATCTGAGGATGACCTACCTCTAGTGCTGAGATTCTAAGCATGTACCATTATCCCCAGTTTGTAGGGTGCTGGAGATTAAGCCCAGAGCTTGATGCATTCTAGGTGAGCACTCTACCTGAGCTATGGTAGTTGGTTGGTAGAGTACTTTCCTAACTAACATCATGTACAAGGTCCGAATTTGATTCCAAACACTAAAACAAATTTTTTAAAAGATGAATATTCTACTTGTCTTCCGTTATTTTATATTTCTTGTACTCAAGAAATGGTGTAATATATACACATTTATTTCATTCATTGAAGTTAGAAGGGTTTGAAAGAGGAAAGGGTAAGTTTCATTCTACCCAGTGGGTAAGTAGAAGATGACTGTCCTGGCTAATTTTATGTCAACTTGACACAAGTTAAAGTTATTTGGGAGCAGGGAGCCTCGATTGAGAAAATGGCTCCCTAAGATCATCCTGTAGGCAGGCTATGAGAAACAAGCCAATGAGCAGCACCTTCCATGGCTTCTGCATCAACTTTTGCCTCCTGGTTCCATCTCAGTTTGAATTCTATCCTGATTTCCTTTGATGATGAACAGTTACACGGATGAGTATGTGGAATAAATCCTTTCCTCCCCAAATTGCTTTGGTCATGGTTTCTATCCCAACACTAGACTAGATTCTGACTAAGACAACGGGAAACACAACATCTGCCATTTCTTCCATTGGCGGTCTGTTTCTAGGTACTTTTCCTGGAAGGAGTGGCTAGCACTGGGAATGGGAGTCTAGAGTTTCTAAAGTCAAGCCTTTAGAAACTTCCTCTCCTGCTCAAGGAAAGAATGAATAATCTGTTCTCATGCAGAAGAGAAATCCCACTGGGTTGGGCTGATTGAAAGAGCTATGTCAGTCTCTCACGTGGCTCATAAATACAACACGACTTTATAAGTCTTGCTTTATAAGTGATTTAAGAGATTTGAGAGATCTTCAAATGTTATTTTGACCATACATGTGTTAACATATTTGTGGTGTTATGTGAAATTTTTCATTTGACTAATTAGAAAATCAGATAAAAATGAAGAAACTAGCTGAAACTGAATATAGATGCAAATGGCATATGAGGCATGTTAGAGAGAGATAAAAATAAACAGAATCTATGCTCTAACCTACATAAACAAGAGAAGGAAGGATCAAAGTAGCAACTGTCTTAAGGTTTCTATTGCTACGATGAAACATCATAAGTGAGAGAAAATTGAAGAGGAAAGGGTTTATTTGGCTTATACTTCCACATCACTGTTCATCATTGGAAAAAGTTAGGACAGGAACTCAAGCAGGGCAGCAACCTGATCTGGAGGCAGGATCTGATGCAGAGGCCATGGGGGAGTGCTGCTTACTGGCTTGCTTCTCATGGCTTGCTCAGCCTGCTTTCTTTTTTTTTTGTTAGTATTGCTGTTGGGGTTTTTTGTTTGTCTTTTCATATGTGTTTGGTTTTGTTTGTTTTGAGACAAGGTTTCTCTGTGTGGTCCTGTCTGTCTTGGAACTCACTCTGTAGACCAGACTAGTCTGAAACTCATAGAAATCCATGTGCTTCTGCCTCCCTGGTGCTGGGATTAAAGGCATGGGCCACCACTGCCTGACTACTCAGTCTGCTTTTTTATAGAACCCAGGAATATTAGCCCAGGAATGGCCTCACTCACAGTAGGCTGGGCCCTTTCCCATCAATCACTAGCTAAGAAAATGTCCTACAGGCTTGCCTACAGCCAGATCTTATGGAGACATTTCCTCAATTGAGGCTCTCACTTCTCATATGACTTTCAGCTTGTGTCTAGGTGACATAAAACTAACCAGCACACTACATCATGAGACACATTAAGCATTCAATATTTATGTCTTTAATCAGAACTCTCCATTGATTTTACTAGTCCTTTGCCTACCTCCCTAATGGAAACCAAATTAGAACTACTTATCAAGTTGGTTGGTAAAATTCAGTTATTGGCTAGCAGTTGCAGCCCCTTCCCCCCATCCCCTTTCAAATATACAAGTACATGAGCTCATGCACCATCTATCTATTAGGTACCCATGCTCAATATGAACTCTGATCCTCATATCCACATCAAAAAGGAAGCAAGCTGACATAGAAGGGACAAAGAGTATGTAAAATCCATACTCAAGTAGCATGGTCTTCCTCCATACCCCATCAACTATATTGCTTCTTTCCTCTTATCTTTCACTGAATCTCTTAAATTTTATAATCAACTAAGATTCAGGTCCCTTATTTTAGTCTGTGAGTCTTTTGTTGTTGTTGTTGCTTGACTTTTTCTGGGAAGACAAAAAGAAACATTCACTCCAGACAAGGAGGACATCAATATGCCAAAGAAAGGATTCTGTCCAAGTCAAGCATGGGAAACCAATGAGTTTATTAGGATTAGTTGAAGAAATATGGGTGACTCAACGGCAACTATGGCAACAGGAAGTGTCCTGGGCAACTGGACTCGTTTGTTTGTTTGAAACAGGGTTTCTCTGCACAGCCTAGGCTGTCCTAAGTCACTCTGTAGAGCAGGCTAGCCTGGTTTCTTTTTGTGTTCCCAGAAAGGTCAAGCAGCAGCAGCAACAACAACAACAAAAGACACACAGACTAAAATAAGACACTTGACTCTTAGTTGATTATAAAATTTAAGAGATTCAGTGTCAGGTAACAGGAAAGAAGTAACATAATTGATAGAGTATGGTGGGAGAAGACCATGCTATATACAAGCATTATGTACGATTTACAAAAACTTTTACCATTGAAGAGTCCTCTGAGCACCTTATAGGCAATTACACTACTGAAGTTTCACCAAGCCCACTCAACCTTCAACTTTCTATATAACCTCAAGTTATAGAAAGAGACTAAGAGTTAGACTGATTTCCTGATAGGCAGATAGAAGGGACAGAGGCCATGACTAAGTACTAAAGGTGGCAACCTTCCAAGATGGCCAGCTTCTTAGTGGCAGGCAGATCTCTGTGAGTACAAGGTCAGCCTGGTCTACAGAATGAGTTTCAGGACAGCCAGGGCTATACAGAGAAACCCTGTTTCAAACAAACACATCACCAATGAAAAAAACACAGAGACATTGTAGGGTTTTTTTCTCCTGCTAGTAGTAGGCCCCTGCTTATGTGATGGACTGCCTCAACAAGTCCAATGCCAGATCAGGAAAGGTTACCTAACAGTTGTGGGTCAATCAACCATCCTATTTTCCTTCAAACTAACCAACCTTCAATTAGAGGAGGAAAACTTTTCAGACTTAAAAAACAAAATAAAACAAAAAACAAGCAACCAAAAACAACCCAGCTTCCAAAAGAGACTAGATTTTTTTCCCATTTTTTTCCTTCATCCCCCTATGCTTTGCAGAGGGTCTTTTTCTCTATGTGCCTTCTGCCTGTGTGTATGTTCCCTCATCCCCAGCAAATACCTTTCTTCAACAGCTGATCCCATCTGCTACTATGGGCAGGGTTAGATTTCTCCACTACTACCTGTCGAGCTCCAGATTTTTTTTCCTGTCTTTTCATTATTTAACTGGCAGAGAAAACAACCCAGTCAAGACCCCTAGACTATATCACAAGGAGGGAAAGGTCTTCATGAGTTTCTCATGAATGCTAGTAAATTTTATGAGCCTCATGAGCCATCATGAGCCACACAAGCCTTGTGAGTATTCCCCTTCCCTCCATGTGTAAGACTCTAGCGATGAGAGATCCCTGCAAAATGCAAGAAGAATTTTTGATGTTCCAGCATGCTGGGGCCATCCTGCATCCCAAAAGGAGAGGTGACCCCACGCTGCTAGTTCAGCGGGCATTTATACAGTCTCTAGGGGTAGCGGCCATTAGGCACAATGTGATTGGCAGAACTGTAACCTTTTAAACTGATTGGTCCCCAGGGAAAGAGGCGGCAAGGACCTTCCCAGTCTGTATGTGGCCAACAGTCCATTGTCCATGTGCTCTGGGCCTCCTCCCCAGCCGCAGGTCAGTCCCCACCCCCTGTAGTCTGAGGAATGTTAATTAGCCTCTGCCTTCTGGAGGGGAGGGGCGCCTAAGAGTTTTATGACCTTTCTTTTTCAAGAGGGAAGGGGTCTGGTGTAATTTTCCTCTTCACATGAGGGAATGTCAATAGGCCTAATGTCATGAGAAGTTCCTGTGGATTATTGTCATCATATTACTGTGACCAAGCCAGCTCAGTCAGTCAATGGGTTCTCCAGGAAGGGAGTAAGGATTCAAAAGAAAAAAAGACAATTAGACAACACTGTAGCATGACCCCAGGCAGTTCTAAGGCTGAAGGTGGTTTATTTTTTTCCAGTCTGCTTTTATACCATTCTAAGTACATACAAAGAATTTGGTCAGTCCTAAGTCAGAAACCAAGTAGTTAAGGAACAAAGCGTAGACCGGAGGTCCTTGATTACTGTATTCAGGGTCTTGACTCGGCCCATCAAGATACAAAGAACACATTCCTCAGCTGTATTCATCTTCACATTCCTCAGCTGTATTCATTTTTAGTCTACTTCAGAGTCCTAGCCCAAAGTCAAATTCCTGCCTGAGGACTACTTCCATGTCCTGGCTCAATGTCAAATTCCTGTCAAGTTTCTAGAAGCAGCCCCAAAAGTTCTCCACATTACTGTGATTCAAGTTGATCATCTCAAACCCAGAGGAAACGTGTATATAATATTACATCTTTTCTTCTGGTTCTTTTGACACCAGTTTCTTGAGCCTTAGAGGTAATGATACAGGGATTATATAAGGGATCATCTCAGAAGTTCAACAAAATATGAATTTCCACAATAATTCTGGAAAGAAGTTCCTATTACCTGCAGCTGTCATGAGCGGTAATCTATAAGTATAAACACAGATGTTTAGAAAGAAAGTTTATAGGATATCACATCTGTTTAACAAAGCAATAATAGCAGCCTCCCACTCCTCCTTCATTTTCCTAGACATAATTTTTTGCCTGTGATTGTAATATGAAACGTGAACTCTCTCCTGCGGAGTGGGGCTTTAAGTCCAACTAAAAGATAGATGATTACACCCTCAACAGTACAACAATATTGTACCAATAGACACGTATTGCCAGTCATGGTGATAGTATAACATGCTGGGTGATGTGTTTATAAAGAGATAAAGAGAGGAGGGGATATGTTCTATTGGAGGTGTGGTGAGGTATGGGGGAAGGGTGTGCCTCAGCGGGCCCATGCCAAGGCATCCCTTCCCCATGAAGGACCAACCACAGGACAATATAGTATAGAATAGAGTTTATTAAGGACGTGGGGAAGGGAGTTAAGAGGGTAGTAGAGGCAGAGAAAGAGAGAGTAGAGAAGTAGAGAAGTAGAGGCCAACCATGAGCACGTGGAGAGAAGGGGGAAGGGAATGGGGAGGGGGGAAGAGGAGAGGGGACAGAGTGGGAACAAGAAGGCAAGAGAGGGAGGAGGGAACAAGCATCCCTTTTTATAGTAAGTCAGGCCTACCTGGTTGTTGCTAGGTAACTGTGGGGCAGAGTTTAGACAGAATGCTAACACTGGGTCCATAGCTGAGCAGAACCTTTAGTAATAATTCTCTCTCAGCACCCTGCATAGTACCTTCAGGCACTGTAAATGCTAGCCAATAGAAGGAAGCTTCCAGCACAGTCCTAGTCTGATTTTTCTGTGCCCGACAAGCATATTATATGGTATCTTCAGAAATAGAAACTTTCCATTAGTTCTAGTGTGTAACTAAGAGCAGTGGCGATAGCTTGTATGTGGTATGGGTGGCTATCGGGGGCTTCCCTGTACAACAACATACAAAGAGGCAGCCCACTCCATCACTGACACCAATAACCTTATGGCTTTTAGAATGCTGTGTTACATTCACACAGGGTGCCTTTGTTCAGACTCCTCAACTTGTTTTCACTGTTCTCATGGATGTTGTTCCAAGGCTTCAATACACCTAAGAGTTAGTGTTATATAATGAACAGTGGGTGGACATGATCTAGGAAACACAAGTGTCATCATTTCCAAGAAAGTGCAAATTGGTCTTGGGACCTAGTAGCTAAGGGGTTGCTAAAAACAAGTCAGGAAGGTCCAATATAGCATCAGAACACCTATCCAGCCACTTGTGTCATTTGTCCCATCAAGAGTGGTGCTGAATACACTGTTGTGGGTGAGGAGCACATCTTTATTTAGATGAAGCTGGGCATGCTCAAGGTAGTATGACCACAGACATTCTCTATTTACCTTTTTATAGTCCAGTTTACCTCCAGGGGCTGCCTGGTTTTCTTTGTCAACCATAACTGGCTACCGATATGGGTCTGTGTCCCATCTCACCCCAAAACATGCATGTTTGCCTTAATAGTTTATATATTAAAGTGAACTTCCATTAATGGATGGAAGATGGACCTGAGGATTTGTGTATATGCTGCATACTTTTACACCGATGAGAGATACACACAGCAAAGTAATCCTTTCTACATGTACCACTCTGTTTCCACCAAACCTGCTGCTTTGGGTGGCTGCTGTGGATTAAGGTGTGTACCTAGCTCCAACATCTAAAGCCTTCACAATAGCAAGGGACCAGTAAATCCCATCTGAGTGAGGGCTTCTGGTTACACTGTATGCCCTTCACCTACCGGCAATTCATTAGGGGAGCAGTCGGGGTAGTTACCAACACACAAGGTCTTCTCCTTCAGTAGCTGGCACAGTGGGGATCATCTGTGCTTTTTAGTGATTCATCTTTTCAGTGGACTGTTCAGGTTTCAGGGCCTTTCAGAGGTTCATAAACACAGCATTTGTCTTTTTATCCCCTCCCCCAATTGTTACCAAGTGACCCTGATTTGTCTGATTTCCCTTAAACTCTTAAACTTGCCACTCTCTGTCTGTAAAAAAAAAAAAACAAATGGAAATTGAGCACTTTCATCCCTTGTTCCTTCTTAGCCACATCTCCTGCTAATAAGGAGAATGCCTCCTGTATATCTATTTCCAAATCAAGTTCCTATAGATGAGCCAGTTCTCTCTGGACAGACAGATAAGCCTCCGTTGCATGTCTCATCACCTGCAAAAGGGATCATGGAAATGCAATTACAGTTTGTAAGCAAACCATTCTATATTGCACAGAGGAAAGATGTCACCCCATCCTGTATTCATCTGTGAGTCTGTCTGTTCCTGTTCACATGCAAGGTATCATGATAATTTTCCCGGAGAAACTATTCACCTGCATAGAACAGACACTAACAGACCAAAGGCAGCTTTCCATCTGAGTCCAGATTGGGGACAGGGATTATATTGGTATTACTCATGGAAGCCTGGGTGACACAGGCAGCAATACCAGCAGGCCCTGAAGAGTCTCTTCTGCAACTTATGAGAAACTGTACAGTCAAGGAGTTTCCAACCCCCAGTCAACCTTTTACCTCCTCTATAACCTTGGACAGAGGAGGGACTTCGTGAAGATTTCATGAGCCCTCTGGGCTCCATTAAGTAAGCTCTACGAACATCCTCTCCTTCTGAAGGGGAACACTAATTTGTCCAAACTCTTGAGGGCCACCTAAGGGAGATCACGGCTACTCTGATACAAGATGAAGATGGTCACGTACAGTCTGGAGGAAACAGAGGCACAACTCCTTTGTTGCTTTTAGGACTACATTGCCTAAGGATTTTGGAAGCAAGCATTGCTCCAAGCTAATTTCTTGTATAACCTAAGCTGTCTTCAGAAACTTTGAACCAAAAAGCAAAACAAAACAAAAACCCAAACCTGTAATTTGTATAGTTTCTAAATTTGTCTGTCTTAGGTTGAAAAATGGCATGCAAGTATCTCATTAACAGAGATTTAGGACATAGTGCTAACTAAGTACAGTAGCAGATCCTGTCTCTTCATTGTTTCACAATGAGGATGTAGGGTTTCTAGGGGTTTTGTTTTGTTTTTAAATTTATTTATTTTATTTATATAAGCATATTGTAACTGTCTTCAGACACACCAGAAGAGGGTGTCAGATTCCATGACAGATGGTTGTGAGTCACCATGTGTTTGCTGGGAATTGAACTCAGGACCTCTGGAAGAGCAGTCAGAGCTCTTAACCCCTGAGCCATCTCTCCAGCCTGGATTTCTGTTTTATACAGAGAAACTGTACTTTGTTAGATAAGAAAATTTCTGAAATGAGAAACATAGACAAAAATATGCATACAGTCAGGTAAGGAAGCATATTCTGTCACTTTATAGACATTAAAAAAAATCACTTTAGCCCATAGTTTAATACTCGCCTGGGCAGTAAAGTGATCTCCCATTTTAAAAAATAAAATAAAGAAGGAGGAGGAGGACAGGAAAGAGTGAAAAAGTAAAGTGCTGTGTTCTTTATGAAATTATCTGCTTGGTATGAGCCTCCTTCTGGAAGCTGCACTTTGCACCCTCATGTTTGGCATAGAAGCTGAACATTTTGATGGTACCTCAGTTGCCTTGATTCCAATTGATTGATTGGGAGATAAGGTTCCAAATGGACTAAGCCAGGAAGTATGAACTTGTCCACACATATACATTTGTGTGGTGTGTTCCTGTGGATTACAGTAAATTAGGATTATATCTGACATCTTGGGTTATGAAGACAAATTACTTATATTTAAATCTTATTTTGATACTTAATATCACATGATCTTGGGGAAATTTCTTAACCTGTCTTCAGTTTCCTTATTTTGTCAGACAGATAACTATATCTATTTCATGTGTTTGTTTGTTTATTTATTTATTTATTTATTTATGCTTTTTTAGAGACAGGGTTTCTCTGTGTAGCCCTGGCTGTCCTGGAACTCACTCTGTAGACCAGGCTAGCCTCGAACTCCTGAACTCAGAAATCCGCCTGCCTCTGCCTCCCAAGTGCTAGGATTAAAGGCATGCGCCACCACTGCCTGGCTTATTTCATGTGTTTATAATGAATAGCAGAGCATAGAAAAGCATCTTGCATATGCACCTACCTACATACCACATATGCACAACAGGCATACACCTACTTACACATACAATGAGATAAGGAAGGGGTAATCAGAGAAAGATTTATAGTTGGAGAAGGTTATAACTTTAATTTTCAAACCCCAATTTTAATGAAGGTTCTTAAACACTTTAAAACCTCCCTTTTAGCCCACCACTCACAAGAGGTAGTGGGAAAGGATACAGGGGAAGTGGACCTGTTTAAAAATGGTTCTTTGGAGCAACTCTCATCTGTGCTGTCTGGAAATCAGCAGTTCAGTTCACAAGTCTGCAGTGGCAGCTTGATCCATTTGCAAACATTTCACGGATACACCAGAAGTCCAGTTTGGTAGAGTTGGGATAGCAAACATGAATCAGCAGAGGTGGCATGACCTAGCAGAGCCAGCCAGGCCTCAGCCTTGGCTGGAGTCAGCAGCAGGAGGGACCAGCAGGAATGCCAGGAGATGTTCTTAGCTGTGTCTCTGACAGTGAAGTGGAAGATCAGTGAAGACTTAAGACCAACAAGCATTGCACAACTAGCTCTATGAGCAAGGCTAGCTCAGTCTCCATCACTGTCCATTGAGTCCTTTTTAGACTTCCTCCAAACATCAAGTGTCCTCCATGGGTTGTGCCTCAGCATGTATCTCATCTCAGCATGAATGTCTGTCTTAGCTGACATCATTCTGCCAATCAGTCCCAGTCCGCTGAAACAGCAAGAAACTGCAGCACACCACTATAAGTTTCTTGGTGTATTTCACTCTATGGAGTCCCAACAAATGGAGCTCAACTACAAAATGTAGGTGGACCAACACATGGGTGTCAGCGAAGAATCCTTCATCCATCATCATGTGTCCTTTCACGTGCTTGCTTTAGCAGAACATCCTTTCACTTGTGCCTGTGTCAACGAAACATTCCTTCACGTGTTTGCCTTAGCAAAATACCATCCAACACAACTGACGAAGAATCCTTAGGTTTCCACTTCAGAAGGTTCATGTACAAATGCCCTGAGGTAGGAAAGAGTTTGATGATGGAGATGAAAATGGGCCAGTATAAATGGCCTGAAAGGGGTCTGGAAAGCTAGGTAGGGACTATATCAGGCAGGTCCTTAAAAGATTAGTAGGTCCTGATGACTTAGGTAGTCCTTTAGAGTTCAGACTAAGGACTTTGAGTAAGTGTAATAGTAGTTGCAAGAAAGAAGTGGTCAGAGCTTAGAGATATTTGGTAATAGGGGAGAAATCAAGTCTTTGTCCTCCTTTCCTACTTAGACTATTAGATAATCAACTAACAAAAGAGGAGCAATTTCCTTTGTAACTAATAAAATAAGGTTAGTAGAATTATATCACCATTTAAAAATTCCTAATAAATTAGTTGATATAAGCATTACTCATCAGTGACTACTAACATTACAAAAAGAAAAAGACAAGCGTACATTTGTGTATTGCCTAATGGAAAAGTGCACAGCCACCTATGAAGTAATCTTGCCCTAGATAAAAATTGAATCTGATAAAACATCTACTGATTCACACAAAGGTACAAGAGGGAAGGGAACCTGTTATACATATTAAATGTCAAATTTTACATTGTGGCAAAAAACACAATACATTGCTTACACCGAAAAGAGGCAAATAAAATAGAGATCTTAAACATGTACCAACTAAGCACAGCATAACTCAACAAACCAGAAAAATAATATATGTGAATGTGGATAAACAGAAAGCATCTAGGTCAGGGATTGCTCAGGACTATAGAGTTGAGGTGGAGAGAGTAACAGCTAATAGGTCTGGATTTCCTTTTGGGTGATGAGAAAGTTTAAAAACTGACTATAGTGATAGTTGTACAGCTCTGTGAAATATTAATTATCTCTGAATAGTACACCTTAAATGTGTGGGTTATGTGGTATGTAAGTTATGTTTTAATAAAATTGATACACATAGATTATATATACTCTATATACAGTATAGAGAATGTATATTATTATTATTATCTGGTATGGTCGGAAGATGATAAACAATAGCTGGGTTTTCAGTTTTGAATGAGCAAGCTTAGCAAGTCTATGGCACACAAAAGCAAGAATAAATAGAATAAAGTAGCAGATAGAAACCAAAACACCATCCAATCGGGCACTCAAAACATCCAGTAGAAACTGACTGGGAAAGCCCCATCAAGTCAGCCAGCTAGAGCTCCTGACTGAGGAAGTGTCCCTTCAGGTGAAGCTTCCCAGTAAAACAACAGATAGCAGCAGAAAAGTAACATCATCAAATTAAACTTTTAACACCATCTGGCTGAAACTGACTGGGCAAGCTGAAGCAGTCAGCTGAACTTCCAGGTTCCTGTACCACTCCAGGCATCTTAACGTCATGGGGTAGACAATAGTAACCTCTGTTAGAAATGGTTTACCTTACAGTTGTTTTCAAAGTCATGGTGTTTCCACTCTTGGGTTGTTATGCTGTTTTCTTCTCCTGGTTTTACAGAGGTATGTGTGCTGGGATGGCAGTCCATCCACAGACAAAGGGCCTTTGGAGGACACTATGAGAAAAACATGCCTGCATTTAAGTGGGGAATGGGGAGGCAATACCATTTCCAGAGCCAGCTTTTCAACGTGCCCAAATACTACATGACAATTTACACATTTTATGTACAATATAGTTATATCTCAAATATATTTTATATTATTCAAACTATAATACAATAAAACTATCAAAATATAAAATCATAAAACTATCAAATATGTAAAAGAAGAGACACGAAGATATAGAAAAAAATATCCAAAGAATTGAATATTTCTATTCAGAGGAAGTAATGTTATTCAAGAAAGACCATCATGTTTTATAGGTGAAAAAATAACTCTGCAACTGTTTAACTTTCTTGAAAGAAAAACTTTCTTGAAAGAGACTAGGAAGGGCCCAGACAGTAGTGTTACGAAAGTCACAGTAAGAGCTTGGGACTTTACCTGAGAACAATAGCAATTGTTGGCCGTTGAATGACATGGTTGCTAAGCATCACAAGTCTGGCTTCCACTTGGACAGTGAAGAGAAGGGGGAGTCTATTTGGGAACCAGGTAAGAATTATTATAACTGGGTACCATTTGTTATATTTTAGGATGGTGGCAGTGGGAATGAGCATTTTTAACAAGGATAGTTCAATTGGATTGGTTTGCAGTAGGGTAGGAAAGTGGCAAAATTGACCTATCTAACTAAGTGGAACATTAGAGACTGGCATACTTCATGGTAAGGAAAGGAGATGAAGAAGTAAGTCTGAATTGTAATGGGCTCTCGTTGAAATAACTCCAGTCAGACTAGAAAACTTGCTGATGAGTATAAAGCATTCTTTCTCTGAAATATGTTTTGGTCTAAATAAGCTTCCATTCAGCAGTTAAGGGTCTACCATGAGAAAGTACCATTTTTGCCAAAAATGAGTTTCCCAAAGAGCTCATGGATTTAAAAAAAAAATCCCTTTCTGGAATTTGAATTCCTCAGAATCATCTACACTGGGTTAATAATTAAGAGTTCCTCATACTGTCTAGTTTGTTTGTTTCACCTGTGTACAGGATTCCGATTTCACAAAATCCTCCCAGCAGAATTATTCAACCCGGTGTCAAAGTAAGGTCTACCTATTCTAGCAACACAAGGGCAAGTCTCTGCTAGCTCGAGAAGAAAAAAAGGTGGGAGGCTAAGGGCCACAGAAACTGATCCTGCCCAAAACCAAGATACAGAAGAGGGTTCCAGCAATAGCTAAGCTTTGCATTTTCTCTCACGCCCTCTCCAAGCCTTTAAGAGACCAACAGCCATCTGTTGCTTAATAAATTCTTCAGACCTATGGTCGGGATGGGCTGGGAGGATAGCATTTTTAGAGACAAAATGAAAAATAAACAGAGCAAAAGAAAAAAGGAGAGAAGACAAGAGAATGAAAGGTCTCTCTCTGCCTCTCTCTGTCTGCCTCTGTGTGTGTGTGTGTCTGTGTGTGTATACACATGCGCACACTCCAAGTTCTGCCTGTCCTATGAACATTTAACCACACACCTTTGTCCCTTGAGTCACAATTAGAAACGTCCAATTAAATTCTCTTTTATATTGACTGTCCTATTAAATAGACTAAGAAACAGGCTTTATTTGTCTACTTTATTCTTTATTACCACTAGATTCTTCTACATTTGTTTCCATGACATATGTTTTCAGTACATATTCCACCAAGGGCCTTTAGCTCAGGCACCTCCCTAGTTAGTAAGCGTCTTCAAATCTTAGTGTAAAGCCAGGCTCAATTTGTTTTCTAATTTTGCTTGTCGCTGAAACAGAATAATAAAAACATGATAGAATAATATTAAGAAACCTATAGATTAGGTTGTCAAGGATTAAATACCTTCTAATACTTGAAAATTTGTTGGTGCATAGACTTTGGCTTTGTTGCCTTTATTTTGAAAGATTTCGTTGTTTAGGGTGCTCTCGTGCTTGGTAGAAGGTGGTTTAAGTCAGAGGTGGTCAAGTTCTATTGCAGTTGGGAGGTCAATCTACCTTGCACAAACTCTTTTGATTTAAAAGCTGGAGGTATAGATGCACAACATGCATATTCAAATGCTTAACACCCAAATTGCAGCAGTCTTGACTGGCATCCTGCCCTCCTCCACTCCTCTGGGGCCCAACACCTGCCTCCAGGAGTACCCCCCTCTTCCTCCATTTGCCAGGTCTGATTTCCTGAGTTCTGAGGAAGCCACGGCTTAGGGTGTTTAAATATCCTAAAGGCTGATTTTGCCGCGACCTGAAACTCAGACAACAACCCTCTAGACAGTAATAATCAATTTTGGGCGATCCGCACATTCTCTTCCCCAAGGGCAGCGAAGAGACTGTGTACTAGAATGAGGTTCACAGAGAAGGAATAGTTTACAGTTGCTTTAAATTTTAGAAGCCAGTTTGTGTTGGGGAAAGGAGAAAGACAGGGGAGTTAATATTTTTCGGGTCATCTCAGAACTGCACTTTCTGCCATGATAATTAGAAAAACGCTAAGGCAACCTCAAAGTACTATGAGGATGCTAGACGTGCCAAGACGCTCTGTAGTAACACTTGCGAGGGATCACTGTCCATCCGGGAGAAAGCAGGGGAGCTCGCCAGGTTCTACAAAGCCCTCGTGGCCACGCCCTGATAGGCCTCAGTTTCCACGTGTGAAAAATGGCCACACCACTCAAATCTCTTTCCCAACAGAGAAAGGTTGGAGTGCTTCCCTGCTACACAAAACACCAGAAAAGATAAGTTTCTTTCGGTTTTTAGCTCCAAGGTAAGCAAATCGTCCTAACGCTTGCTTCCTTCGGCGCAGGATCAGACCATGGCTACAGGAGGCCAAACTGGACAGGCCTCATGGCGCTCATGCATATGAAGCACACAGACAAGTGCACAGACCGGGTCAAGGCCCGCTGTGCTTCACTGTCTGGCTTGCACCACAGGCTAAGGACAGCTCGCACTACGCTTGCGCAATAGCCGCGCACCGCCTTCAGCCCGGCCCCGCCCCTCCCTAGCCCGGCCGTCCGCGCGGAGCATTGTGGGACACAAACAAAGTGCCCCCCAAACAGGCTGGAGTGAAACGAGCGGCTACGGCGGTGCCGGCCCGCACGCGCGCTGCGGCGGCTCCCTCCCAGCCTCCCCTCCTCTCCCCTCCGTCCCTTTCCCCTTCCCCACCCCGCCCCGCCGGGCCAGCGCGAGCCGTCGCCCGCTCTCGGCAAACCGCCCCCAACGGCCGCCCGCGCGCAGCGGGCTGGGCCCCTCGCTCCTCCCCTCAGGCCCACGGGCGCCGGGCGCTCTCCTCCTCCTCGCGCCTCTCACTCTCGCACCTCGCGGGCACGCGGGTGAGCGGCGCCGCCATGCGCGCCCAGTCCCAGGCTGCACACCGGCCTAGGCGCGGCGGCCCGAGATAGGGTCCCTTGAGCCTCCCGGGGGAGGAGAGGAGCCAGCCGCGCGCTCCGCCCCCTCCCCCCGGGTTGCCGCCGCCGCCACCACCGCCACCGCCACCTCGCCGCCCCAGCCTGGCGGGGAAGAGGAGCAGCAGTTGCAGGCCTCCGGGCCCCCGCACAGCCGCCCGCAGGTAACGGGAGGGGAGGGCCAGTGGGGAGACGGCGGGCCAGCCCGGCGACTGACACCACTTGTCACCCACCTGGACCTGGGAGGGAAAGGAAACCTGGTTTGTCACCCTGATTCGTGCCGGGAGGCACCCACAGGGTCCCCCTCATTGGCAATTAACCCTTGTAGGGGGGGCTGGCCTTGGTCCCAGCGGACTTGAAGCAGTCACCCAGATCTTCCAGGGGCGCATATCTGCAAGAAAATCCACCCAACAACAAATGCTATGCTGGCGGGGTGCTTATTACCCGCTCACCTGGTCTACCCGCGAGCCCTAGACCTGTTTATTCCTTCCTCTCCCAGGTTGCCCCACTCCTCTGTAATGGAACGGTACTTTTAAAAAGAAATGAGGAAGAGAATGCAAACACTTCTTCCCCCTCCCACCTACCTGAGGATCACTCTGTATCTAGTCTTTTTATTGTCGGCCTAACAAAAAGCAAGGGGTTACCTGCAAGTGAAATGACAACTAACTTATAACTGATTAAAGAATATTTCATGTTTGATTTATTTATTTATTTTTTGGTAAACCTTAACCAAAATCTACTGTAAACCGCGATTTTCATGTACTTTTACGGAACTTACAAAAATTAAGACCAAAACTACTTTTTTAAGCATATACGCATATTAATCTGTTGAAGGTATTTTTTTTCGGAAAAATTCTCAACTTCTGCTTATTAGCATTTTTGCAGAGATAAGTTAATACCAAAAACCAACTATACAATATAATAGATACCAGAGACTGGATAAAGATTTGATATTTCCCTTTGCCTATTTGGTAATTGTTATTAAATTGGTATTAAAAAATACTACATAGACCTTGATTTTTTTTTTGTTACTCCCTATTTACTTTGATTTCTAGTTGACTTATAATATTCATTTATGTCTTTGTAGTTCTCCCCGTGGAATGTAAAAAGGACTTAATACATTTGTATTTTATGATGATTTGTATTTATTAATTACAAAAACCAGTTTTTATTTACTTTGTGCAGTGGTGCTTTGCTTTGTTAGAGCTCTAGACTTATTCTCAAATTCTCAGTCGAATTAGCAATGTCCATTATGGTACATGATGTATGTCCTGATGGTACAGTTACTTTTGAATTTTATAGAATAGACAGAAACTTAGTAATATTAATTGTAACTTGCCCTAGGTTACCCCAAGTAGTAATTTAACAATTGAACCCAGAGACAGTTCCTGGGGAAGGTGTCTTTTTCTCCTGTACTTCTCAATAGTAAGACAATTTCTTTTATGGCCTGAAAGTTTCAGTTTCACAGAAGTTGTCAGGGAAAATACAGTGAACATCAGTACCAGATTAGTGATCAACCTTTTTTCTCCATATTGTTGCCAGTTTTTTGTTGTCGTTGCTACTGTTGCTGTTGTTGAGACAGTCTGCTTCTTCCTAAGTGCTGGATGGAATTGGATTTTTTTTTCCACTATGTTTGATTTTTTTGTTGTTGTTGGGTTTTGTTTTGCTTTGTTTTTCAAAACAGGGTTTCTCTGTGGAGCCCTGGCTGTGTCCTGGAACTCACTCTGTAGACAGGCTGGCTCTGAACTCAAAGATCCCACCTGCCTCCTAAGCACTGGGAATAAAGACATGCACTATCGCCACCACCAACAGGCTCCATACTTGATTCTTAAATATTTCCTAAAAATACCAAGTCAAACTAACAATGTCCATTAAAATTTGCATATTCAAATTTACTCATTAGTCCCAAAGTGTCTCCACTGCTGTAGTCATTCAAGGTTCTTGTGTTCCATGTAGTGATTGAGTACACTTTTGTTAAAAAGGGTGGTACCCAGACCACTTCTCTGTTTTCTGGGCACTTAACTAACCAAGCCAATTGTTCTTAGTGTATGGCTACATTTGAACTTTGACCTTGTCCTCTGCGTGTCAATTCATTTAATGTTCTTGTTAAGTAAAAGTTTGGTTCTAGACCTGTCCAACTGCTTGTCCATGGTTGTTTCCAAAGACAAGGGTATCTATGAATTCAGCCCAACACAAAGTTGTAAACTGAAAATACTAGTTTGTGTGTATGTGTGCTCCTAACTTCATGGATTGAATGATTTCTTTGAAAACTTTGTACATGATAGTGATAGTATCTTGTCAAAAGATTGGACATCCCTGGAACAAAGATTAGTTTAAGTGAAACTTTATTTGGCAAGAATATTTAAATGGGGGCTGGAGAGATGGCTCAGTGGTTAAGAGCACTGACTGCTCTTCCAGACGTCTTGAGTTCAATTCCCAGCAACCACATGGTGGCTCACAACCGTCTATAATGGGATCTGATGCCCTTTTCTGGTGTGTCTGAAGAGAGCAATGGTGTACTCATATGCATAAAATAAATAAGTAAATCTTTAAAAAAAGAGTATTTAAATGGGTGATACGCTGTATCTCATATTGTATATATTAGGAGGTTTATAGTGTCAGGACACCACAGTTGATAATGTTAAATGTGACCGTTTGGTTAAAGTGGTGACTACAAGGTCTCTTGTGAAGGTTTGGTTTGAGAGTCTGATTATATGTGGCCTTAAGGTAGTAACTCTGATGAGAAGCAAGTAACTTGTTTCTAACTATACCTTGCTTAGTGATTTTTAGCTCTTAATCAGTTACTTTATTGAAGTTTCCTGAAAAAAATTTTCTTTATTAGGGGCAACGACGATGATGATGAATCTTTATTAGAACTTTAGTTCTAAAGTTCTTCCTAAAAATGCAGATTAAATGCTTGATCAGTTTAACTATTGATTTTTAAAGAGATGGGGATATTGTTATCCTATTGAACAGATTTTTTTTTTTCATTTTGGGGAGATTATGATAACCATTATGAATGTGAGATTTGGGGTGATAGTACTACCAGGGAGTTTTAATCTATTCATTTTATAACCAAGTAGGATCCTTTTTGAGGGCCACATTGTCCCCAGTTTGGAGATGCGAATCCTTACAGCTGCAGTGTCTTTTGACACTTAGGCAGGTGTCCAGTATCTTGAAGCACTTTCTGGAATAGGGTATCCTAAGCTGCTTTTACTGTGCCATTTGGAAAGGGCTGTTTAACCAGGGAGTCTTGGTTATTTTAGTGAAAAATGCTATATACAAACAAAGATCTGAAAGTTTGGCATAATCATTTCTACCAGAGTATTACTGTTTCTTGAAAGGCTAGAACTAAAAATTTATTTACTTAGACAGGGTCTCACTGTAGCCCTGGCTACTCTGGAACTCACAGAAATCCTCCTACTTCTGCCTCTCTAGTGCTGGGATTAAAGGTGTGGCCAGCACACCCAGACACTTAGCATTTGATTAATCATGAGTTCATAGTGTGATACATCCAATTGAAATTATGCAGGACAGACTTTTTCATCTTTGATTCTTCTTTGGTCAAAAAATGATTTGTGTTTAAATCATTTTTTTAAAATTGCAATACCAGTACTACAGATTTTTTATTAAAGGTGATTTTTTTAAGGAATTCTTTTTAAGATTTAGAAATTTTTATGTGTATAGGTGTTTTGCCTGCATATGTGTCTGTGTGTCACATGTGAACCTGGTGTCCTCAGAGACCGGAAGAGGGTATTTGAATCCCTGGAACTAAAGTTGCAGTTGGTTGGTAAGCTCTCATATTGGGTACTGGGTCCTCTGCATGGATGGTAAGTACTCTTCATTGCTAAGCCAACTCTTTACCCCAGAGTTTTAGTTTTGAATATATAAAATACATACATAATTCAAAATAATGTTACAAAAACTATGCCTTTAAAGACTTTACTCAAGGGCTGGAAAGATGGCTCGGCAGTTAAGAGCACTAACTACTCTTCCAGAGGTCCTAAGTTCAACTCCCAGCAACCACATGGTTACTAATCTGTAATGGGATCTGATGCCCTCTTCTGGTATGTCTGAGAACAGTTACTCATAAATAAATAAATCTTTTTAAAAAACAAAACAAACAAACAAACAGAAAAACCCTTTACTCAAGAAATTTTACTCAAGGGCCTAAGTTGAGGCCCCAGTACGATCACAAAAAAAAAAAAGAAAAAAATCGAGGTGCCAGCCAGAGGGCACTACAGAAGGGTAGGCTGAAGCCATATAATAGTACTTTTAAGTATTAGAGTCACATCTTCCTTTGGCTAATCTTTGGAAATTTGCAGAGAAGTGCTTTTGAAGCTTGCTTTTGTGGGTGTCATAATTTTTTTTTTTAAGATTTTAGTTTATTTATATGAACACATTGTAGCCGTCTTCAGACACGCCAGACGAGGGCATCAGATTCCATTACAGATGGTTGTATGCCACCATGTGGTTGCTGGGAATTAAACTCAGGACCTCTGGAAGAGCAGTCAGTGCTCCTAACCACTGAGCCATCTCTCCAGCCTGGGTGTCATAATTTAAGTAACAATTTTTTTAAAGATTTATTTATCTTTTAATTTATATGAGTATACTGCAGCTGTCTTCAGATACATACTAGAAGAGTGTATCAAATCACATTACAGATGATTGTGAGACACCATGTGGTTGCTGGGAATTGAACTCAGGACCTCTGACAGAGCAGTCAGTGCTCTACACCACTGAGCCATCCCTCCAGGCCCCTTAAGTAACAATTTATGAAAGAAAAACTGCAACTCTTACTTGAAAGAAAGTCCTGGTCTGTGGGATGGATATTGGCTTCTCAGTCAAGTGCCTGCTATAGCAAGCATGCAAACCTAGGTTCAGATCCCTAGCAACAGTGCATGGAGAGATGGGAGCCCTGGATTTGGTGCATAGGTAAAGGTAGCAGGATTCCTGAAACTTGATAGAAAGCCAGTCTAGCTAGTAGATGGTTTCCAGGAAAGTGATAATGGTAGACAGGAAACTTTGACCTTCCTTACACCCCCACCCAATCATCTTTAAAGCTAAATGTAATTGATAGAGGTTTTATGAATATTTGCTTTTATACTACACAATAAAACTGGCATCTATATGCTGTCTACAGATATAAAGGCCGCTTGGACATGTGATTAGCAAAGATAGCACATTTTATTTGGATTAGACAAATTTAGTAAAAATCCATAATTATGTGATCTGAAATATACTGTGTTCACATAATTTTCAGAGTGCAGTGATTGTCTAAAGTAGGTCTATGTAGCATGCAGCAACTACAGACTATTGTAGTATGTTGTGTGGAATAATAAAAGGGTTGTAATTGCTAGCATTTGTTGTATCCTTCCTGTATACCAGCTGCATTAAACATTTTGTGAATCATCTCAATTAAAAGCTCATTTTAACACTTAGATTTTATTTTGCAGGTAAGAAAACTGATGTCTAGATATTAATTTTCTTCTAGAGAATTAAATGATATGCCTTAGATGTCACAGCTAGTAAGTGGCATACTCAGGTTTTAAATTCAAGTGTATTTTGAAAGTTAGTTCTTACCTACTTTCTATATCTCACAACTGAGTGTAACAAGCCATGACAGTAAGCTTATTTTCAGTCACTATACATAAAGAACTACATGAGTCACATTATACTGTAGGAACACTGAAATTGTATGTCAGAAGTTACAAGTACTCATCATATCTATTATAAATCCTTAGATTTCCCCTTCTAAGAAGTGTAGGCTGGAGAGATGGCTCAGCGGTTAAGAGCACCAACTGCTCTTCCAGAGGTTTTGAGTTCAAATCCTAGCAACCACATGTTGGCTCACAACCATCTGCAATATGATCTGATGCCCTTTTCTGGTATGTCTGAAGACATACAGCTACAGTTTACTCATAAAATAAATAAAATTTTTATAAAAACGAAAAAGAAATGTGGGAGGCCTGACCCTGTATTAGGATTTACCTGTGTGGTAAATGGGTTTATGAAGGGGAAAAAAAAGGTTACAGAGTGTTGGAATCTAGCTAGGCATGGATGGCAATTTAGATAATCAGCTGTGTTTTAAATTTTTTTCTCTATATTTGAAATTTTTCACAGTAATATGTTGGGGGGGGTGATTAAATAGCTATTCTTAATTAAAAACCAGTATTGCTGGGGCTGTAGCTCAGTGGAGAAGAGTACTGTCCCAGCATGTGAGATCATTGCACTGTGTAATTGAGGGCGTGACAGGCATGAACCTGTAATGCCAGCACTCTAGATTTGGAAGCAAGAGGACCTAAGCCAGTTTTGGCCACCCTGGGTTGTTGCATGAGGTCCTGTCTCAAAACTGTGATAAAGTTTGAGTCCTTCAAAACAACTGCCTCCACTCCTCCAGTATTATGGCAGTTAACAGAGACCCTCAAGCAATCAGTGTATAGGGACTAAAAGATGTGAAGTACTTAACCATAAATGAGAGGTATATATTTTTACCTCTCAAAGTTTGGGATCTTCTACGAAGAGGGTGCAAAAAAAATTGTAAGAGCCAGCCAAAGATGACGGCTGACTTCAAGGAAATAGTACTTTCTGGACACAACAGGACAGTTGTTCATGTAAACTCAGTGGTTGTGATAGCATGACCAAGTTCTGCACAAGATTAAACCAGGCAAAACCCCACCACTACCTGAGGAGTTGTGATATTTGACAGCTGTTAGGTAGTTTTCTTTAATGTTAAGACTCTTGGTGGCTTGACCACCCTACAGGGCAGGTCTCACTCCCAAAAATGAGTTGGACATCATAAACTGGACATGGAAAAAGGAGGAGAAAAAACTGAAAGTTGGGTGGGTAGGGGGGTGAGGATGGATATGGAAGAAGTTAGGGTGAAATGATCAAAATATATGAAGTTCTCAAAGAATTAAAAGTATTGACAACTGATTAAAAACCGATGAAGTATATTGTCTTTATGTACAATAATCCTCTGAAACTTCTAGTTCATCTTTCTAGGGTTTTTTTTTAAAGTTTTTAAAAAAAATTATATTGGGGGAAGGGGAATATGAACATGTGAATATAGTTACAAGTGGTTGTGAGCCACCTGCCATAGGTGGTAGGAATTAAACTCAGGTTCTCAAGCAGCAAGGATTAAGAGGGCTCTTAACCACCAACCCATCACTAGCCCCTTCCTAGACTTGTAAAAGGAGTTTTCCTCATTATTTCAATGATTCTTAATTAAGCTCCTAAAAATAATTTTAATACCCTTATAACTATTACATATATCAAATAATTTCTCCCTGTGGTTTCCTGACATAGAACACAATTCATGTTTTATGAGATGTTTTTGTTTTAAATGCCTCTACATTCATTATGAAACAGATAGTTATCCCACTAAATAAGGATTGATTAAAAGTTATCTAGGTTAAACTGAAAGTCTTGGAGAAGTTGTTTGTTGTTGTCTTTATATTAAAAATACTTCATTTTACATCATGAGCTGAAAACTTTAGTCTTATTCATGGGTAGGTTGTTGGTATTAATGCTGGTTTGTTGAGATTGAGTTTCATTGTGTAGTATATATAGACTATTTTGGAACTCAATATGTAGCCATGAACTCCTGGCAGTCCTTCTACCTCAGTTTCCCCAGTGTTGAGATTGCAGGTGTTATATGTGTGCTTAATCTTCATGTAGGTCTCCTAACAATTGGAGCAGGGGCTATCTCTTACCCTGTTGGCTGCCATTGATCTCCTTCCACTAACTGGACTGACAACTAGTCAGGCCTCAGTGGAGGACAGTAGAGGAGGATGTACTTAGTTCTACTCTAACTTGATGTCCTAGGGGAGAGGGTAGTGGGGGGAGGGACTTGTGAGGATGGGACTGGGAGAAGAGGAGGTTGGGAATCTATGACCAGGATGTGAAGTGAATAAATAAATAAAAATTCAAAGAAACACTAAGTTTGAATTATATTCTTGCTTGAATGCTACATTAATTTCTTCACTTAACATTAGTGCCTTAGATGCTCTTGGCCAGAAGATTTACTTATTCTGGAGTAAATCCTGTTGCCCAAGAGGCCACCAGTGGGTATCGAATCCCTTAAAACTGGAAGTATAGTCGTGTGAGCCATGTGAGTGCTAAGAACTGAACTTGGGCCCTCTGAAAGAGCAACAAGTGCTCCCGAGGCTTTTAAAGTTTTTTTTTCTTGGTATACTTCATTTTCTTTACTGATAAAATTAAGATTCTAAATACTGTCTACCTCATGGTTATGTGAAATGAAATCCTATATTGTGGAAAAAATACTTTAAACATTGCTAGGCACTTGTTATTAGTGATTACTGTTACTGTTTTCAATAAAAAGATTCATTTCTTAAGTTTATGAAATGTAGCTTAAATGTAACTCAGAAAGCCTTAGGTCATTCTTACTACCAGTTTTGATCTCTGATTTAAATTGAGTTATCAGTGGCTCCTTGCCATTCGTCTTCTGGTTTGGGTTGGTTGGTTGGTGGGTGGATGGATGGGTGAGTTAGTTGTTTGTTTGTAGACAGTCTCACTCTAGTCCATGCTGACATATGCAGCACTCCTATTTCGGCCTCCCAAGTGCTGGGATTATAGGCACTTGCATGTCTGTTTCTAGCAAGGATGTCTTACTGTGTGTGTGTGCGTGGTACCCGTGGAAATCAGAAGTGGCTATTAGATGTCCTGGACAATTGTGAGCTTCGATGTGGGTGCTGTGATTGGACCTGGATCTCCTGCAAGAGCTGTTAACTGCTGAGCCATCCCTTTGTCCTAATTTTTGAGACAGGTTCTCTCACTGGATCTAGAGCTCACCAGTTTATCTAGGCCACCTGGCCAATGAACTTCAGGTAGTCACCTGTTTCCACCACACACCCTGCAGCTGAGATTACTGATGCATGCCATCCACCTTTTATCTTGGTTCTGGGATCCAGACTTAAGTCCTCATCCTTGCTCTTCACCAACTGATCCATCCCTGGGTCCTCTGAGTATTATCTTTGCCATTGTAGTGTTTTGTTTCTAACACTAGTGCTTCTTTTTGTGCTTTTATTAGTTCTTTAGTGACTGTCCACCGGCTGCATTAAAAACAAAAACAAACTTTGCTTTATATCTTTGCTCTATCAGCATTTGATTGTATTAATCACTTTTTGAAATATATAATCTGCTTGGCTTCTGCAGTGTGTTACAGTACCCTGGTTATTCATTATAACTTTTTCCAGGTTTTCCTTCTGGTATTTCTACACTCATGACTAAACTGTCTTTGATCTGTTTACATGAAGGTAATGAAAAGAAAGAAATGTAAAAAAGTACCAGTTTTGAGCCAGACATGATGGCATGCGCCTTTATCTAAACATTCAGGAAGCAGGAGCAGTCAGATCTCTATGAGTTTGAAGCTAGCCTGGGCTACATAGTGAGACCTTGCTCCAGAAAATAAAATAATTTCTTTTCCTCCTCTTCCTCCTTTTTTTTTTTTTAATGAAAACTCTGCTCATAGTCTCATAGGTCCACCATACCAATCTTAAATTGTATATTTCAAATAGGGGTACCTCATTGTCTTATCAATTATACCCCACTAAAGCACTTAGAAAATAGTTTTAAAGGAATCTATGCTGGGACCATATATATGGTTGATCATAATTATCTGTGGAGAGGACAAAGGTGGTAAACTATATAGGTATTATATTGCATCCATAATCCAGATATAACTATCTCAGGATTTCTATGGAGAAAAAGATAGCAATAGCCTAGTAATAAAGTTAGGGTGGAATTTAATTAAAAGACAAAGCTCTGAGTTTGATTTGTTTCACAATGATGTCATAAGGTTTTAAGAAGTGGATAATTTGAAAACACATCATATGGTGGTTTGAAAGAGAATGGTCCTTATGTGTTTGAATGCCTGGTCCCAGTTAGTAGAACTGTGTGGGAAGGGTTAGGAGGTGTGGCCTTGTTGGAGGAGGTATGTCAGTGGAGGTAAGACTTTGAGGTTACAAAACTCCATGCCAGGCCCAGTCCCCAATCCCTATTCCCAACCCCAACCCCAACTCCAACCTCGTCTCCTGCAACTTTCAAATCAGATGCTAGCACTCAGCATTTTGTCTGCCTGCCTGCCATCGTGCTCCCTCCATGATGATGATGGAGTAACCCTCTGAACCTGTAATCAAGCCCCCAATTAAATATATCCTTTTATAAGTTGTCTTGGTCATGGTGTTTCTCCATAGCAGTAGAACAGTGACTAAGACACATTATAAATGGAAAGTGACAGAGAAATAGAAGTCATTGCACTAATGTGGGGTAGAGAGTGCAAAAGAATAGAATTTATTTAACCTAGTAAGAGCATTCAAGTACAACTTCTAAAAAAGATGCCAGAACTTGAGAACTAGAAATGTATATGTTGTTTTTAAAGAATGAGGCCCCAGAGTTGGTTTTACTGATTTTTTTTGATTTTTTTTTTTTTTTTTTTTTTTTTTTTTTTTTTTTTTTTTGGTTTTTCGAGACAAGGTTTTTCTGTGTAGCCCAGGCTGTCCTGGAACTCACTCTGTAGACCAGGCTGGCCTCGAACTCAGAAATCCGCCTGCCTCTGCCTCCCAAGTGCTGGGATTAAAGGCGTGCGCCACCACCGCCCGGCTGAGTTGGTTTTACTGAAGTAAAATTCATATTACAGTATAAGGAAGAAGTGGAAGCCTAAAAGCATCTAAAGGAGATTGGAGCTGATAGCTTGTATATATAGTGAAAAACCTAGCATCAAATATGAATTGCTTTTACTGTCCTTGTGGTGTTTCTTTTTCTTTTTTTTTTTTCTTTTTTTGCATTGTGTGTATGTGTATTCCGTGCACATGAGTGTTATAGGTATGCACGTGGAGGTCTGAGGACAACTTCATAGAAGTTGGGTTTCTACCATGTACATAGGTCCTGGAAGTCTATCTCAGGTCATCAGGCTTGCTTACTGGTGCCTTTATCCACTGAGCCATCTTGCCAGCCCTCATTTCTTCTGAGTCTCTATTTCCTTACGGGTATATTTAGAAATTAAGAAACTTGTATCTTGAGCAGTGGTGGCACATGCCATTCCCTGTACTCAGGAAGCAGAGTCAAGTCAGCCTGGTCTACAGAGTGAGTTCTAGGACAGCTGAGACTGTCTTGAAGAGCCCTCCCCCATCCCCACCCCACAGAAAAAGAAAGAATCTTATATCTTAAAAACATTATTAAGGCTGAGCAGTGTGATTAAAGGCGTGCAAAATTACTAATTTAGCTAAGCTTATGTCTAAGACTCAAATTCCTTATCAAAGCAGAATGTTTCTCTGTAGTCATCTGTATCTACAGATTAGTGATTTCCAAAGCAGCTATTTGAAGTCCTGTTCTTGATCAGTTTAGTCACTGTCCACAAAAGAACAGATCTTACCCAAACTTTTGTGATTGCCATCTTTTAATTAGTTGTAGGTAAATTAGAGCTTCAAGAATTGGGTTTCCAGGGCTGGTGAGATGACTCAGCAGTTAAGAGCACTGACTGCTCTTCCAGAGGTCCTGAGTTCAATTCCCAGCAAACCACATGGTGGCTTACAGCCATATGTAATGGGATCTGATGGCCTTTTACGGGGTGTCTGAAGATAGCTACAGTGTACTTACATACAATAAACAAATAAAAACCTATGGGCCAAAGCGAGTGGGACCAGCTAGAGGAAGAAGGGGGTGGGAGGAAGAATTGGGTTTCCTAGCTTAATTTTTTTAAAGAACCATTACTAATATATAGTACTGTTAATAGTTATGGTAGTTATTCGTTATTGGGATGTTTGTGATTATTAGAATTCTACTTTTGGTTCTGTTTATTATCATTGTTATTATTTTGCAGTGCAGGAGATTCAACTTAGGGTCATGTACTCGTTAGGAAAACACTGTGTACCCACTGAGCTATGTCACAGCTCTTGCTTTGTAGGTCAGCTCTCTGGCTCCTGAGTACTGGAATTAAAGGCATATGCTACCATGCCTACCCTGAATAAAAACATTGCTAGTCTTATTGCTTTATGTGTATGGGCATTTTGCCTGCATGTATGCTTGTGCACCAATTATATGCCTGATGCTCATAGAGGCCAGAAAAGGATATTGCATCTCCTGAACTGCAGTTAAACATGGTTATGAGCTACCATATGGGTGCTAGGAATCAAACCCAGGTCCTCTGAAAGAGGAACAAACGCTTAACTTCCAAACATGTCTCCACACCCCAGCATTATCTTTTTAAAGAGGAAGCATATGATCATTGTTCATCCATATTAGTATAAGCATCTATGATAATAATGAAAGAAATTGTAATGATACCACATTGTATAAATTAGTTCTAACATTAAACTATTTAGAGTTTTTGTTTATTCATGTACTTCTCTTTGTGATATTTTCTATGGAGTAAATAACAAGAAAAGATTTCTTATTGTCAAAGTTCAGTTTTTTAAAGTGAGATTGAATGTATATTAATTATATAAAAATAACAATTTTGTGCTGTTGAGATGGCAGCATTTACTATTCAAGCCTAACAACTTGATTGCCATCTCTAGAACCCATGTAAATGTAGCCAGAGAGACTGACTTCACAGAGTTCTTCTAACCTTTGTAAGCATGCCTTCCCACACATAACACACACACAGATGATAATACATTGTTTTACAGGGGAAAAAAATGTGCCAGATGTGGTAGCATATGCCTTTAATTCCAGGAGACAGAGAGAGACAGAGACAGAGAGATAGAGGGAGAATGAGAGAATTTGATTTAAGTGAGTTAAATGTACTTCCTATATACATTTTGTAAAATTCTTTGGGTATAACCATGAGTCTGTGTTGTTACTTACTTTTGTTCCCTGAAGTTTTAAAAATAGATAAAAAATGGTCCCACTTAGGCTGACTATGGTAGATCACACCTTTAATTCCATCACCCAGAGGGCAGAGGCAGGAAGATCATTGCATTTGAAGCCAGCATGGTCTGCAAAATGAGTTCCAGGATAGCCAGGACTATACAGAGAAACCCTGTTTTGTGAGGAGGGGAGAAGTACTGCTTATGTAACAGTGTGAACATACTTAAATCATTGAACACGTAAAACTCATTGTCAGAATGACAACATTTGTTATATTATCAGCATAATTTTTTAAAAGCAGCCTTGCCCATGGAAATATATCACATAATTGAAAATCAGTCAGTCGTATATATCATGGCTAAAATAATAAAAATACAAGTGAAACTGGTAACTTGGAAAAGAAAGAAATGTGAACCATTTAAAGTAGCCACTCACTGTTTTGAAAATGTAGTGAAATATTAGAATTTGATCTTTGGGTGGACTTAAGTCAAGTATATTAGAAGGCTATAGGAATGCATGGTTCTTCAAAACACCTTTCCTAAAGTCTAAATTTGAGCAGAGCTCATTAATGAGCAAACGCATGTGATATATTCATACAACACTGTAAATCTTAGCGAGCAGGGAAAGTTTGATGAGTTGGAGTAAGGAACAATTATGAGAGCATTATGCAAGTGACTACTTGAAAACCTTGAATTACAAACCCAGAGGCAGAAACTAGAAAAGTGTCTTCCTGGAGCCAGGTGAAGGGAGGACCAAATTGTTGCTTAATGGGTACTGAGTTCCAATTTGAAATGGTGAAAAATTTTTGGAGTTTTGGATAGTAGTTATTGTCTCCCGGTATAAATATATTTAATACCACTGTAATGTAGACCTTTATTTATGTTCTGCATTCAAGTGTTCCTGAAGGATAAGCTATCTCTCCAGTCCCAGGGGAGATTTTTCTCTTTTTAATTACTTCTTCAATCATACTGCTTTTTACTAGTCTGTTGATCAAATTTGTCTGACTCATCTTGGTTGCATGGGCCATCCATTTAAGTGTTTGGAATTTAAGTTTTTAAGTTTTGATGATTTTTTTTTTTAGAAATTTAATTGGAATCTATTGTTAATGCCTTCCATTTTACTTCTTAATTGTAATTAGAGTCATTTCTTTCTTTTGGTAGTTAGCTTGGCTATGAGCTTTTGATCTTGCTACTCTTTTTGGAATTTTATTTATTTATTTATCTATCTATCTATCTATCTATCTATCTATCTATCTATTTATTTATTTATTTATTTATTTATTTATTTATTTATTGTCGTCCTTGGGATAGGGTCTCTATTCATAGCCCTGGCTGTCCTGGAACTCACTGTGTAAACCAAACTGGCCTCGAACTCACACAAATCTGGCTGACTCTGCCTCCCAAGTGCTGGGATAAAGAACCATTGCTTTGTTTAATTGGTTTATATTTTCTTCCTCATTTCAATTTCATCAATTACTGCCCTGATCTTGATTTGGGTTTCTTTTATTCAGGTTTTTTTTGTTTTTGTTTTTTGTTTTTGTTTTTGTTTTTTTGAGACAGGGTTTCTCTGTGTATCCCTGGCTGTCCTGGAACTCACTCTGTAGACCAGGCTGGCCTCGAACTCAGAAATCCACCTGCCTCTGCCTCCCAAGTGCTTAAAGGCGTGCGCCACCACTACCCAGCAGATGTCTTTTTTTTTTTTTTTAAAGGACCTTGGAACACTAAATTATTTATTTGAAATCGCTTTGTGGGGCTGGAGAGATGGCTCAGTGGTTAAGAGCACTGATTGCTCTTCCAGAGGTCCTGAGTTCAATTCCCAGCAACCACATGGTGGCTCACTACCATCTGTAATGGAATCTGATGCCCTCTTCTGGTGTTTCTGATCATAGCAACTGTGTACTCACATTCATAAAATAAATAAATCTTTAAAAAAAAAAAAGAAATCGCTTTGTTTTTTAAAAAATTTTGTCCTTGGATAGGCACAACACAGTTGCTGTGTTATGTGTGTAGAGTCCCAAGGACAGTATGTAGAGCTGTTTTTCCTCTTCCACCTTTATGTGGGTTTTGGAGATGAAACTCAGTTATCAGACTTGGCAGCATGTGCTTTACTTACAGATCTATCCATCTCTTTACTCATGAACCATTTCTGTAGACAACTGGGTTTTATGGTTTATTTGTTTTTTTTTTTAAAGATTTATTTATTTATGAGTACACTGTAGCTGTCTTTAGACACACCAGAAGAGGGCATCGAATCTCATTACGGATGGTTGTGAGCCACCATGTAGTTGCTGGGATTTGAACTCAGGACCTCTGGAAAAGCAGTCAGTGCTCTTAACCGCTGAGCCATCTCTCCAGCCCCAGTTGGTTTTTTTTTTTTAATGTAGTCACTTATGTATTTCCTTCTGTAGAACAGCTTTCATGGGATCCTAAATGTATTGGTTTTCATTTTCATTTACTCCGAAGTGTTTTGAATATACCTTCCCCTCAAAGTGTAAACCAAAATAAATCTCCTATTAAGTTGCTTCTTGTTAGGCATTTTGTACAGGAAGAAAAAATAACTAGTACAGAGCTTTGATGTCAAGAAGTACTAGTTCATCATAATGTTGTTGTGATAAACCTGACCATGTGGTTCTTAAGTTTTTGAAACTGGTTTGCAACAGGAACGTGGAAGAGATTGGAATTTGGGACTAGAAAATTGCTAGAATGCAGAAGATAACGGACCATTCTGGTTGGAGTTTAAGAAACTAGAATGCTAAGAGAAATATAAGTGTAGACATCCAGCTCATTAAGTTTCAGAGAGGAACAAGGTCTCTATTGGGAAATGGGCTAGATGCCATTCAGATTATATTAGTGCATGCGAGGGGCAGGTTGGCAGTCAAACCTTCACTATGACTGTGGCCTGAGCAGGGCAGTGGTGGCGCACACCTTTAATCCCAGCATGTGGGAGGCAGAGGCAGGCAGATTTCTGAGTTTGAGGCCAGCCTGGTCTGCAGAGTGAGTTCTAGGACAGCCAGGGATACACAGAGAAACCCTGTCTCAAAAAAAAAACAAAAAACAAACAAAGATTGTGGCCTGAAATTTTTAGTGAGGCTAAATTTTAAAGTAGTGGGTTTCAGATATTTGGTAGAGTTCATTTCAATGCAAAGGTAGTATTTGGAGTATGTAGCATGGTTGCTTGCTCACTGCTCTTACTCAGGTCTATAATTATACTTTATTGTTGGGATTTCATCTAATTTGATCTCAATGGATGCCAATACTATGGGATTAGTAACTTTGGGAGGAACTTAGTTTTCTTAATTTTTCTTGTTTTTCATATTACTGTGTTAGGATTATTTCATTGACTGGAATTTTTATTAGCTGAATTAGCTTCAGTTAAAATGCTTGCAATGTTCAAGTGGGGCTAGATTGTAGAAGAGTTGAGATACATATGGTTCAGAAGTTATAATCTCAGACCAACAGCCCAGAGTGCTTGGTGCTTCCTATATATTTTCTCCCAAGACAGAATTTTAACTGCAGGGACAACCACAGCTCTTAACTATTCCCATTATACGGTTGCCATGCTAGCCAGGAAACAACAATAGTTCCCCCCACGAGCCCCTCTTTCTTTTTTTCTTTTTTTTTTAAAAAAAACAGTTGGAGGTTAAAAGAAGAAGAATAAGGATAGTATGATGTATGTTAGGACTTGAGTTACTAAGATTCATAGAGGGAGAAAGAAGGATGAATGTGGGGATAGGGATAAGTATTAAATCAACTTTGAAAAAAAATCAAAGCGGGAGAAAAGCTTAGAGAGGAAGCTTAAGATCCTGTTCTGATCTACAGATTTTACAAATTGTTAAAATTATGGGAGTTTTGGTTCAGAAGTATAAAGAAAGATAGGTTAGAAATAAGAAAGTATATGAGTTGTGCACTGAAATAGAGATGCCCCACTAGAGACTGGATAGAACAGTCCTAAAACCTAACCAAGTAATTTTAAACTAAAGCAAGACTATTATGAGATATGCAAGATTGAAGTTTAAAATATCTTTTAAAAAGACAAGTGTAAGACTACTAAACCAAGAGATAAAGTGTAATAATAGATTAAATATTTTTGCATCAGTGGTCTTTGTTGAGCTAAGAGTTTTGAGTCGTGGAGGTGTTCAGTTTGCAATTCCAGTTCAAACTCATAAAATCAGATTTGGGGTTGTACTATACCAGGGAATTTAGACCAATTAAGCTTTCAAGTAAGTTTCTGGCACAGCTGTACTGCGTTGAGTGTGTGATTCTGTTTCCTCCTTGGTGCTCTGTGGATGATGGTGTTAGGGCCAGGCATGAGCAGGAGATGTTGATGGCTTTAAGGACCACCAGCCTTGTCACAGTAACTCACTTCAGTCCCAGCTTCCACAATCAGGACAGCTATATAGAGCCCAGGGTCCCAGCCAGCTCTTGGTTCTACTGCAGTTCTGCCCTGGTCTAGGGGTTCTCAGGGACTTTTCTTAATCTTCCACCTTGGCTCCAGTTTCTTGGGTGTCTAGCTTCACAACATCAGTAGATGTTTGGCCCTTGCTCATCCAGCTGACTCCACAGTCTTGGTTTGTGTATCAAAGAAGCACTACCCTAGCAGTTTCTACTGCCCTCATTGAAGCCTCTTGGTTCAGTTGATTCCCAGCCACTCCTGCCTGCATTCCAAGAAGATCTCACCTGACCTAACAGATTAATTTACAGGTACTGTCTCTTACAGGAATAAAGATTATTATGTTTTATCTTGACTGTTTCTTTCGTTGAGTCTTATTGGTGGGATTTCCAATCCACCATCTTACCCATAAATTCTGTGCTTGAATTCATTTTAGTTCACATTATTGGTCTGGATATTAGTAGGGATTTATCATTGAGAATTTGATCCTTTACATGAATAACAATGATAATGTCAATGACTGTTGTACTGGCTGGTTTTGTGTGTCAACTTGACACAAGCTGGAGTTATCACGGAGAAAGGAGCTTCAGTAGAGGAAATGCCTCCATGAGATCCAACTGTAAGGCATTTTCTCAATTAGTGATCAAGGGTGGGAGGGCCCATTGTGGGTGGTCCCATCCCTGGGCCTGGTAGTCCTGGGTTCTATAAGAAAGCAAGCTGAGCAAGCCAGGGGAAGCAAACCAGTAAGTAACATCCCTCCATGGCCTCTGCATCAGCTCCTGCTTCCTGACCTGCTTGAGTTCCAGTCCTGACTTCGTTAGGTGATGAACAGCAATGTGGAAGTGTAAGCTGAATAAACCCTTTCCTTCCCATCTTGCTTCTTGGTCATGATGTTTGTTCAGGAATAGAAACCCTGACTAAGACAAATGTGAAAGATGGTGTCGATAGTTACCCAGTCAAAAACATTTGTTATGATAAGATGCCTTTTTTTATTCTACACTTTTAAAAAAGATATATTTATTTTATGCGCGTGTTTTGCTATTTGTATATACCACATGCCTGCGTAGTGCCCAAGAAAGCTAGAAGAAGGTATTGGATCCCTTGGAACTAGAGTTACAGATGGTTGTAAGCTATAGTGTGGGGTGGGAACTGAACCTGGGTCCACTCTAAGAATGACACATGCTCTTGATTGCTGAGCCATTTCTCCAGCCCAGGATGAGTCTTGTAGACGGGGATGTGAGAACATAAATCCAATAATCTGAAGCCAGAGTCATTTTGTGTAGTTCATGCTTTTATGCCTTTTTGGTTAGTTTTGTAGTACAGAGTGGAGTAACTTGCGATAACAAAGGGCAGGCAATTCCTATAGTGAATAAAAGAAGTTTAGGGCAGATGGTAGAGTTAGTCAAAGTCATAGTCTAAGTAAAAGAAATGACTACCACATAGCTGGAGATACAGAGCTCTCATACACTGACCCAAGAGAAAAAACAAAACAAAACAAGAAAAGCAAAAATGAATTGTTTAAAATTTAAACATTATAGTCATAGTTTTTATTTTTTATTATTTTGTTATTTCATGTGTGTGGGCATATTACCTACTTACATGTGTGTGCACTAAATGCATGCAGGAGGCCAGAAGACATCTGATCCTTTGGGACTGGAGTTTCTGAAAATGTGAGCTGTCATGTGGGTCCTGGGGACTAAACCCAGGTTTTCTGGAAGTACAGCCAGTGCTTGTAACAGCTGAGAAATCTCTCCAACCCACTCAGCAATTTTTAAATACAAGGTTAAATTTCTTGGAAGTGTACTTAATCTTAGAAATGCCCCTGAAGATATTTGTTCCAGGCTCGAGTTAGGGCATTCTGAATAGTCTGATCCATGAAGTATTTAGAGTAATACCCAAGTGGAAAGTCTCTTAAGCCCTTTCCTGCTCTGTCAGACATATGGGCATTTTACCTTTTTGAAGAGGAGCAGGTCATCTGTAGATTTGTTGGTATAGTGTGAAAGGTTAGCTTATGTTGAGAGATCTGAGACAGAAATCCTGAAAGCCTAGCTGCAGTGAGTCTAACCCTTCCCTTGGTTGGAAAGGCTGGTTGTCTTTGTAGGTCCTATAAGAGGACACAATCTCCAGGTTTGATTATAAAATCTTGGGTGAGATATGAGGAGGATGCCAGAAAATGTTGACCAGCTTAGAACTCTGATCAGGCTTCTAAGAATCAAGCTACAAAGACCAGGCAGATGGTTTCCTAAGAGACGGTTTGGTATGGATACCTCCGTCTCAGCTCCTCTTGCACCATGCTTGCTTGAACTTTGCCATGCCCCCGCATTGATGATAATGGACTGAACCTCTGAACCTGTAAGCCAGCCCCAATTAAATAATGTCCTTATAAGAGTTGCCTTGGTCATGGTGTCCATTCACAGCAGTAAAACCCTAACTAAGACAGCAGTGTTGAGAAAAAGCCTGTGGTGGAATAACTTGAAAGGGCTTAAGCATAAAGGTGCTCATTATCTTTGTTTTCTTTCCTGTTGCTATGACAAATTACTATTGTAAAAGCAACTTAAGAGACAAAGGGTTTATTCTGGCTTACAGTTCAAGGGTATAGCCTGTCATAACAGGGAAGGTTAGGTGGCAGGAGCTTGAAGCAGCTAGTATCATACCATCTACAATCAAGAATCAGAGTACAAAGAATGTGTGTTGTTGCCCAGTTTCCTTTTTTCATTTATTTGTACAGTCCCAACAACAAGGAGATGCTGTTGTCCACAGTGCGTGGGCCTTTCCACCTTTATGCAACCAGAATAACTCCTCATAAGCATACCCAAAGTTCCATTGCCTAAGCAATTCCATATTCTGTCATGTTGACAGCTCTAACCATCATGCGTTGAGAATGTCTCTAAATCTTAAAAGAAAAGGGGGGGGTCATTGAGTTGGGGCCCCTCTTGTTGAACCTGCAGAGATGGCTCAATAAGGTGTTTTAAGATAAAATGGAACTTTTCAATTTTTTTCCTGGAGATTGAGGGTTATACACAGAATATAAAGGTGATACTCAAAGCCTTACAAGACCTGTTGGATTATTTTGGTAACAGGGGCTGTAAATCATTATAACTTTGGAGAGAAGTTTTGGGTAGCAGACAGATCTGTGGCTTATCTCTTGTAGGAATACGTGGTTGATTTCTGAAGTACTTTTTGTTTCATGGGGAAAGGCTTCTAGGCAGCACCAAAGGTGTCAGTAACTTGTATTGTTTGTATTGAGATATGAGTGTGTCAGTTTGCCAAATCTATCCAGATAAATATCCACTCAATGGAATGAGTAAGGAGGAGGTTGAACTGAGATGTTCCTGAGGACAATAGAGCAGTTTTTACTGAAGGTTTATAATTTAGATCATGGTGTGAGAAGTGGATAAAGGGAATATGGAGATTTTGAAGAGGAGTATGCCCTACATAGAAAAAGATGGTTCCTTTGTTGAGTGGAAGGAAGGATATGTCTTCCTTGTAAGGAAAGCCAGAATCATTCTTTATTAACTTCTGCTATTGGATCCTCCTAATCCTTTTAGCCATACTCAAGAATGACTAAGGAATAGCCAGGATCTCAGTGGCTGGTAGTACCCTTTGCTTTCTTGCCTGCTTGCTTGCTTGCTTGCTTCCTTGCTTGCAATCCATTCTGTTTTGCAGTGTTTCTAAAGTTTGATTTTTGGTGTTCTGTGCAGTAGATAACTGCATCCTGGCTTGGGGTTTGGGCAGCCTCAGTTAAAAGTCCTCTTCTAGGGCTGGAGAGATGGCTCAGAGGTTAAGAGCACCGACTGCTCTTCCAGAGGACCTGATTTCATTTCCCAGCAATGACATGATGGCTCACAATTATCTATAATGTGATCCGAGGCCCTCTTCTGGTGTGTCTGAAGACAGCAACAGTGTGCTCACATGCATAAATGGCTAAGATCAAAAACTCAGGTGACAGCACATGCTGTCGAGGATGTGGAGAAAGAGGAACACTCCTCCATTGTTGGTGGGGTTGCAAGCTGGTACAACCACTCTGGAAATCAGTCTAGTGGTTCCTCTGAAAATTGGACATAGTACTACCCGAGGACCCAGCTATACCACTCCTGGCTTATACCACTCCTGGGCATATACTCAAAAGGTGGTCCAACAAATAACAAGGACACATACTCCACTATGTTCATAGCTGACTTATATATAGCCAGAAGCTGGAAAGAACCCAGATGTGTCTCAACAGAGGAATGGATACAGAAAATGTGGTATATTTATACAATAGATTACTATTCAGCTATTTAAAACAATGACTTCATGAAATTCATAGGCAAATGAATTGATCTAGAAAATACCATCCTGAGTGAGGTAACCCAGTCACAAAAAGAACACACATGGTATGTGGATATTAGGCAAAAAGCTCAAAATACTTGTAGTACAACTCACAGACTATATGAAGCTCAAGAAGAAGGAAGAGCAAAGTGTGGATGATTCAGTCCTTCTTAGAAGGGGGAACAAAATACTCACAGAAGCCGGGCGGTGGTGGCGCACACCTTTAATCCCAGCACTTGGGAGGCAGAGGCAGGCGGATTTCTGAGTTCGAGGACAGCCTGGTCTACAGAGTGAGTTCCAGGACAGCCAGGACTAAACAGAGAAACCCTGTCTCGAAAAACAAAAACAAAACAAAACAAAACAAAAAAATACTCACAGGAGGTAGAGGCTGGGAGGGACTTGGGAGGAAGAAAGGAGAGGGAAGAGAAAAAGGAGGGAAGACAGGATGATATATAGAGGATCAGGAAATTGAACAGAGGTGTGTAGCAATAGGAGATGGAGAACTAGGGGTAGCCACCATAAAGTCCCAGATACCAGGAAAGCAAGAGGCTCCCAGGACCCAAAGGGATGAGATTAGCTACCAACAAAGGGGAGAGAGAACCTATAGAGACCATATCCAGAGGTTAGGCAAGGTTCCCTGTTGGAGGAGGGGGCCACCCATTCATCTCCAAATTTTTAACCCAGAATTGCCCTGTCTAAAGGAAATACAGGGACAAAGAGTGGAACAGAGACCGAAGGAAAGGCCATCCAGAGACTGCCCCACCTAGGGATCCATCCCATATACAGACACCAAAGCCAGATACTATTTTGGATGCCAAGAAGTGCTTACTGACAGGAGCCTAACATAGCTGTCTCTGCTAGAACCTGACAAATACAGATGTGAATGCTTGCAGCCAACCATTGGACTGAGCACAGGGACCCCAATGGAGGAGCTAGGGAAAAGAATGAAAGAGCTTTGCAACCCCACAGGAAGAACAACATCAACCAACCAAACCCCCCAGAGCTCCCAGACACTAAACCACCAACCAAAGAGTACACATAGAGAGACTCATGGATCCAGCCACATATGTAGCAGAGGATGGCCTTGACTGGCATCAGTGGGAGGAGGGGTCCTTGGTCCTGTAAAGTCTCAATGCCCCAGTGTAGGGGAATGCCAGGGCAATGAGGTGGAGTGGATGAGGGGTTGGAGGGGGAACACCCTCATAGAAGCAGGGGGAGGGAAACAGGATGAGTTTCTGGAGGGGAAACTGGGAAAGGGGAAATGTAAATAAATAAAATATCCAAAAAATAAATAAATACATAAATCAATCTTGGGGGGAAAAAGTTCTCTTCTAGATTGCTGCATGTGAATACAGGCTGTGGAAGGCATATTAGGAGTCAGTATAGATGTTAAGTCTTCTACCCTTTTCCAAGATGTGAGCTCTAGTAAAGGCATTAAGTTATGTCTTATGGGCAGATGTTGTTTGAGATTATGTATATACCTACAAAAACTAAAAACTTATGTCCACACACAATATGAATGAGACTGTCAATAACGCCGTATTATAAATGAATTATACATTCTAGCCAGCCTATATAAAAGACACATAATCCAAGCATTTCGTGTACAAGATGTAAGCCTAGATTGGGCAGGTTTGGAGCTAATCTAACTTACATTCCAGACATCCATTCCTTGTTACTTGCTGTTTCTCTTGGCCACTTGTCATGGTTCATCTCCTCCCATGGAGGCTTCCTCCTCTTTCCCTGTCCTTTCTTCTTCCTCTCCTCTCTATCTGAGACCTTCGGACAGGTAACTGAAAACCCACCTACCTCTATCTATTGCCCAATCACTGGCTTTAGCCTTTATTGACCAATTAACTTGGGGAGCAAGGTTCACACAACAAAAGTTGGTATACATGAGAATCTGCTTGTCTTGGAACAACCGGATCTTGAAGTACAGAGTTTTAGCACTTGATTACAAACAGCTTTAGACCAATCCCCTACACTGTATTCTTAATCAAGATAGAAGCAGAAAAAGAGATAATTCAGTGGTAAAGTGCTTGTTAAGCAAGCATGAGGATCTGGGTTCCACTTACCAACACCCACATAAAATGTTGGTCATGGTGTTATGTACCTGTGATCTCAGAGCTGAGGACACAGAGACATGAGGATCCTCAAAGAGCTAATTGTAGTTTCTGGACCTTTTAGAATTGGGAGAGACTACTACTATTCCAACTACTGAATTTCTCTGTTGCCAGTTACTATCTGAAACGTGTATTTGATTATCCTCAGTACTCTGTGATATAGGTTCTATTATCCCTGTTGTACTGCTGCAAAAATTAAAGTACAAAGGTTAAAGTTCATATCACTACATGATGTAATCAAGATGGCAGTCCAGTATTGTGAGTGGTATAGTTCCTCATCTTGGCTGGCTTTAAAATCAGACTCATGTCCTTTAGAGCTCTTCCAAGTATAATAGGCCCAAGATAAAGAGAAATCATGCCTCTGCTTTTTAAGTTGGGCCATCAAGAGTGATTACTTTGATTGGGATTATGTAGTTGAGGGCAATCACTATTTTTTTCCTTTTAGGAAAGAAGAATAGAGTTGAATGGAGTGTGGAATTCAAAACATACTGATTATTGGCAAAACTCCTTTTCTAATTTCTAGCTCTTTGATTGTGGAAAATGGAAGTAACACCAGGTTGGAAAAGTTTTCCATTCCCTCCTTTCGAAAATAGCCTTGTACTGACTTGGAAGGCTGATACAGTATGGGGCATCCACCCAAGTCATGTTTCAAGTGGTCTCATTTTAGCATTCTCTTGAATGTTTTCAAACTATGATGTTGACTTTCTTTCTTTTTCTTTCTTTTTTTTTTTCTTTGCCTATGTGTCATGCAGATTGTCCCTGGGTCCTGGGTGTCATTCGCTCTGAAGTCACTCTTCTGCCCTCAATCACGTGACTGAAATCAAACACACACTCTTGATGGCTCAGCTTTAAAGCAAGGGGCCAGTTTACTGACATACAGCAATGACCTGTTTGTGTAAAAGAAAAATTATCAAATCCATTAAATTATTTTGTGCCTAGATCATTCCTTAACCATATTATCTCTGTAATTACTTTGGATTTTTTGTTTGTTTGTTTTTAAGTTTGGGTTTGGGAGTATTGTTTTCAGTTATTGAGACAGAATCTTGCTGTGTACCTCTGGTTGGGCTGGAACTCATCATGTATGTCAGGCTGGCTTTGAACTTGTGGTAATTTTCCTAATGCTACTGCCTCAAATGCTAGCTAGGATCACATGCATGCACTGCTATGTCTGCCTGTGATTACTTGTATTTAAGAATATGTGGAGCAGGGTTTCTTTGGTTGTTATCTTTAGTGATCTTAATTGACTTTCTTCTCCTTTAATCCATATAACAGAATAAGTGTTCCTAGAACAGGTTTGAATTTGGTCAAGGTCATTATTTCTATGGCATCATTTCTCTTACCTTCTTAACATAGAGTTCATTTCCTGTTACCCTTAACATGATGTCAAACAGGGAACAGTTTTGTCTCCTGTCATTAGATTATTCAGACTTTTTGAAAATCTTGAAATCTTTTCTTTATTTTTCTCTTCTCGTTTCCCCCTATACATTTATTTGAATAAAATATTTGATAGAATTATTATATAATGATTGCCTAACAGTATTTGCTGCATGTTCACATTTAGAAGCAGAATAATTATATACCTACTGACCAAGGTGTCTTTGACAGTCAAAAGATTATCACATGTTAAATATTTACAGTAGTTTCTGGCACATAAAAGCACTCTATAATTGTCATTTAACTGATGTTTTTAAATGCCTCTCATTAATATAGTAAATTATAGATCACTAGTTGATAGTTTAGAGAATGTATTTTTGTTATTAGTACCTTCATTTAATTTATATGACACAGGATCTTACCCTGTTGCCCAAGCTGGCCTCAGACTTCTGTATATAGCACAGGAGGTCCTTGAACTTGTGGCAGCCTGCTGCCTCAACCTTTGTAGTACTAGGACTGTGGGAATTTGACATCACAACAGAACAGAAAATGTATTTTTAATACATTCCATACCTGTAGTTTTTCCTCTCTCAATATCTTATTTGGCACAGTGTTTATATGAAAATAGTATAAATAGTTCATTTCAACTATTAAGCTGTCATTTGATGGTTTGTTTTCTGTATTTTTTTAGGATAATTCTGATTCATTGCATCCTTGAAGAGCATCAATAGAAGAGGGGGAAAAAAGATGGGTGTGAAAACATTTACTCACAGCTCCTCTTCCCACAGCCAGGAAATGCTGGGAAAACTAAATATGCTACGAAATGATGGACATTTTTGTGATATCACTATTCGTGTCCAGGACAAAATCTTCCGGGCTCACAAGGTGGTACTAGCAGCTTGCAGTGATTTCTTTCGAACCAAACTTGTGGGCCAAACAGAGGATGAGAACAAAAATGTGTTGGATCTGCATCATGTTACAGTGACTGGCTTTATACCTCTTTTAGAATACGCTTATACAGCCACTCTGTCAATTAACACGGAAAATATTATTGATGTTCTAGCGGCAGCCAGCTATATGCAAATGTTTAGTGTTGCAAGTACATGCTCAGAGTTCATGAAGTCAAGTATTTTGTGGAATACACCTAATAGCCAACCAGAAAAGGGTCTAGATGCTGGACAAGAGAATAGTTCCAACTGCAATTTTACTTCTCGAGATGGAAGCATTTCTCCAGTGTCTTCAGAGTGCAGTGCTGTGGAAAGAACCATTCCTGTCTGCAGAGAGTCCCGGAGAAAACGAAAAAGCTACATTGTTATGTCTCCTGAGAGTCCTGTAAAATGTAGCACACAAACAAGTTCCCCCCAGGTATTGAATTCTTCAGCTTCCTATGCAGAAAATAGAAATCAGCCAGTTGACTCTTCTTTAGCGTTTCCATGGACTTTCCCTTTTGGGATAGATCGAAGGGTTCAGCCTGAGAAAGCAAAGCAGGCAGAAAATACCCGGACTTTAGAAATGCCTGGCCCATCTGAGGCAGGTAGAAGAGTGGCTGACTATGTGACTTGTGAGAGCACAAAAACTACCTTGCCTCTAGGTACAGAAGATGATGTCCGGGTCAAAGTAGAAAGATTAAGTGATGAGGAAGTCCACGAGGAAGTGTCCCAGCCCGTTAGTGCATCTCAGAGCTCACTGAGTGATCAGCAGACGGTGCCTGGAAGTGAACCAGTTCAAGAGGACCTTCTGATTAGTCCACAGTCTTCCTCTATAGGTATAATGCTTCCTATATTTTTTATGTTTTTTATGGTCAATTCAGACATTTAAGTTTTTATTTTATAGGCTCAATCCTGTAGAAATCATTTTTTTAAATGGAGTTAAAACATAACTGAATTTGTTTGTTTGTTTGTTTGTTTGTTTTGGAGCTGGGTTTCAGTGAATAACCATGGTTGGCCTGGAACTCACAGAGGTCTAGCCTACCTCTGCTTGCAGAGGGATTAAAGGCACAAGCCACCATACCTGGCTGATGATTGGGCTTTTTAAAAAATAGTATTAGCACTATAAGTTTTATGTATGTGTTTAACAAGTTACACATTGAAAAAGAAAAAAGTTCAATAGGATATAAGGGATAAAAGTAGAAATAAAAATTGTTAATTACCTTTTGTCTGTTTAAAGAGACAGGGTCTTGCATTGTAGTCTGGGTTGGCCTTGAACTGGTCGACTGGAACTCTTGCCTCAGACTCCTGGGTGCTAGGATAACAAGATTATACCACCACACCCAGCTATGAATACTTTCAATACAAAAGAAGACAGACTTTGAAAATCTACATAAAGAAACTAGGCACTTCTTTAACTAATGATGTGGGCTGTAATCCTAGCACTAGCCAGGAAAATAGTAGCACACCTCCATTCTCAGCTACATAATTGTCAAGATCTGAGCTGTGTGTGTGGGGTGGGGGATCCACTTGTTGTTTTGTTCTTTTTTAAATGGATAAGGGCATTTGCTATCATATCTGAGAACCCAAGTTTGAATCCTGAAACCTCTCTGATTAAAAAGAGGCTTTTTATTGCACAAATCTTGAGGCAAATCTTGCAGGCTTTTTCTCCCTCTCAAAATTAACATATAAATGTAAAAAAGCCAAAAATATTTATTGAAAACTTACAAAGGGTGCCAAACATGATTGTATGTAAAGAGAAGACACTGTTCTTACAGTTAAGTGTTATGTAAGGAGAAGGCATTATTCTTACAACAAAGGGGATACTAGCCCAAATGGAGAAGCAGATATGTCCGTAAGTTACTACAAAAAACTGGTAAAGCTCCTTTGCTAGACAAGTTAAAAGGCATTGTTATGGTAATAATGAACCTAGTGCAAAGTGATATACAGAAAAGCAGGGATCTATGGATCAGTGGGGAATGAGTGGGAAGTCCAAAGGAGCTAGTAAGAACAAATTGTGGAGAGCCTTGAACACTAGTTCCATTCAACTGCAGGTAATAGGTCCCTTCAAACAGGATCTTATTTTTAATTACATGATATGATCTAGAATAGGAAGTCCAAAACTGATAATGTGGATCTACAATGTCAGCTAGGCTCCTTATATATAAGTTCCCATCTTTATCAGTTTATCTGTAGGCTTATTGCTTTGTAGTTATTTAAAAAGTTCACTTCATCTTGAGATTTAGGTTCTAGAAAAGGATAGTGCTTGTAATCAGGAATGCACTATTAAGGTTTCCCAGAGGCTCTTTAAAAACTAGTGTTAGTCTATACCACATGATCTTTCTTAGCCACAGAGAATCTGAGAAAATGATTATTGAGTCCATGACCGCTTTGAGCAGAATTGGAGCAGAGTAGTGCTAGATTTAGTACCATGTGCTTTAATCCCAGGACCAGGGAGACCAGTTCACGTAGATGGATCTCTGTGAGTTTGAGGGCAGCTCTTATTCTACATAGTAAGACCCTATCACAAAAATCACAGCAATAAGCCAGGCAGTGGTGGCACATGCCTTTAATCTCAGCACTTGGGAGGCAGAGGCAGGCGGATTTCTGAGTTGGAGGCCAGCCTGCTCTACAGAGTGAGTTCCAGGACAGCCAGGACTGCACAGAGAAAACCAAAAAAAGAAAAAAAAAAGAAAAAGAAAAAAATAACAATAATGAAACATAGTGGGTAGGGCACATGCAAGAGCATTGCCCACCGTAGATAGGCTAATCAATATAAGGACATTTTAACTTGAGCATATCCACAAAGACCCCATTTGCAAATAAGGTATAATTAATAGCCAAGGTAGGATGTCAACTTTTGGGGAACTCAAATTTTTTTTGAGTAATTTGAATAAATATAACTAATAAGTATTTAATATGCACAGATCATAGCTATTTTGAGTCTTTAGTCTTAAAACTATCTTAGTACCTTCTAAATAATATTAGAAAATTTAGAAATCCAAATATTTAGCTAAATACCTTAAACTACACTGAAATTTTTTTTTCTTTTGGTTTTTCGAGACAGGGTTTCTCTGTGTAGCCCTGGCTGTCCTGGAACTCACTCTGTAGACCAGGCTGGCCTCGAACTCAGAAATCCACCTGCCTCTGCCTCCCAAGTGCTGATTAAAGGCGTGCACCACCACTGCCCAGCATAAAATTTTCATTCATTACTTTCAGGTATATTTACTTAGTTCATATTTTGCCTTACAATCTTACTAAACATGGTTATATAGAGAACTTATGAATATAAGTAGACAAAACTTTTAAATTATATAACAGTTTCTACCTGTATAATTGTGGATACTGTAGCATGAATATAGGAAGATCTGACTTAAATATCTCATATACTCCAAGTGGATTTTTTTCTGCCTTCATATCAAGTGTACTAATTACTCTAGACCTCTTACATCTATAGATTTCTACATTAGAATAAATCCATAATGAACAAAAAAGTAAATTCCTCAGATATTGTGGGTAGTGAATAAAATTTCTACTCTTGGTACTTTGTTCTCTATATTTCAGAAGAGCATATCTACAAGCCTTTCATTTTACTTAAATTCATTAAAGATACCAAGTGATAGCTTGTCATTTTACTGCCTGATAAATTTGATACCTACTATAGTCATTCTGAAATTCTGTAGTAAAAATTTGACTACCCATGAATTTTATTGAAGTGAAATTTTACCTATATTTGAAGGTTCCCATTTTTGCCCATTTACTTAGTAAAAGATCGTAAAATCTTAATGCATTGCACATGGGGTAAATAGAAGCAATAATTACAACAAATCCAAAAGGAAAAAAATTGTTATCTTATTATCCAGAAAGATAAGGCTGGGCCTGGAGAGGTAGTTCAGGATTAGGAATGCTTCCTACTCTTCTGAAGGAATGGATTCAGTCCTAGCATCCTCCAGGTAGAGCACAACTTCCTACTAACTCCAGCTCCAGGCATCCAGGGCCCTCTTCTGGCCTTTGTAGTTACTGCGTTCATGTACACACAGGTAAAAATAAAATAGTTTTTTGGGTTTGTTGTTGTTGTTTACATTTATTTATGACACATGTGCAGGTTAGAGGACAACTTGTGGGAGTCAGTCCTCTCCTTCCGGAAGTGAGGTTGTCCTTCATGGTGGTGAGCTCCTATGCCCAGTGAGCTTTCTTGTCAGCCTAAGGTTTTGTTGTTGTTTTTGTTTTAAACACAGGCTATTAATTTATATACCATTTTAAGAAAAAAAGAATCTTAGATGTGATGGATTCATTATTTATCTTAAAGTTTCAATTATCTATACTCACCAAGGACAAATATGAATGAATGACTTTAGATAAACTACAGTTTACTAAGCTAGCAAAGGAATTCCATACTCTATAATTCTACCATTAAAATTAAAGTGACTGAGGAATACTTTCCCTGCCTTGCCCTGGTGTTCGAGGACAAATGTACTCAGTCATCTTTTCCAGAGGACCAAAACACCTACTTTGTAAAATATTTCCAAAGCTGCTCTTAGTTATTGAAAGCAGCTCCTTACCTGTTTGCGATAGAGTTTAGGCAGCATGCAGATCTTTTGAAGAATGAATCATGTCAATTTGTAAGAGCTAATCATAAGATTCTAAGTTAAATTCCCAGTTGTAACTGGCTGTCTATTAACTTAAAAGTCTTTGAAAAGACTACAAAAGCATTTCATCAAAGAACAATTTGTATCTGTTTAAATAGCCAAAATACTCCTAAGAGACCTTTTTACAGGAAATAAAACCCAACAGCAAAGGGCAGTCACTGAAATGCTTGAGCTTGGCTCATAAATTTACCCTCCAGGCAAGGGCAGTTTACATCTGAAAAAGGATTTTTAATCTTCAGTATTCTCAAAGAGCTAATGCATGGCAACTGGAGAATCTCTTAGACTACTATTTCTGTCAGTCCTGTCACCCCAGACCAACTGTGGTGAGCGTGAGCGGTTCACTTCATTGCTTGTTCCCTTTACAACAAGGGAGATCACACCACAGTGCTTTTAGAGTTTTGTTTTTGGTAAGATGGTACTTGTAGGAATTAGCAGAGGATTTAATTTAAGCCTGAGGTAGGTGATTTTAGGGAGTGTTCCAGAGAGTTTGCTTAGTACTGTGGATACCAGAAAGCAGTCATAAACTTATGACTGAACTCAATAAATATCTTCTAAAAGTGCAGACTGAAATGAGTCTACAGTGTCCATAACGTAAACTTACTGGCTAAGAAAGGAGAATGATGTAGATATTTTTGTGACTGTAGTCACCTTGTTCTATCTGCAAGATACACTTTTTCACATCATTCCTGCATTTAATAAGAGTCACAGAGTAATAACTCTTTGATGTTGATGCCTTGTGAGGTTATGTCTAACAAAATACTATGGGCTAGCTAAGAGTATTAGGCCTACTCCTGAGAGGGTCTGATCTGGTCCTGAGAGTCAGGCTGCTTGTTTTTCTTTCCCTCCCCTCTTTTTCCCTTGCCTTGTTCATTTTGACACTAGGCAGTAAATATAGGGCTTTGTACATGCAAAAGTTTTCTACCACTAGATCGTCAGCCCACTTGTCCTTAGCACGCTATACTAAAGACAGTCTCTGAATTTATCAAATCACAATAGTGTCACAAAATACAGCAGCTGCATTAGCAGCAATTTACCAGCTGGTCTCACCTACACTGGTAATTGATAAGGTGAATACTTGTTCTTTTATTCCAGTTTTAATCATTAATATTACCTCATATCACACAGTACACAGTAAATACGTGTGTGTGTGTGTGTGTGTGTGTGTGTGTGTGTGTGATTTACAGAATGATTATAATAGGCTACAACAGAGTTCAAGAGATCTCAGAAGTAGACTGATAGAAATGGAACTAGAGTCTGTACTGGTAAAATAAGAATCTAAAAACAGCCATAGGGAAGAACCTACTTCTTGACTTGAAAGCAGAAACACAGAGTTGAGTCCACTGCAAGGTGAAAAGGCAAAGCTAGAGCAGGAAGTTTTAAATGGGACCAGGTGGATGGGCAGTCAAATAGGCTGTCAAGCCAGGCTGAAGCCCTAGGGCAGTCAGAGGGAGGAGGTGCCTGCCCTGTCCTTGATATACAGATCAGTTGTAAGATCCATGTAGGGCTGTGCCATTGTAGTGCTAGGTGTATACCGTGTTATGGGCTATAAGTAAAGGGGCTTTACACACACGCCCTTTTTTTTTTTTTTTTTTTTTTTTTTGTCTGCTGTGTCTGATGAGTTCTTGATACAAGAGAAGCTATATTGTATACCATTCTTTGTCAAGAGGGTGGGTTGATTTTATAAGCCAGATCTTACCAAATCAAGCTAATTGTGGCCACAAATTGATTTTACTGTCTCAAGAGGAAGAAGAGTCTGTCCAAAATTCTCAGCTGTCGTCACTGGCTTCTAAGAGGGAAATGGAACCCAGGGCCTTTTGTAGATTTGACTCTAGCACTGAATGCTATACCTCCAACCCAAAAATTGTATAAAAATTAAATTTTAATAATATAAGAAACATTGCCAATAAATTATTTGTAAAGCTTGCTGTTAAGACATCTAATTCAGATTCTAGTTCATATAATTACTTTTTTGTGATTGGTGGCACAAACTATCATATCAGGAAAAATTTTGCGAAATTTATTTTTTTGTTCGTAGTTATATAAGTGATATTTTCACACATATACTAAAACTTCCACAATATGGATGGAACTTTGAAGTGATTTAGTTTTAGCTTTGGGTACACTTGATAGCCATGGGAAAGAGTAAACTACTTTTATTTTTTGCATGCTTACTATCTGTTGAATTATGGATTTAATGACCAAGATATGTGACATTTATTGTGTTGAAGTAGTCTTTTGTTGTTGTTGTTTCAGATGTAGTGTTTACTCTATATGTATCGTATGTATCATGTATGCAGGTGTCTGTAGAGGCCTGAAGAGCATCATATTTAGAGCTGTAATTACAGGCTATTGTGATCCAGCATCGATGTTGGGAACTGAACTCGGGTCCTCTGGAAGAGCAGGAAGCAGTCTTAACTCCTGAGCTATCTCTCCAGGACCTTGACCATTTTTTAAAATAAGCTATTGACATTCTAGAAACCAAGACACAGTAGTTCTAATTTCTACCTCACCAAGATACCACCCCCTCCTAGGAGTGTAACCTGTCTAATGATGAGAAGCAAGCCCACTAGATCAGTCATCCAGGCTTGCCCTTATCATACCTGGTTTTGTCTTTGTTTCTGCCTATAAACAGTAATACCATCTTCACTAGTGATCAGGGGCTTTTCCAGTCTGTCTGTCTGTCCGTCTTTCTCTCTTTCTTTCCTTCCTTCCTTCCTTCCTTCCTTCCTCCCCTCCCCTCCCCTCCCTCCCTCCCTCCCTCCCTCTCTCTCTCTCTCTCTCTCTTTCTTTCTCTCCCCCCCTTTCTTTCTTTGTTTCTTTGGGTTCTTTTGTTTGGTTGGTTTTAGTTTGTTTTGGTTTTTGTTGTTGTTGTTTTGGGGTGGGGGAGTTTGGTTTTTGAGACAGGGTCTCTGTGTAGCCCTGGCTATCCTAGAACTCACTCTACTCTGTAGACCAGTCTGGCCTCAAACACATTCATACAGATCTGCCTGCCATTAAGGCCATGACTGTGAACCTTACCTCCAACCAAGAGTAATAAACTTCTTAGTTCCTAAGAGGCCTGTTGCCAAGAAATCACAACTGTCTATGATAGCCAGGAACGTTACCAGTTAGCAGTGCTGATGTCTAGAACTCAAAAGCCTTGGATTCTGCCTCTGGTGCCTGCTTGAGCATCACAGGCCTGTTTCTCAGTTACTATTCATCATGTGATTCTTGGCTTTGCCTGTCTATGTTGTAGTATCTACTCTAGGGTTTTGTCACAGTGACCCAAATGGCTTCTCATTTTTAACTCTCAACAGTTACCTTCCATATAACCTGTTGATCATGAAAGAAAACCTGGACATAAGAACCTGCTGTACAAGAACCATGAAAGCCTGGTGTCTGCCATAACAGAACCTCCCTTGCTAGATTCATACCACAGCTCCATTGTGCTTATAGAAATTGTACGTTGGGCTGTGGTTATTTTGAAAAGGTTTAGAATCCTAAATGGGAAACGGGGAAAGTCGAAGCAGCTCCACTTTAAGATTTTATCATTATTTGAGATTTGATCATTGAGGAAGTAGTCAGTGAGAAGTATCAAGTTAAACAGTGTGCCTGTTTGTTCTTCTTTTATGGGAGAGGTTGTTTTTAAAGTTTTGTCTAGAAACTTTTCTAGCTCTCTAGAAGTTCCTCCTGGGTCCTTTCTGCTCCTCCTTTTTTCCCTTTCTCAGTGAGAGATTGAGGTTTTCTATTGCAAATCAAAACTTTCTGTTGAGAGTTAAAAATGAGCAGATTTTTCAGCTGGGCATGATAGCAACATGCTTGTTATCCCAAGCATTTTAAGCATTTTAAGAGATGGAGGCCAGAGGCTCAGAAGTGAAAGCCCAACCTTTGCTACATAAGGAATTCAAGGCCAGCAGGAGTCAGATGAGACCCCTGTCTCAAACAAATCCACACTGAAAGGGCCTCATAATTATTAAGAAAAGCACAACTAGTAATAGCCTCTCCAGGTGGCATGCAAGTGTTGAGGACTTTCCAAACATAGAGGGAAGGGAATAGAAACCAGATTTCTATACAAGCAAGTGCAAGTTTTTCAGTCTTAGAGAGATTGCTCACCTTAAAAGACTGGATCACTAGAACTAAACCTGCTGCTTGTCCTTGAAACTCCAGGAGACTATAACAGCCCTTTGGCAGTGGGCAGACAAAAAGGAGGGAACTGGGGAGATAGTTCAGTGAGTAAGGCATTTGCCAGAGTTCAGATCCCCCAGCACCCACATAAAACCAGCCAAGCATAGAAACATGTAATTGTTTAGAAGACAGGACACTCCCCCACACACCTCCAACGCAAGCTGCTAACTACACTAATGGAATTGGTGAGTTACGGTTTCAAGTGAGACCTTGCTGAGTTCAGTATATAATAGAGGGCATTCAAGGAGGCGTGAGATATTTACTTCTGGCCTATGTACACAGGCATTTACATGTATATCCAAGAGAACGGGGTGGGGGGTGCTTCCTGAAAAGCAATCACCCACTAGATCATTTGCACATACAATCATCTTGGTTATATAATATGCAGACAAGCCTTACAATTGCAAGTCACATTCAAGAACCTAGCAGAAGCAAGTATAAACCTTTGGAAGAGATCGTATTTAACTTCAAGGCCACAAACCATAAAAGGTAAGAAGGGAACAAGGCAACGGAGATGCACTCACAAGGAAAAGATGACAGAAACCTGTAATAGAAGGGAACAGAAAGCCATTGAACAGTTTCTAACAAATATGCTTACTCAGCACAGTTAACAGGTTTGAACAATGACTAGAGAGAGCAGTAAGTTATACACAAAGTAACAGATTTAGAAGAAAAAATCTAGCTAAAAACAAAATCTCAGCAGATTGGATTTAGCAAAAAAAGAATTGAGTCTAAAAGCAAATCATTTTAATATTTTGTTGAAGAGACAGGAAAAATAGAGACTATTAGAGAAAGCATCGTGTGGGAAAACATACAAATATATAAGGGAGAGAATATCAGAACCCAGTAGGATGTTGTCCTAAGAAAAGTAACTGCTAATCTAGATTGCACATACAGTGAGTTCAGTAGGGAAAATGAAAGATCGGAATGTAACTCAACTGGTAGAGTGCTTGCCTGGCATACAGGTTTAATCACCAGTGCTGCAGAAAACCAGGCATAGTGACCTACTCTGTAATCCCAGTACTCAGGAGGTACAGGCAGGAATATAAGTTCAAGGGCAGCCCAGGATACAGAGGGTTCAAGTATCAAAAAGATAAAAAGTTACAATGCTCCTGCCTTTGCTTTCTGAGGGCTTCAGTATAGGTCTGTGCCACCTCCTGCTCCATGTGACTCTGACTCAAAAAAAAAAAAAAAGTAAAGCTGGTGGGCAATTTTTTTTAAGTTAACTAAATCATTACTAGAAAATCCTAAGGATGGCCTCCATTGGGCAAAGCTGGCATAAATAAGTCTCATATTTAAGAACAAACAGGCAAAGCATGAAGAAATATAAATAAGCATTATTTATACAACAGAGCAGTAATATCTGCAGGCCTAATTAATCAAAATACCAGAAAATTTGCTATAGAATCAAAGCCAGTAGGAAAGGGAGTTCAGGCTGTCAGCCATTCTTATATTATGTGGAAGGTTGTGTAGGTTTTGGTTAGACTTTGATTAAGTTATATTCTGCCCCAGGAGCTGGGAGAAGGAGTTGCTAAGGACAGAACCCAGGGCTTTTTGCATGCTAGGCATTTGATTTACCACTAAGCTACATCCCCAGTCCAGGGTATGTGAAATGACTAAGATAACTAACCAGTAAAAACAGGAGGGAAGTATATAATTTCCAATCCAATAGAACAGGGATTTGACTTCTACACATATGCATTAAGTTTCTGTAAGAGCATTCTCAGCAGCAAAGTTCATAGAAAATCCCATACTTCCCTCACAAGGTAATAGGTTATAAGTATTCTATAACAGTGAAAATAAACTCATTATAAATGTGAATATGCTACAGTATATGAAGCTGTAAGAATACATAACAGTATATGAATATGAATACATAATTCAAGTTTATAACTAGATAACACTAAACTGGAGTTAGAGCACTGAGTATTGGGAATTGAACCTGGGTCTTCTGGAAGAGCAGTCAGTGCTCTTAACTGCTGAGCCATCTCTCAGACCTGACCCTTGTCCTTTAAATTGTCTGTAAAAATTGTGACAATAAAGTAATTTCTAAAAGATACAAATTAACAGTGCTTTCTTAAATAAGTATCAATATCATTTAATTTTATGTGGATTTCAGTTTACATTTGAGTCGTTCTTATTTTCCCAAGGTTCCCATGAAAGAAATATACCTGAAATTTTTTTTTTTTTTTTTTTTTTTTTTTTTTTTTTTTTTTTTTGGTTTTTCGAGACAGGGTTTCTCTGTGTAGCCCTGGCTGTCCTGGAACTCACTCTGTAGACCAGGCTAGCTTCGAACTCTCAAGCTCAGAAATCCACCTGCCTCTGCCTCCCAAGTGCTAGGATTAAAGGCGTGCGCCACCACTGCCCGGCACTGAAAATTTTAAATATTGAAGCTACATTTATTAAATCATCTTGCTAGTCCTGTGTGATTTACTTTTAAATCACATGAACATTCAGTCAAAAATAAAATATAACCAGGTGGTTTATACCAGTTGGTGGTGGCACACACTTTTAATCCTAGTACTTGGGAGGCAGAGGCAGGCGGATCTCTGTGAGTTCAAGACCAGCCTGGTCTACGGTGTGAGTTCCAGGATAGCCAAAGCTCCACAAAGAAACCGTGGCTCAAAAAAACAAGTGTGTCTGTGTGTCTGTGTGTAAAACATTACACTTTAATAAGATACGAGCGCTAGGTAAGTTAGAGGATTGGATATGTGACTTGTAGTTAACAGTTAACATCTTGGATTATTTGCACCAAACATTAACAACTGTCTCTTTTAACAATTCTTTTTTGCAGGCTCAGTAGATGAAGGAGTCACTGAAGGATTGCCTACACTTCAGAGCACTTCTACCACCAATGCTCATGCAGATGACGATGACAGGTTAGTGCCAACATAGTATGTCCTTTCCTCATGAAGACTGTGTTTATAGCTCTCAATTCAAACTTGTGTAAGAAATTGATTGAAACTTAAGGACAATTTTGCACATTTCCTAAACTGCGTAGTACGCTAACCTTATATACAGAATGTTTGCTCTCTTGTTTGCCAAGTATAGTTCTAGATGCCATACATGATTTTCAAGGTCTTGTCTTCATTCAGCCTCTAAGAACTATACATTATCCTTTTTCCTTCATCACTTCTCACTTGATTGCCCTGAATCTAATCTTTAAGTCCTTTCAGTTCTGGTACACTGGTTTAAATCACTGCCATCTTTCTCCTGACTACTCTACTAGCTTGGAAATGATTGGTCCCTGATTTCATTCTTCTGCTTCTTAAGTCCATTCTCTATGTACTACCAGATCATTTTATTTTTAACTAAGATGTCATGGTTTTTACTTGAAATCTAAATTCCTGCCAGGCAGTGTTGGCACACACTTGTAATTCCAACAGTTGAGAGGCAGAGGCAGGTGGATATCCTGATCTACAAAATGAGTTCTAGGTCAGCAGGACTATACAGAGAAACCCTGTCTCAAAAAACAAACAAACAAAATCTAAATTCCTTACGTTTTATTCTACATGATCCAAGTTTACCAAACTTTCATCAGTTCCCAAAGCCTTCTAGATTTGTTCCTCCCTCTGGGCCTTTCTATTTTATAACCTTTGCTTAAGATGTTTTCTCCCCTAATCTCCATTCACTGTTTTGACTCTTAAATTTTTTATATAATTTAATATGTACTGTTGTTTTGCCTGCATATATGTTTGTGTACTGTGCACCACATCTCTGCATGGTGCCTGCAGAAGCTATTAAAGGGCATTAGATCCCCTGGAACTGGAGTTTTAGATGGTTGTGAAGCACTATCTGGCTGCTGGGACTCAAACCCAGGTCCTGGAAGAATATTCAGTACTCTTAGCAACTGAGCCATATCTCCAGCCCCCTCTGGCTCTGACCTTCAGATCATTGACTTGTTACCAATTGTTGAGGAGGCCTTTATTGACTACCAGCTTAAACCAGCACTGTGGGGTCGTCCTAATTTGATTCTCTACCCTCTCTCTGGTCCTTTCCCAATTATTTATTGTTTGTCTCTCACTACTGAATATAGATTCCACTGAAAGAATTGCTCCTCAGAGCGTGCAAAATAGTCTTAATGCCTGTACTTGCTGAAAACTTGAAGGATTCAAAGATGTGTTATCTTGAGTAGATAACCCTGGGAGATTATGAACCAAAATCACTTGAATAAATTAGTAAAAGCATAAATAAGCACAAGTGCCCTTATTCCTCAATTTAAATTTTTAAAATAGTAATTGAGTTGTCTGTTCTTTATTAAATACATCACTAAGTCATGGAAGTTTAGAAATGAAATAAATAGCCTTTTTTCTTCAGAGCTCCATGAGTTTTCAGGGAAGTAAAGAAGTTGAAGATAGATGGGGTAATCTGCAGGGGGTTTGCTGCTGTCTATAGGAAATTACCTATTTAAGCAATAGACCAGTTCAGGCTTGCAGGAAGAGGAGAGGATAAATCAGCTACATTTTATAAAATGAATGGATACAACATAAACAAAGACGATAGGCTCATTAGAAGAGGTACAGTGGCTGAAAACACAGCATATAAGCACACTAGAGGAATTATTTAGTATAAAGTATATTTTTTTGTTGTTGTTGTTTTTCGAGACAGGGTTTCTCTGTGTAGCCCTGGCTGTCCTGGAACTCACTCTGTAGACCAGGCTGGCCTTGAACTCAGAAATCTGCCTGCCTCTGCCTCCGAGTGCTGGGATTAAAGGCCTGCGCCACCACTGCCCAGCATAAAGTATATTTTGAAGCATGGGGGTATGACCAGAAATTAGACTGGTAAGAGAAAGCTCATATATGAGTAATTTTGGACATTTTTTGTGGGGGTTGAGACTTTATCCTAAAGAAGACAGTTGTTGCAAGATTTTAAAGGGGGAAATGATAAGGGTCTAAATTAAAACAGTAGAAGAAAGGAGGGAAGTCAAGGTAATCTAAGGTAAAACAGCTTACGATGTTTTATGTCCACACTGAAAGATGCTGGACGTTCTGGACAATCACATTGCTTTTTAAAACTTTCTAATTGAAATTCTGTTTTTAAAAGTCTTTCTTGTTTCCTTTGTTCATTTAAGAGTTGGGTTACAGAAATGTGTATTCAACTTAAACATCAGAGCCTCCTTGCCTTTTTTGGTTTATTTTTTTAGATTGGAAAATGTTCAGTATCCCTATCAACTCTACATTGCTCCTTCTACCAGCAGTACAGAACGACCAAGTCCAAATGGTCCAGACAGACCTTTTCAATGTCCAACCTGTGGGGTTCGCTTCACCCGTATTCAGAATCTAAAACAGCACATGCTTATCCACTCAGGTAATGTTACCTTCAATGTTGTTGTATAAGGGGGTGTGCCAAAACATTTTACTTTGTAATCCTGATTAAAATAGAAAGTGAAGACTTTGGGGTTGTTGGTTGGTTGTTTTTTGGTTTTGTTTTTTTTTGTTTTTTGTTTTTTGGTTTTTGGTTTTTGGTTTTTCAAGACAGGGCTTCTCTGTGAAGCCCTTGGCTATCCTGGAACTCACTCTGTAGACCAGGCTGGCCTCGAACTCAGAGATCCGCCTGCCTCTGCCTCCCAATTGCTGGGATTAAAGGCGCCTGCCACCACTGCCCGGCTGAAAGTGAAGACTTTGTACCAGGCATAGTGACATATGCCTTTAGTCCCACCACTCAAGAGACTGAGGCATGAAGATCTAGAATTTGAGGCCAGCGCCTAGACTGTATAACAGAAAGACTCCATTCCATCTAAGCAAGGGAAAGGGGGGTTTAGGGAGTGGGAAAAGGAAGTGGAGGCTGGGTGGGCATATGAGGGAGGTCCATTACAGAACAGAAAAGAACTGTGCAGTCCTGAGAAGTCAGATGAGACCAGATTGACTAACTATGGTCTCTTTTTGAAATATTGGGAAACTAGAATATTTTACCACAGGTATCCAGTATTCTGATGAAAACTTAGAAGCAGTTATGTATAGTAGTAAATGTATAAGTTAACAGGTACTGGATATATTAGTTATATGTTTCACAAGTGCAAATAGAGTTAAAAATTATACTTTTTTTTTTGGTTTTTCGAGACAGGGTTTCTCTGTATAGCCCTGGCTGTCCTGGAACTCACTCTGTAGACCAGGCTGGCCTCGAACTCCAGTATTTGCTTTTGATTAGTTAGTTTTGTAGTATTTTTTTGGATAGGAAAAAAAAATATGTTAGGTGGATGTGTAGATGTCAGTGAAGTTTGTGTGTAGTGATGATACACAGGTAAACAGTAAAGCCTGACTGAAGGTAAGAGGCCGTGACTGCTACTGTCCGGCTCTCTGTGTTCTTGCCCTCTCTGTCCTAGTGCCACTTCCCTGTGATCTCGTTAAGTCCATAGGTTGGCTTATGTTCTGCACTTTTAGCCTCCTTCCCCCCAAATTGTGATAGTAACTGTAATGAAACTGTTAATATTCTTTATAACTCCCTTATCAATACCTAATAATATTAAATACTCAAAAGCTAATTATCATTTAATGAGCCTGTCATGATTGTTACATACAGAGATGTTAGAATTTTTCTTTTCTTTTTTTAAATTTCTGTCTAAAATGGTATCTTAGTTTTTCTGTTGCTGTAATAAAATATCCTGAGAAGAGCAACTTAAAGGAGTAAGGGCTTATTTGGCTCACAATTCCAGGTTACAGTAAGTCCATCATGGCAAGGAAGTCTTAGCAGTAGGAACTCGAAAGGACCAAACATATCAGTCCACTCAAGAGCAGAGAGCAATGAGTAATGTGGGCATGAGGGTATTCTTCTTGCCTTCTTGTTGATACCATCCAGAATTCCCTGCCCATGGAAAGATCCCACTGGTAATTAATGTAATCTTCCCACATCAGTTAACTTAATAAAGATAAACCCAGAGGCCCATCTTCCAGGTGATTCTACATTTTGTTGAATTTATAACACTAACCATCACAGATCTCTCTAATGAAATACATGTTGTTATTAGTGATTTGAGGTATATAAATGATGTAGTTAAGTGTGTTTTACAGCTAGAGATTTGGTTCGGTGGTAGGGCCCTTGCCTAGTGTACACAGACCCTTGCCTAGTGTACACAGGCCCTAAAGTGCATCCCAGTTCCACAAACAAATGAAATAATGTTCTAATTTCCTCTCCATTGCTGTGCTAAAACTTAGGGGAGAACTGGTTTATTTTGTTGTGTAGGTCACAGTCCATTATGTAGGGAAATCTGAGCACGGAACGACACAAAAACCATGGAGGAGTGTTGCTTGCTCGCTCACTCACAGGCCCGTACTTTCCTACTTTTGTACTTTTCTTTTTCTCATATAGCCTAGAATCACCTGGAGATTGGTACTGCCCACGGTGGGCTGGGCTTTCCTACACCAATTAGCAATCCAGATAATTCCCAACAGATGCCACCTAATCTGATCTCTGGCAGTTTCTCAGTTGAGACTCCATTCTGATATGGCTCCAGGCTGTTGTCATATTGACAGTTAAAGCTAACTAGGATAATTAATTTTTAAAGTCTGGAAAATACATCATTTAGAAGAACATTCAGAAAAAAATTCAATATATATTACCTCATTGCCTCTTCCCTATCTTACCCTTTTTTAAAGCAGTAGTGACTTCAAATATTCTAGACCACCTCTGAAATAATGTTGAGTCTGTTTTATTGGCATTTTTCTTTTAATATTATTATAAAATTGTTATTCAGAAATGTGTGATTTTATAACCTCTCAGTCTATTTTATTTTTCAGATGGTATTTTGTTGTTTTGTTTTATAGGAATTAAACCATTTCAGTGTGACTGCTGTGGAAAAAAGTTTACCAGGGCTTACTCGCTAAAGATGCATCGCCTAAAGCATGAAGGTAAACGCTGTTTCCGGTGCCAGATATGTAGTGCCACTTTCACTTCCTTCGGGGAGTATAAACACCATATGAGGGTTTCCCGGCACATTATCCGCAAGCCTCGGATTTACGAGTGCAAAACATGTGGCGCCATGTTCACCAACTCTGGAAATTTAATCGTGCACCTGAGGAGTCTGAACCATGAAGCATCAGAGCTAGCAAACTACTTCCAGAGCAGGTGAGGTGCACAGCGAAAACCCCATCAGGAAAAACTGCTTTCTAAACTCTTCCTACTTTTAGGGCAGCCTGCTGTGTTATTATCAGGTTGCCAGCTAATTAGTCACATTCATTTTAAATTGCCACTACGAATACTCTGATCTCCCGATCTTGTGAAATTTTGGTAGGTCTCCTAAGTTACAAAGTCATACTATATTATTGGCATTTAAAATATTTCCTACAAAATAAATAGTAAAAATACCCCCACAGGAGACTATTTGTCCTCTTGAGTTTTTGTTTTTATGAAGTTAAATAAATGTCTATACACTATGTATCATATACATAATATACTAGATTTAACTAGATCTTATTACCAGATATACCATGTCATGTATATCTTAGAAGAGTACAGGTCAGACTATAAATGTTAGCAGAGTTCTTTTTAAAATTTATATATCCAGGCTTGGTGGTGCATGCTTTTAATCCCGGAGGCAGGCAGATCTCTGAGTTCCAGGCCAGGTTGGTCTATAAGACAGCCAGCGCCCCATAGAGAAACCATATCTAGAAAAAAAACAAACAAATAAATAAAAAAATAATAAAGCCTTATGTAAAGGAGTATCCATTTATCAGAAAACACTGACACCTGTTACCATAGCTGTGATTACATCCAGTAAGTCTCCTATTTTCTTAATTTAGTGCTCTGGCTTTTTAGCATTAATAACTCACTATAATAATATATTTGTGATTTATAGGTTATCCAAGTAAATACAATTCTATTTATTTCTAGCTCTGCTGCTGATTGAACATGTTGGGTATCATTTGAAATTTAGCTGAAGATAAAGCACAAGTTTTAACAGGATAGTATCTAAGTCCTCCTGTAGACATAAAACTCTTTTATGTGTGATTTTTTAATACTTCATTAGAATTCCACCTCTGTAGGAATCCTTAGTTTCTCAAAACATAAAATTCTTTTAAACCTTTACAATTTTAAGTTAACCCTTTTTTTAAACATCTTTTCAATTCTAAACTATTCATGTATAGATTTTATTTTTAACTCCAGACCAGGTATTCATTTCATTTTATCAGTTCTGATTCTCAATGTATGGTTATGTCACTAAAACTAGATTATACTTATTAGAAATAGTTGTTGAGGAATTAAATAGTCCAGTTTCACCACTCCTATGTGTCTTTCCCATATAGGGCTCTGTATCTTATACTACTCTTCTATAACCCATGAAGACTTTTTAGGAAATATACACAAGACATTAGAAATTACTATGTAGACACATATGTTACTCAGCTTATTCACATGATGCTTGCTTTATTGAAATGCCACTTAAATTATATACAGACTCCTATATGTAGATCCAGAAAGGCCTTTGAAGTATCCAGAGAATCACTGGAAGTGATCATTAATCATTTTTATTGCCCATAGGGAGATGGGATGCACTTTGGTTCTACTGAATGGCTTCAGTTGATATTTGGGAAAGCTTATTTATTAACTTCATTGAATAATTAGTAAAATGAAAAGTCCCAGTCTTGTTTTATAGTTGATATCTCTTTATTATAGTTTGAAAATTAATTTTGCATTTTATCCTTTGCCTCTCATTTAGTGATTTCTTAGTACCGGACTACTTAAACCAGGAGCAAGAAGACACCCTTGTTCAATATGATCTTGGAGAACATACTTTTGAAAGCAACTCTTCTGTTCAAATGCCTGTGATTTCACAGGTCTCCTCAACCCAGAATTGTGAAAGCACTTTTCCCCTGGGGTCTCTTGGTGGGCTTGCAGAAAAGGAGGAGGAACTGCAAGAGCAGCCAAAGACCAGTGCTCATGCTGAGACTCCCAGAGATGACCCCCCCAAGGCAGAGCTATCTTCTATAACTATTGAGTAATTCTGTGATTGGCCTGGGTTTTGGTTTTTTGGAAAGTGCCTGTGCTTGGTCTCACATGTTTAAATTTAATTTAATTTTTTAAAGAAGGGTTCCCTTTGTAAGCCCTGAAACTGGAGGGTTCTTTGTTTTGCTTTGTTTTTTTCATAGCTGAGAGATTGCTTCTGTATTTATACAATAAGGTAACATTGAAACAGAACATACACTTTGAGACTTAAGGAAAAGCAGCTGACTTAGAACATGGCAGTTCTTCCTCCCATTGTTAAAAGTGGGCAGCAGCAGATACAAAAGAAATCAGGTTGTTCTTGACCTTCCTGAGAAAGAGGGCTAATGAGAAGTTACTAAACCATTTGACAATGCCTAAGTAAATGTTTACTCCTAGATGCAGGGTGTTATAAAGCCTGTAGATTTGGAAGTATTTACGATAATTTTTTTTCAGATGAAGGTAAATAACTTCTGAAATCCAGTATATTCTTTTAAGCCATTTTGAATTTTTATGGTGAAAAAATATTATCAGGCAGGCATTTCCTGTACCTTTATAGTACCACTCCAAAGGCTAATAAGAGGTGTGATTGAGAAGAGTCAGGCTGTGCATGGAATGGCAGGGTGCAGAACGAGGTACGTATACCCAGCTTTTCAAGAACTCTTCAGACCATTTCTCTTCCTGGTCATTGAATGCTGACACCTGGCTAACTAGGACATTGCTCAGAGAAGTGTCCTCATGTCCCACCAACAGCACTTTCACTTGCATATACTATTGTGCTGCCATATAAAAGAAAAACATTGAAGATATTCTATATTTTATATATAGGTTTATGTATTGTTGAGGATGTCAATGCTGTGCTGTTTTGGACAAAATAAAAGAATTCTGTTTTGAGGCTACATTCTTAACCCAATTAAGATTGTTTACAAGATCACATATGACAACAATATAATGTCCTTATTCCAAAATATTTTAAGGTATTGCCAAGTTTGTTAAAAAGCAGCTATTATAGTTGTTACGGGATGTAAGCAATAATGTGAAAGATAAGAAGAGGTTGTAAAATGATCGTCTGTGACTCAGAAATTGGAGGAGGGATTGTTAAGACTAGAATCTAAAAACTTTGCTACTCAGATGATAACATTTATATGATACTCTAGATTCGGATATACTTTTTTTATCTGCTAACATTAATGCTTCTTCCATCTGAAATATTCATGAATCTACAAATAATGAACTTTTGTGTAATTTTTTTATATAGAAAATAGCCCCAATGTTTATCATTATGATAGCCCCTGATGAGGTTAGAAGATAAAAACAACATATTTTTTTTGTTTGACTTTGGATATTATCCTTTGTTTTGTGACAGGATCATAGGTAGCCCAGGTTGGTCCAGAACTCATGATCCTCTTGCCCCAGTTTGCTCATAACCCTTGCTAACATATATTATAGACATACCACCACACCCAGTTCGAACTATAGTCTTAGTCAAACACATGATCTGATTTTTATCCCAATGCCAGGCCTTACTTACTTTTTATATTATAGTAATTTGTTTCTTTAAAATTTATTAATTCTGTAATTTGATTTCTATCTCTGTCCATTTTTTTTTTCTTAATACTGAGAATTGAACCCAGGACTTTACATCTTATGAGCACATGCTCTATCACTAGATACAACCCCGCCCTTATTTCCAGTGTTTTACCTGACTCATGAGCTTATTTGCTCCCAAGCATAAGTGTGTGACTTTCAGAAAATCAGTAATCGGTAACTAGAAAAGTCAGTAATTTTTATTTTATTATCATATTTGATCTTTGAAAACTGTGCCTACTAATTAATAAATCCAAAAACTCATTAGAATCCTATTTTAGTATGGTAAATGTTCTTGATTCTAAAGTGGGTTGTTTTGTTTTTATTTTGTTAAGAGAAAAAAAGAAATAAGAGTAAATTAGAGATGAATTGATTTGAAGAATTTTTTTGAGATTTGGCTGAAAGCGTTTCAGTACACTCTATCCTAAGAGTTCTTCTGAGTCAGGACAGCCCTGGCAGCCTCCCTGTGAAGAACACGCCTCACTATGGATTTTCATTACTAGTGACAAATCTTGTAGCCAACCTTAATGAGAGATTTGAATATACTATAAATACTCAAATGGTAGTTGCCTACTTCCCAAATCTTTTTGATAAAGTTACCTGACCAGTGTTTAATATAAAATAATACAAAGGCCTTTTCTGTTCCAATAATACTACATTTTTGAGGACATTTTGTTTATGGGTCTGTTATAGGAAATACAACTGGAAGAGATAATTTTATATATATAGTAATATTTAAAGTTGATTTAAGAGAGGAATGCCTAGATGTATACTTTTCACCAGAACATAGGGAAAACATTGTGAAGAGAGGAAAGCCGTTATATGATCCCGTCATATAGAAATCACCAGGGTAACTAAATAGAGAAGCATTCTTGTTTAGAATATTTAAAGGTCTTTTGTAAGGCATAGGAGGGTAACTTTGTGATATTTAAAGGGCTTAAATTTTAGAGTGCTAGATAAGTTACTTTTTAAAAAACAGCATTTTATATAAGAAAAGCTTTGTTTTCAGTTTTTTTTTTCCAACTACTCAATAGGCTGTGCTTTAGAGGTAAAGTTCTCACTGTGTTATAGGAGTTGTGGCTCCTCCCGTCAGTCTTTGCATTCCCACACTCTAGCTTCAGAGTATCATGTCAGTGAGTCCCTAACTCAGAAATGGAACTTGACAGTGACCTTTAATTTGTGCATTTAAATTTTCCAAGAAGTGGATGTAGATAAATATTACCCACAAATATGTGAGCCTCTCTTAATTGGCCATTTTAAACAATTCTAATTTATTTTTGTTTTTCAAGACAGGGTTTCTCTGTATAGCCCTGGCTGTCCTGGAACTCACTCTGTAGACCAGGCTGGACTCGAACTCAGAAATCTGCCTGCCTCTGCCTCCCAAGTGCTGGGATTAAAGGCGTGCGCCACCACTGCCCGGCACAATTGTAATTTTTATTTTGAGTTTAATTTCAAGTTTTAACACAGTTCATTATATTACTAGGTTTTATTTTGGGTTTTTGAGGAGTGGTGGCTGGTTTTTTTAAGTTCACATTTCTGTTAAGACAAAGTATACTAAAATGTTTAAGTGGCTTCATTTCAGTCTTCTGTCTGAACATTTTAAGTCCTGATAAATAGGATCCGTGTTAAGATACATTCCCTTTGTTATTAAAAACAAACAAACAAAAATACTTGTGTTTTGTTAAAATGTTTTACTAAATAGAGTGAAGTAGCCAGGGCCTCTGATTCGCTGAGTCATTGGTAACCCAGTTACCTTCTAACTGCTGCGCCAGGCTCTCCTGTTTTAAAACTGATCCTGGTTCCTTTGGAAGCTATAGTAAGTCTTTCACTGCTTTAAAAAAAAAAAAACAACAACAAACAAACAAAAGACTTATTTTATTCTCTTAGTCTAATTAATAGAAGCCACTTATGCAGTGAGTGTGTCGGTTTTCAGATTATGCTTTAGTCTGTTAGCTTTGAATTTCCTATAAGGTGCATGACCATACAATGTCATGCAGACGGCTATTCTCTGTCAAGATCACAGAAGATGATTTCTTATGATGGCAAGTGAACAGTCCTCAGTTTTAACTGAAGAAATTTTGATTTGTAGAAATTGGAAACTTTTATTGTACTGCATCACTCATCTGCCCAAAGGGCCTTCAAACTGTGAAGGAATGATTTTTAAGTTCTTAACTAGGAGTGGGAGAAGAACTAGGAAAGCTCACATATGGAACAAACAGGTAGGGAGGAAGATAGGTTTTCACTGTAAGTGTTGACATCAGATGCCTTTTCATATTTTGATAGTTGCTAAGAGAACATGTAGAAACCAGAAGGCAGTGGAACAAAAGTGAGAGAGTGGAGAGGTGTTATTGTCATAAACAGAGCTATTAGGAATATTTATAACAAAATGCATGTTTTAAATAAGATCATCAAAATTAAGATTTCTTATTTTGCTTATACTAGTATTTATCCCTCTTTCATTTTTGACAGTGTGTGGTGACATGTGATAATTTTTACATGAAAAATCTTCAGCAAAACAAATTTACCAAAATAGCAGTGGTTTAGATAAACAATGAAGTGGACTCGAGCCCGTCCTCAAGCCAGTTAAGAAGTAGGCTATAGATGGTTCACTCTGGATTATACATATGTTGAGATTTTTGCTGCAACCTAGAAACATGAACTGCGTTGAACAGGGAATGGCACCAGCTACTACCAGGAGTTACGCTTTTTTTTTTTTTTAATTAATGTGTACTGAAGTGATGAGTGAGATGCTTTCCCCATATCATAATTCTATTTTTATAATAGAAACAATAGTTCATGGTTTTGGAAGTAGTCACTGTAGAGTCCAGACAGTGCTGTTGGAGCCTTGCTTTTGGCAGTGTCTGAACTGTGATATTGCTTTAACCGCTTCTTCAGCTTTAGCAGTGAGTGAGACCTCTGAGTGAGACCCAGGCCAGCAGACACCAGGCTTCCTGTGTACATAACAGTTGACAAAAAAAATTAGGAGTTCAGACCATGATTGAAAAACATTATAATTAATGTTTTTATTAATTAAAAATGAAAGAAAAATTAAGTTTTTTAAGTGCCTAATTTATAAAATCAATTTTTTATTTCTTTCTAAGTTATCAAGCTTTGCTACGCCTGAAGGCCCTGGGCTCAGTTATGATTTACTAGTAAAATCACCAGTAATCATTGGAGGAGCTATACTATCATGACTTTTACTGAATTCCTTGTTTTCTCAAATGCCAGTCTGACTATACCTAGAGCTTGAAAAATCCTCCTGTGAATGAGTGTCCATTACCAAAGCGCATCGCCCGCTGAGCAGTCAGCCTCTGTCTGCACCAGGAGAGGTTACAGCAGTGTTGGCCTCGAGATGGACAAGCATTTTCTGCCGTTCCATTTTCCGGAGAGCCTTTTCTGTGATTCGTGTGAGTGCTCTTTCTATGGGTTTGTCAGGTTAGGTAGCAGTTCTCCGGTTGACCGCTGGTATGGAAGGTCTTTGATACTGAGAATGCATTACAGTTTTAAAGGTTGCACTGCTTTTCTGCCCCCTAGAGTGAGTGGCATTGGGTATTTAGAAGTGAGGTCATAAACTCGTTATTTTGTTTATACAAAATGATGGCTTCTGATGCTTATATATGACGGTATTGCTTAAAGAAACAACAGTCTCTGATAGAGTAAAATCCGGTTTTGACTCAAGTTCCAATGATGTATTTAGTTTATTGATACTGGTGTCTCCTATTGCATCAGCTAGATATTGCCTGCCTCTTTGTTAAGGCACCCTTGTGGCACCTTACGTTCAACTTGAAGGATGGTATGTGGCCTCTTTGTGCCTCTACTGTCTTTTCAAAAGCCATTTTATAAAAATCTTAGGTATTTTAATATTTAAATATATATATTTGTGAAAGATACTTTTAGAACAAACTTTTTTTTTAACTTTAAAATTCCTGTATTCCCATTTTTAAGAGTAAACTAAAGATTTTCCAGGCTTAGGAGTATCTTTTTTCAGAACCGTGATAAGAAAGTCAGATTGGTGTAATAAACCAGAGAGTTGGGTGATAGGGAAAAAGATGTCTGGTGAGGGGAGACAGATTTAAAAGGGAAAACAATTACTTTGATGTAACAAATTAGCTTTTTAAATAAAGTTGTGGTTTTGCTCCTGTGATTTCGTATTTGCTGCTATGGTAGCTCACTATTTTATAGGGCTAATATATAAATCTGGCCCCATTTAAAACTGAGGTCCTTTCTAATACAAGCAGCCTAGAAAGAGACTGCACCACAGTCTGCCAGCCGGTGGCCAGGTGTTCCATGTAGCTGATGCATGCTTTAATATTTGCCTGTAGCTGGCAGCACGGAGGTCAGGGAAGCTTCCTACCCTGCCAGATAGAGCATTGTGATTCTTGGGGGACTGGTATCTGGGAGACAGGCCAAAGAGGGAACCGCTGAGGAGAGAATGTGGAAGCAGTTCCATGCAGGGGTGTTCCATGTTCTCCACCGCTCTCCTACAACAGTACTACTCCAACCGTGCCAGTCCCACTTCACCAGCCTGGACCAGTTGTCATCTCATTCAAGTATAGCTTTACTTGGTGACAGTGGCCATAGCTAAAGTACTTGGCATGTTTGACTTTCTACAATAACAAGAATGGTCTTAAATTTTTGTTTTGATTTCCTAAAAAAAAATAAAATGTACACAGTGTCATAACTTCACGTTTTATAAACTAGTATCTCTCTATTAGTATTTTACAGAAACCATGGTTCTTGGTGACTACATATATATATATTTTTGTGACTTTTTTGTAAACTAAGTGCCGTTCCAATGTTACAATCATTTTTAGAGTTATTGTAATCAATGTGAATATCATGTTTTTTCAAATCTGTTCTGAGCCTAGTGTTTGCTTTGTGAACATACATGTATTGTATATATTCTGTATAGTTATACTGTACTGAAATATTAGCTTGTTTGATATGAGAAAAAGTATGTATTGAGTACCTTTTTTGCTAGCCTGATTGCTTAATCTTTTTTAAAAAAGGTTTAATTTTTTTTTTAATCTTTAAGCTGGCCTTTATTAATGGTCACAAATAAAGTTACAGTTAGAAGGGATGGACAGGGAAAGTTTAGTCTTGAGTGTCTTTGGATAGAAACATGAGACTAAGATTTGTTTTTGTTTTTTTTTTTTTCTCATTAAAATATCTTACTGATGTTTTATGAAATAAGTCTCCTGCTGTTGTTATTGACTGGTGGCTAGCAGGAGAGACTGGTTCCTGAGTGTGTGCAGACTGGAGACTGTTAGTGGACAGCATCCATCAGTCCACTTACATACAGATTCCACCACACCATGCCTGGACTGGGGGGTGCGGGGGAATGTAAGGAGGGCAGCTAGGGAAGCCATCAAGTCTGAGAGCAGCTAGGAAGCCAGGTTCCTAGGTAAAGCCACTCACTGGATGATGGTTGCCTCGGATATTTTTTTTTTCTAAAATTGTTTCATATTTAATATTGATTAGGTAGGAGACACGTTGCTACTATTTCAGTGGTGACTGACAAATGGGAAACAGGAAAGCAGCTCATTGCAGAAGTGCTGCACAGGGGCCTCAAAGAAAATGACAGTAGTAACCTCAGTCAACCAGGATCATGTTAGTTAGGCTCAGAGATGAAGACAGAGGTTTTAAGTGCTTTGGTAGTGGGCATTTTTAACAAGTTTACCAAGCACTTAAAGTCAGCAATCTGATCTCTCTTGATCCTGAACCATAGATAGCAGGCCAGATATAAAATTCGAAATGATTTTGGCTTGCAGTTTTTGCATAGAAATTATGAATGGAAAGATTCTGAGGCTGATACTAAAAGCTGTAACTAAAGATGTGTCTTCTAAATTGGTGGAATTAAAATTAATAATTTGGGCCTTCTCTTTGAACTAGAAAGTTTGTTCTAAGAAATGAACAGAGAAAGTTATCAAACTATATAAAAATACAAAACCTTAAAGGAGGGGAGGTATGTATAAATATCATCATCTACCTGACCCTTTTTGATATCAGTTAACTTCACAGATATAAAGCAAAGATAGGGATGTCTAATCTAGAAAGCAGTCCCTCTGTCAGAATGCTCTGTGAGTGGAATTAGAGCCCTCCTGGACACGAAGAGCTGTCGTTGCTATAACACCTGTGGTTTCCTCCAGTTCTCATTGGTGTATTTGAGTTTTCTACCAAAAAGTATCTAAGTATTTGTACTTTGTAAATAAGGAACAGATCGTTGGAAAGGCCATGAGCAGAGAGTTGGCAGTGCTCAGATACAAGACCCTCATTTCCAGGCCCTGCCTAGTTTTTTCTCACGACTATATTTTTAGCTGCTTTTTTTAACCCATAAAAATTTATTAGCAGTGTACAGCAGGCTCCAAGACCGCACTTTGTTCCAGCAAAAGACAATGTGGCAGAGAATCTTGATGTTTAACTAGGAAAGAAAAGTGATCAACCGTCCTCTCAGAAGGAATCGCTTACATTTTTGCCAGATCTTTTAATTCCACCTGTGGTCAGATAGCCCTTCTCTGCCATCTTTGTCTTTAGCCCCTGGAGTTTCTCTTTCTGCCTCTGTTTGAAAGTCTTATCTCCTTTTCCAGTTTCTTGGGCAATTTCAGGGACTTTTTTATGCTACCTTTATATCATGACCTGGTTTGGTCTTTTCCTTAGTCCCCTAGTTGGGCCTTGTTCTCAGTATCCAGAGTTCATATTTTAACAGCATTTAAATGTCATTTAAACTATTCTGCAAGCTAGTTGTTTGCTCAGTTATAGAGTAGCATGCCTGTGGTACAGGACCACTAGCTAGGTAAAGAGCTATTACTGCTAGTCCCCGAATGCATACACATGAAGCAGCTTTGTAAAGCAGAGACCTAAGGAAGGGAAGTGCCCTAGAGCATTTCTCCCATATAATTTATATACATGTATGTATATATGTACATATATAATTTATATACATTTGTGTGTGTGTATATATGTGTGTGTGTGTATATGTATGTATGTCACTTGTATTACCTTTTGAGAAATCTTCAGATCATTTGGGCATTTTAGAGTCAAGTCCACTTAGCCACTCTTGCCACTGCTGCTGCCGCTGCTGCTACTGTTTGTCAAATGTTTTGAGTACCTTATGGTAGCAGTTACCTTGGTAAGATGAATAGCTGGTAGAGTTGCCCTCAGGAGTCTAACGAGAGTCATGCTCCTCCCTATGTCCACTTTCTATGTTATTTTGGAGTTCACAGCTTTGCCCCAGTGCTTGAGGGGGGAAAGGTCTGGTACCTGGTAAGAAATCAGTGTCTTTGAGTTGACTAAATGAGATGGGAACTTGGGCCACAATCACAGAAGTCAACAAAAAGTCAACTAACATGGCACACGCCACAAATTTCAGTGACTTGAAAGCTGCAACAGGAGAGTCACTTAAGCCCAGGAGTTCCAAGAGCAGTCTGGGCAACATAACCAGACTCTGTCTTTGAGAGGAGCAAGGGGAGGACATTGTGATCCTCAGTATGCCTCCTACTTCTCAGCCATTTGAACTCTCAGCAAGGAAGACACCAGTTCAAATCTCTTTGAGCAGTCAGACTCCTCCCAGTTCCTGAATGTTCTTTGATGGCTCTGGTACTAGGAATGATGTCAAGAGATGCTTGCCTTACACTTGCATGTGCCATGTTCAGCTTCCCTAGTACTGTAGATGAACAGAGAGGCTAGAAAAGGGGCCTAAATGTGTCAGATTTATTTAACCTTAAAGAAGTGTTTTAGGGATCAAAGGTTTCCAGATATGTTAAATAGATGAAATCCAAGCGGTACCCACCCTGACCCTAGGAACACTTCCAGGCCAGCCATAGAAAAAGGAAGAGCCCATTGAATGGCTTAGCAAGTAAAGGCATTTCCCTGGGACTCACATTGTGAAAGGAGAGAGCTGACTCCTGCAAGTTGTCTGGCTACCTGTGTGCCATGACATACCTACTGCACACACACACACACACACACACACACACACACACACCCCAACTGAGTCAAGATGTATTTTTAAAAGAATGCTTGATGGAAGCACATACAGAGACCCACAGCCAGACATCAGGTGGAGAGGGAACCTAAATTAGAGAATCCCATCAGGTTCTTTGGAGCTCTGGGAACCCCACTGAAGAAGGGGGAAAAAGACTGTAGGAGCCAGAGAGTTCAAGGACACCAGGAGAACTAAGCCCACAGAATCAACTAAGCAGGCTCATGGGGGCTCACAGACTGAAGCGGCAAATTACTGAGCCCGCATGGGTCTGTGCTTGGTCCTCTGTATATTATACTTGTCAGTGTGGTGTTCCTAATGGGACTCCTAACAACGGGTGTCTCTTGATTCCTTTGCCAACTTCTTAGAGCCCTTTTCCTCCTACTCAGTTGCCTCATCCAGCCTTGATAGATGGAGGGTTTGTCTTAATTGTACCTTGTTAATGCTGTGTTCAGCTGATGCCCCTTAGAGACATGCTCTAAGATGTATTAAAACAACCAAAAAAAAATTTTAAATGCTTAATTCTTCATAGCTGTGACCAAGCATCCACTTTCTGGCCTTCCATAGACTAACTCCAACCAAGACATCAGCTAAGGAAACTTGTATCTTTGTTTGTTTGTTTGTTTGTTTGTTTGTTTGAAGGCAGGGCCTCACTAAGTAGACTAGGCTGGCCTCAAACACATAGAGATCTACCTTCCTTTGCATGCCAAGTGCTGAAATTAAAGATCTATATCACTACACCCAGCAGAAGCCTGCATCTTCAACTCTTAAATGCCTTGTCACAGCAGTGAAGCTCCTTCACATGAACAGTGTTGGAGGTTCAGTTCAAGAGCTCAGGAATCACTGGGTCTTAAAAGGAGTCTCCCAGGTTCTCCGCTGTATTGGAAAAAAGAAAAAGAAAAAAGGCAGCATGTGCCACCTACCTTCCCTGGGATGCTCACACAGGAGGGCTGAATCTAGAGCATAGGAAAGCTGATAGAGCCAGTCATGGACCACCTTCATAATGACATAATGTGGCCCTTTATGGAGACGGTGGTCAACATTGTGGTTGCCATAATTGCTTGGGCGGAGGCTACCCAAAGCTGCTTTCTGAACTACATTGTGCCTCACTGACCACACTTAAATACAGTGCGTGAGCACCCCCTAGTGTTCCCACCTGGAATGAACTGCAAGGTAGAAACTTTAAAGTGAACTTTCTGTATTTGTTTTTACAAAACATTTAAAATCCAATTTTAAAATTTCTGTTTAAGCACCTAATGAACTTGTCCAAACTGTCCAAATGTCACTTGGCTTTTGTTTTCAAAATCCCTTAATAATAAAATGGAGTTGTTTGGTTCCATTACCCCAGTTCCATGAAAATTCTTGTTTCTCGAGTATAGAATAAAACCCATCCACATGGTTGGCATGTAGATCTTTGGAATTGAGAAATCTAACACAAGGGGACTGCCCTAGGTGCAGTGGCACTCTACTCCTGCCCCCAGCAGAGTTTCTTTTTCCCAGCCTGGTTCAAGGCACAGGTACCTGCATCATAGACTCTGGTCCCTTTGCAGAAGCATCTCCTGAGGCCTGTTTTCCACAGAAGTTAAGGGCAGCTGGTGAGGAGCAGGGGCTAGTCCTGAACTTCAGGATGGAATGTGGTGTTCTGCTGCCCATAGCCAAGGAACCATTTCTCCATCCACACTGCCCCAGGCAGAGTAGTAAGAGGAAGCAGATGGTTTGGCCCCTGTGAAATGGAAAAGCCCAGGAGCTACTGGAGGTAGCCAAAGGAATGGGAATGGGAAAGATTTGGAAACAGAGCCAATGCAGCCCAGCTAGTGAACGTTTCTTTTAGCCTTTTCCTCATATGCCTTCGCCAGTGGATTTATTACCTGGCAAAAGAATTCTGGCAATTAAGAGTCTCAGGTGGACATGGCCTATCCTCTAGAGAGGGCCAGAACTCGACTGTTGCCCAGGCAGCTGTAGAACATATATACTCCCCTTCCTGAGAAACCTTGAGCAGGGCGTTTACAGGGCATTTCTGGGCCTGATGTTCCTGTGCAACAGGAATGGTTGATCCACTTCCTAGACATGGGGAATGAAGCAGGAGATATGCACAAGGTGTTTGCCGCATGCTCTGGTTGTGCCTGTCACTCACACTGTTAAGCAGATGAGCTCAGGTCCTGTTCATCTCTAATATCCAGCAGAGGACCCAGAGGGACACACTAATCCCACTGGACAGGGGAAGAGGGACAGACAGAATGAAAATACAGTGAGTCCTCCAAGAAGCCTGTTTGCTCTCACAGCTTGAAATCATTTGAAGTCCTCCTGGGAGGCTGACTAGGATACCTCCAGTTTAAGGTTCCTTCCTGCTGAAGTGGAGGTGAGTATTCTTCCATGTCTAAAGGTTACATCAGAAAATATGTGACACTGAGAAGCTGAAAGGTTGTATAAAAGTCCCTGCACAAAGCCAGTGAGATGGCTCCGTCCATGAGGTCCAGTTGCCACCCACTGAGTTTGACGACTTAATGTCTTCTAACTTCGAGTCAGCCTGGCAAACTGCATCAAATCCCCTCAGTCCCAATCACAGTGGGCACCATGCTGAGTTAATGAACAAAAAGTCTTCCCTCATGCCATGGCTTGTATGAATAACTCAGTGTTTCATTATTGTTTTGCCGCAGTTAAATCTTTCAAACAGATTTCCTTTTTTCCTAAGTCTATGTCCCTTTGCTGTCCTGTAGGCTGTCTAGGCTATGACCCTCCATGAGGGAGAGCTAAGGTGGATTCTCGTTTATGAACTGGCCTCTGAATTTCCTTCTGTTTGAGGGGACCTCCACCCTTCCCTGGAGGAACTACTCTCATCGCCTCTACCCTGCACACTGTTCTTGGAGTTCCAGCTAGGCGGAACCTGAAGGATTCCCCTGGTGAGTTAAGCAGGACCACATGGAGTGGCAGAAAGTTGGCGCAGCTGGCGCTGTCATGGATCCTGGGTGTGGTAGAGGAAAAAGCTATGATAACCTCAAAGGCGAAGACACTGTGTGGGGGAAGCCTATGAGCTAAGAGGAAGGGAAAGTCGAGCCCACGCCCCAGGAAAGCTGGACCCTCCTGCTGGAAGATGCTGAGACAACGGAACAGACCAACAATGGAGCCTGTCCACCTACGCCTGGAAACATGGGCTTTTTAGGAAATGAAGGGAGGTGAGTGGAAAGGGCATAGCATACAGCTGCAGGCACAGGATAATGGAACTAGAATGGAGGGGTGGGGAACAGGATGTGAGGCTCGTTGAAACCCTGAGTTGAGAGTCTCCATTAGTCTCCCTGCAGGCCTACAAATCGAGCAGCCATTAGTGTGACATATACATCTGGTTGGAGCAGGACATTCTGTGTGCAGTGGGGCTGCTTGCTTCCTGTGTCTCTCTTTCCATTGTCTCTGTCATGAGTTTGAAAGAATCAGAGCAGAGCTTGGTCACAGCTGTCACTAGGACTTGCTGGCAGTGGGTTTGCAAGCACCTATGTCACCTCTGCACCTGCCAGAGTCATACCTGTCCCGCTATGGAAGAGCAGCTTGAACCATCCTTTATGCATTAAGATCTAAAACCAGGAGAGAAATAGCTGCTCTTACTATGGTGTTTGGTCTCATCATTCCCAGTGGCATTCAGTAGCTTCCCAGAATCCCTTGCTGATTGTCATCCCACTTCAAATAGCCTGGCCTGAGATACCTGTTCATTCTATCCCACATCCACTGACCTTAATCTGAAAATTGGGGTGGCTCTAAAACTGCTGACTTGGTAGGTAGACCCCTCTTCTACTCAGGCGAGCAAAGCCAAAGGCAGGCATGTGCATGGCTAACCTAGAACAAGGTCCAGCCTCAAAATGAACCTCCTGGCTTAGAAAGCTCAGGGGTACTCATGTCTGGAAAAATAGTTCCCACATGCTGGTTCACAGCTTTCAGCTACCCTGAAGCAGTTTCTCCAACATACAGGAAAAAAAGAGGACTCCCAAGTTAAATCATTTACAGACTTTTGTACTAGGCGTATGAACACCATTCACTCCGAGTGTTAGTCTCCTTTCTTTGTGGAACAGTGGTAGTTATGTACACACACCAAGAACATGCTGGAGCATGTGTGGGGCTTCTGAGTGCAGGCCGTGGGGCTGTGTCACCTGTGTTTAGATCCTATGTCCACTTTCCTCTAAGTGTGGCCTTTGGGAAGGTCATCTAAAGTCCTGGTGCCCTGGAAAATATGGACATGAGACTATTGTGAGGATTTAGCAAAATTCCATACATAGACCAGCATGTAGGGCACACTTGTAATCCCAGCACTTGTGAGGCTGAGGCAGGAGGATTAGAGATCTAGGCTAGGTACATAAAAAGGCCCCAACTCAAAAAAAAAAAAGAAAGGAAAAAATAGGAAGTGGCATTTTTTGTTGTTGTTAAATTCTGAGTTCTTCCATAATTTTACAGCTTCAAGAAACTCTACTGCCTGAAGTCCACTGGCTGGAAGAATCAGTTTCCCTTACACAGGTTCCAGATGGGCAACACACAAACTCCAAGCCTGGAAATGTGAAAGTTGTATCATTGATTCACATGGCACAGACTTAGAATCCATAGGTATCCTGCAAGTTGCTTCAGAGGAGGTGTCCTGTTCACCTGTGCAGGTCTTCTGGCTTACTCTAATCCTAACATACCACCTACCCCCACAATTTGTGTGTGTGTGTGTGTGTGTGTGTGTGTGTACAGACATGCCCATATGTGGTAAGCACCAAGCTAAGCTGTGACAGGCACCTGTTATGTCTCATGGGATACTGCTTTATCCATGCTTCTCACCTAGAGACATCTGACTGAAGTCACATCTGTGTTACCAGTCTGGTAATAAACTGTCCGGATTCTAATTCTGAGAGTCAGCATGAGATGTCCTGCCTGTAGACAGAGGGCTGGAAGACTGGCTAGAGAAAGACAGTGCTGGGGCCCCTTGGATGCTAACCCTGAGACAGGCACCGATTTTACTGCACTGAAGGATAATTAGAAACTAGAGGCCCCACCTTGTGAGGGGCTCTCACTTCTATGACAGCACAATATCGCCACCATGTGGACAAAGACCTGAACGACCATTTACCTGCCAGTTCTGCGCAGTGGCTCTGAGTCTGGAGTCCTAAACCTAGATCTGGGATTTGAAACCTTCCCTCTTCTGTTGAGTTTTTGTTCTCTAACCTATTTCCCAGTGTCTCCTGCAGAACCTTGGTGGAAGCAGGAGCAAACAGGATCTGAGTTCCTTCATTAAGCTTCTAAGGTTTTGATCAGTGACAAAAATAATTGAGATTCAAGGCAGTTTGGGAGGGACCGGAAAATTAATTGCTTTCAGATTCCCAACATAAGATGGTCAGCCAGGGAACAGACTCCATTGTGTGTGCTAAGCTGAAGAGGCCAGTCATAATACTGGAGTGTCTCCCAGAAGCCCAGCTGCACAGTTTTCTGTGAACAGTTTTCAGCTACCAGCTTTGCATTACCACTGCCTCTGCCGCCTCCTCTCGTATGGATCCAGCCACAGCCAACTAACCCTACAGCGCCGGATCTTAAGACGACTTTCATCTGTGTAATATGACAGAAGCTAGGTGGTTAGATATTAGACCCCACATCCCACCTGTCATAACCACTTCTTCCAGCCTGCCGGCCCCTCAGTCATCCTTTACCCACACTAGGCTGCTGAGCAAATGGCACAGGATGCAAGGCTAGCTACAGAGTTCATGGAGCAATATAAAATATATAGACCCTTATTCAAAGGCAAGAGTGGAACATAGAACCAAGGGTGGGGCACTTCTAGGCTTGGAGCCCAGTGCCTTTGCAGGCACAGGGGAGACAGCCCTGGATGGCTGCCTTGTGTAGAGTAAAAGGCTCTCTCGCTTTCAACACCTTCACTCCAGGCTACAGTGGCAGTAAGTGGTCTCAGAATGCATCATTCATCCCACGCCCTGCACGCTGGACTTGGCTACAGCTACTGCGGCCTACACTAAACTGACTCTTCTGTCGCACACTCGGTGCTGAGTTTGTGAAGTGAAAACAAATGTGTGCAAAACAGTTTGGATCATGAGCCATGCCCTCCATCCCCCCTCCCGGTAAAGCTAAGATGGGCCAGTACCCAATACCATTGCAGACTTGTGTAGCCAACTGCTCCCCAGTGCCGTGGAATCTCTTATCTCCCCAGCTCTTTGGTGGTACCAGTGACTCGCCCCTATCAGTGATGAGTCTGCCTTTCTGCTGGCTCTGGGTTCCTAGCCTGTTTTAATCTATCAGCAGAAAGGCTAGACCTAGGTTCTTAATCTTTATATGGTTATATTTTGTTTGTTGTTTTTATATACTTCTCTGTGTCTCTGCTATAGCATAGGTAAATAGTACAAAGGACAACCCGAGGGAGTTCTTCCCCTTTTTAATGTGTCCTCTTTCCTTCCACTGTGTGTATCCTAGGGACAGGATTCTGGTTGTGAGGTTTGGCAGCACACACTTTTACCCACTGAACCATCTTGCCAGCCCTCCATAATCATTTTTGGGACATCAACATTTGGTTGATTTCCTAGGGTTTTTAGGATTCACCCAGCACCATGGGAAACAAAAGCACCAGACCTTGCTCAGGGTACCACACGGGACCCTCAATTTAGTCCATAGCAAGCTCGGAGTAACATGAACCCCTGCTAACAGCTCCGACGCATGTTGGTAACCCTCCGGAGGCCTCCAGAGTGGGCTGCTGCTGCCAGCACCTCCAAAATGAGGTCTCAGGAACTCTATATAAAGAGTGTGAAATTGAGCCTGTGAATTCAGCAAAATCTCAAAGCTCCTGCCCAAGGACCACTCTTTGAGAGCCACTGGAGAGGAGGAGAGTATCCCTGAAGGGTAGCTAATTTCCAGGTGTAATATAGTGAAGTGACTCCATTAACCTAGGACAGTAGGGCTAGAGGAAGCAAGGTCAGGCAAGCCCTACTTACATGTTTGCTGCTGGGGAGTGAGTTCTTATTGTATACGGAAGCTGTGGTGGACACTGAGGTGCTATGTGGGTGGCCCAAGCTGCATCAGCCTCCCTGATATCATGTGTGTGAGCTGGCAATACACACACACACAAACACACACACAGGATCAGCCCACACATGTGCCCTGCAACCCCTCACTTAACATAATCCCTGGCTCAAACTCTCAGAGCTCCTGGGGACTGGACCACCAGCCAACGAGTACACATGGAGGGACCCATGGCTCCGGCCACATATGTGGCAGAGGATGGCCTTGTTGGACATCAGTGCAAGGAGAGGCCCTTGGGTCTGAGGGTGTTCGATGTCCCAGTGTAGAGGAATGCCAGGACGGGAAGACGGGAGGGGGGGCACCCCCACCGCGGTCGGGGGAGGGGGGATGGGATAGAGGTTTCAGAAGGGGAGACCTAGAAAGGGGAAAACACTTGAAGTAATAAAGAAAATTAAAAAAAAAAACATGCTGGGTGGTGATGGCACACGCCTTTAATCCCAGCACTTGGGAGGCAGAGGCAGGCAGATTTCTGAGTTCGAGAGTTCGAGGCCAGCCTGGTCTACAGAGTGAGTTCCAGGACAGCCAGGTCTATACAGAGAAACCCTGTCTTGAAAAAACCATAATCTCTGGCTTAATCCTTCTGTCCCATATCACTAGGAAGGAGCAGCCATGTCAGGAGGACAGGAATGCGGCTTACAAGGTGAGTCATCTTAGAGAATACTCTAGCTAGAATCAGAGACAGCACAAATACCACACAAGCAGTCAGAATGACGGTCTTAACTTTGTGTTAACAAAGTCCAATGGTAAGTAACAGCATCGTCCAGGAGCATCACTGGGAGGCATGAGCTGGGAAAAAATGCTGGGAAGCAGAGTTGGCTTCCTTCATAACACTGACACGGTCACCTCCAAGTCTACCAGAGGCCAGTCCTCCTTCAGCCTCAGCCCATACAGGGCCCCAGGAGCCTTCTAAGGGCTTTTCGAAAGATCTCTAACCTCTCCCCAGATCTACAGCCCTGAGCCACTCCAAGTAGGGAGAGAATATTTTATAAAATAGAGGGACGGCACAGGAGGTATAGGCACCCATTGCTAATGCAGCATCTTTCCTCCAAACTGGAACTCATCCACCCCCATGCTGGACCCTGTGTCCATGAGCACCCTGTGTAAGCATACATATGTGTCTGAACAGCATGTGTAACCACCTCTGCACCGAAAGCAAACCCACAGCACTTTGCACCTTCCTCTTCCTCTGATGTGTCACCATGACTGCCGCCGCCTGTCCTCTCACCCCCAATAGAGCAAGGCCAGGGTCAGGCCTGAACAGTCACAGTGCCCACTCTCTACATGATTCCTCTCCCCCTAACTCCCTCCTGACCCACCTTCTGTCGCAGTCAGGGCACTGGCTTATAAGTGAGCACTTGTTATAACCAAGGACAGACAGCCCTTGGCCTAGAGAAGACAAGGTGCTGTGGTCTGTGCTCAGGGAAATTTAGTTCCAGTTTAGTGCAAAGGGAACTATTCATAGAAGGGATTGGGAGTAGGGGGAGGGGGGAGGAGGGGAGAGTATAGTAGTATAGCAAGAAAAACAAATTACCTAAAAAGAAATAAAATGTTTTACTCTCAAATACCCACCCCTGGCACCAGCAAAACAATTCAGCCTTAGGTGCCACTCGTTTCTGGGGGTCCCTAGAGCCAGAGCTTCCTGAAAAGAGTGACCTCCCGAGCCCTTCCACCCATAGGGCTCCCAGGAGCTCAACAATAGTTTTCCTTTAGAGTCAGGAAGCAGCTCTCCAGGAAAGCATCATCTTCACCCAGCTCAGGGCTAGAGGGGAAGGCTGCCATCAAATCCTTGCCCCCGGCTGGGCCACTAGCACAGAAGTACTCTCTCCGATTCCTGAGGGATCCCACTTTGGAAACTCAGGGAAGAACTCTGAGTCCTAGGGATGCAGTTCACAGTCTGGGTTGTGGGGGAGAGACCACAGCATAAATGTCCTCAGTGCTCCCCTCCTGTATCCAGGTGTGCGTGTCAGGGCATCCCCTGTGGGTATTCGTGGTCGGCCATCTGTCCATGCTCCTATACCCCAGTGTGCTCTTTGATCCAGTCCCGAACTACAGGGATCCTTGTGTACACGCCTGGCTTGTTCCTCTGAGCGCAGCCTTCACCCCAGCTCACCACACCAGCCTGGAAGATTCGCCCATCTTTCTCCACACTGGACAAGGGGCCTCCGGAGTCACCCTAAGCAAAAACAAATCCAGTGCATGAGGCCCTTACCTAAACTCTTAGTAGCTGCCTCAGCCAAACTGGCCTCTCCCATGGCCAACTGACCTCTCCCCACAGCTTGACTTCCCCTTGACTCCTGCTTACCCCTGCCCAGGCTCTCCCCAGCCCCACCTATCCCCAGCTCCAGCCTAGTTAGGGCTCCCTTCTCCCTATCCCCTGCCCTGCCTTTCTCTTTCTCTACCCTGCCTCTTTGCCTTCGCATTCTGCATGGCACTTCCTCTCCCTGGTCTGGCCTTTCCCCAGCTTCAGCCTTTCAAAGTCCCTTCCCTTCCGGCTCTGCCTTTCTCCTGTAAGCGCACACACCTGGCAGGAGTCCACACCCCCACTGAGGAAACCCACACACATCATCCGTGGGGTGATCTGCTGGGGTAGGAGGTCCTCACAGGTGGTCTGGTTGATGACCCGGATCTCACCCTTCTGCAGGATTAGTGCTCCAGTGCCTGGGGGAATAGTAAGATGGGGACTGAGGCAGGTAGCTCCCGGGGCAAGCCAGTCTACCTGGGGGAAAACTCACTGGAGATACTCCCCGCTGGTCAAGTTTACAAGCGATGCTTGCAAATAACCCAAGAGTCTGCAGCTGACATATCAATAGGTCAGTAGCCGATAACACACGGAGGGGTATTGTGTAGCCATTAAAAGTAACCAGACTGCACAGACTGTCAGATATACAGCAAGGCAGGGGATGGATGGAAAGTGGGGAAAACACCAAAAATCTCACCAAATGCCACAATAACTCTGCCAGTAAGGGAACCTTGTAAGTCAGGGTTTTACCTCTGTATGAATGTTCACCATGAACTATACCAATCTGGTAATGGAGTCTTTCAATCTTTTTTTTTTTTTTCTGGTTTTTCGAGACAGGGTTTCTCTGTGTAGCCCTGGCTGTCCTGGAACTCACTCTGTAGACCAGGCTAGCCTCCAACTCTTGAACTCAGAGATCCGCCTGCCTCTGCCTCCCAAGTGCTGGGATTAGAGGCGTGCACCACCACCACCCGGCGGAGTCTTTCAATCTTAAGTTTACCTACAACCTGCTTGTCCTCCACAGGGCACAAGGATGCACAATGGGTAACATCTGTGGGCCCAGCTCAAAGGCTTACCCACATAGAAAAGGAGCACCCCAGTTCACACTCACTGAACATGCAGATGAATAACCACAGTTAATAGATCAAGCAACTGACCACTCAGCCAGTTCAGTGGCAGAGTCAGGGCTTCAATCAAGAGCCCAACCTGCACATCCTACACTTTTTACTAGGAGCCTCCTTTTCCTTTCCGCCCCCAACAGCTTCATCCTGCCAGGCACTGGGACGTTGAGGAAGCCACCAGCCCTGAAGCCAGGATGGACTCTGTGCACCCTAGACAACAAAAGGGCTGTAGGTGTACAAGCACCATGGCCTTAAAGGTAGGCCTAGGGCTCTCTGCAGGTTCTGGTCTGGCCTGAAGCTCACCTCCCTCTTGTGTATGCCCCCAGCCTGTGACCCAGATGGCCTTGCCAGCAGGGAAGACATGGGTAGCATCAGGTAGGCAGATGGGGCGCACGACAGTGCTGTACTCCGCTGGCTTCTCCAGCTCCAGCAAGGCGATGTCATAGTCAAAGGTAAAGTCATTGAAGGAAGGGTGGCTGATGATACGTTTGAGCTTGAGCTCCTGTACCCCAGAGGCACTGCGCTTGCTCTGGTCCAGCAGACCCAGGAAGGCTGTCCACATCGTGTGGTCTGAGTACCTGGAATGGCACAGGGGAGGCAGAGCAGTCACTAGTCTGTGGGTGGCTATGAATGCACAGTCAGTGCCCTAAGTTCTCATAAAGACCCAGAAGGCTACCCACCATAAAAAAGGCCTTAAGCAGCTGCTGTGGAACAGGAGGCAGAGGGAAGCTCTTACTAGTAAGAGGTGTTGGATCACCCCCTCCCCTGGAGCTGGTGTTATAGGCAGTTGTGAACTATCCAACATGGATGCTAGGAGTTCAACTCTGGTCCAGACATACATTCTCTTAACCACTGAGCTGTCACTGCAGCCCAAGGCCTTCCCCTTTCTAATGTCCTCCCATTCATTCTTTATTCTCATATTTCTATTCCAGTGATGCATTCATTCACCTATTTGTTCACTCATTCACTCAATCATGAATGGACATCTATGACGTTCCAGAGAAAAGCCTTAGGGCCCATGTCAAGTTCAGAGTGTACCAGATCTTCTTTCCAAGGATGGACAAGTCTTAAATTCCCCTGCATCTGAATCCTCTTATACCCCTGTGGCCAACGGCCAGAGCATCTGGGGTCAGATACAAGTAGCCCCAGCCTCAAACCTACCTACCTGTTTCTGCTACTTCTCTGACCTTGAAGACTCTGACACCCACCTGCCTTGTCCTGAGAGACCAATTTGAGCCCTCCCTGTAGACACATACCTACTGTGTGCTAGATACAGTCCTGGGCCACAAGTAAATTATCACCTTTAGCTCTCCCAACTCTAAGGGTGAGAGCTCACTGTATCATATTGTCAGGGCCTAGAAAGGGAATAACCTGCCCCAAAGCCAACTGCAAGACAGACCTTAGACAGAATCAAGGCTCATCACTAACCAACCCCAAGGAGCCATGAAATTAGGAAGTAACCAAATAGCTCAAGTCTGGCTCTACCACTGAGCTGTGGACAAATGCCCAAACAAAAACCCAGACAAATGCCCCTTTCTCTCCAAGCACCAGTATCTGCAAAGTAGGGGCACATATAGAACTGTCTAATTTGTTAGGGGTAGCACACAGTGGACCTGACTGTGAGGCATGGTGCAGCATGCCTTTAATCCCAGGCCTTAAAAGGCAGAGTGTGAGTTCCGGGTCAGTCTGGTCTACATAGTGAGTACTAGAACAACCAGGGCTATGCAGAAAGTCCTATCTGGGATGCCCACTCCTCCATCACCCTGCTGTAGTGCCAGCTTACCCTGGCAAAAATTCAGACAAAGGATACCTCCCTGCATACCTGGATACTTACTTGAAATTTCTTTCATCCTGAAAGCAATGAGCTGCAGAGACCAGCCAGTCGGGAGAGATGAGTGAGGCCCCACACAAGTGGCCCTGGCCCAGGGCGTGGAGGCTCACCTGCCAGGGCCACTCGCCCTCGTCCGCATTCGTGCCGCCAACCACGCGAGCCTGTTTGGTAAATGATCGCAGCCCACATTCTGGACAGGGGATAGAGAACCAAAGTGCAGCCACTAAACATCAAAGGGACGTTCCTTGTGCGCGGCGAGACTCAGCTCAGGAATCTCCGTTGGGTATGCACAGCAACACTGAGCAGAAGGGTCCCTAAGCCTCACAGATCCACCATCCTCCCCTGTCCCCCGCTCTCCCTGCCCCACGCATAAGCACATCCAGGCTCTAGACACCTGCTGCTCTCGAGGGCTTAATGTGCTATCACTAGCTAAGGGATACAGCTCAGAACACAGTATATGGAGATATGAAGGCACTCCAGCCAGCTCTTCTAGGACACACAGCATGGGCGGGTGAGGCTCTTTCTCCTACAAGCCAGTCACCCATTGCTGTCTGTCTGTCTATGAAGCAACCAGTATGTTAGCTATGTCCCGGAGATGCTGACATGCTGGCTTCCCACAGAACTGTGTGTTTATGCCAAGGGGCGAAGTCTTCCTTTCCTCCAGACAGATGTGCCCTCTGAGTGGGTACTGGGCTGTGTGAGTGGGGTTCTGGTAAGATCTCCACCCCTGGGTGCTCTCCCAGATGCTGCACAGTGAACACCCTGGCCCACCATGCACAGCTGCCCTGCTTACCACAGTTTTTTTCATCCGAGCCATCACTACAGTCCTTCTTCCCGTCACATTCAGGATTGCCCTTGCTCAAACAGAGGCCATTTTGGCAGCGGTAGGTATATTTGGTGCAAGAGACGACATTCACTGTTTATGGGAGAGGATGGACATGTCACGCCACCACTGGCCACCTTGCTGGCCACCCGTGTCCACAGCCCTGCTCCAGGTTCTCCACCTTCTGGAAGATTCTCCCCAGACTTAATAAACAGGAAAGTTGGGTTTGCAATCTCTGAGAGCACTCCATAAAGCCTCAGACAGGCTCCTACCTTGGGGTGCAGTTTTAGTGAGAGGAGTTACCATCCACACGGGAAGGCAGCCAGAGCTGGGTCTTACCGCTGTCACATGAGGCCTCGTCAGACCCATCTCCACAGTTGTCCTTCCCATTACACTTCTGGCTCTCAGGGAGACACTTCCCATTGGAACACTTGAAATTCCCAGCAGGACAACCTATGGAGATGCAGATCCTTAGCAACCTGCAGCATGCCTTGACTCACTGGGCCAAACGGGGACCTGGGAACCATAGCAGCCCCTCACCCCAAGGTACTCACTGCACCCCTCCTCGTCACTGCCGTCCCCACAGTCATTGACACTGTCACAGACCCAGAAGAGGGGCTTGCAGAACTGGTTCTTGCACGTGAACTGGTGGGTGGTGTTGCATCCTATTATGGGAGAGCTAGAATCAGCTGCAGGCTCCCCGGGCAGCCTGGGCAGTCACAGTTGCCAGAGATGCCGTCTTATCTAGAAAATAGTGAGCATCTCCACACCAGTAGCTGTCAGTGCTGACAGACACTCACCTGCTAGCCAAGATTTCCAATGGCATGGGGGGTGGAGGGAACAAGGGTGAGACCAGGGTCTCAATGCCTCGTGTCTTTCTGCCAGGATAGACAAGGCAGAACCAGGGAAGGAGAAGGTCATGCCACCGGACAAGAAAAGGGTAGGAAAGAGCAGGAGGCAGGAGGGGGCAGGGCCTGGTATGAGGAATGGGGGAGGAACTGGGGCAGACTACAGAGGACTCACGGCAGTAGCGCTCATCACTGTAGTCAGGGCAGTCTGCCCAGCCGTCACAGCGCAGGTCCTTGCGGATGCACCGTCCAGTCTTGCACATGAACATCCCTGGGCACGCTGTAGGGATGTAGAGACAGGGATGAAGTTCATGGCTGCCCCCTCTTTCCCTACCAGCCACCTCACAGCCCCACTAAGACATCAGCCTGTAAGTAGATGTAGACACTGAGAGCCAAATCTGACAAGGGGAACTTTTGTATCAGCAGCCAGAATGGGTAGCATGCTGGTGGATGGCCCTGACCACTGACTGTGCTGACTGCATAGCCATGGGGAAGAGAAGCCAGCTGCATGCGTAGTCCTCCACTGTCCTGTGTTTCTCCAGACAGAGGCCTGTGACTCGGCACTCTGCCTGTGGGGTCACAGAACAGTGCGCCCGTAGTGTTTATGTCCTAGCCAAGTGAAAATGACCTCAGTATTTCCTTGATGCTAACACTTCAACATTCATGCTAACAAGTTCAACATTCCCGAAACAGGGAGAAACCTGACAATTATTCCTTGGGTGGAGGACAGAGCTGTTGTCATTGCCCCCGCACAAACACAACTTCAGTCACAAGTATGTCCTTACATCAAAGCTATCCAGTCATCCAGAAAGACTTTTGGAAGCTATCCAGCTGCATTGCGTTTTTAAGGTTTATTGATTCTCGTTTTGTGTGTATGGGTGTTTTGCCTGCATTTCATGGCTATGAACCACTTGCATGTAGTGCCCATGGAGGCCAGAAGAGGGCGACATATCCTCTGGGACTGGAGTTAACAGGCGGGAACCACACCTGGGTCCTCTGCAAGAGCAACAGTGCTCTTAATCACTAAGCAATCTCTGAGGGGCTCTAACAGGCCTGAGCATGGCAGACACAGGCCTGAGCATGGCAGACACCTCAGACAGGTTTTGCCCTTTTACCCCTTTCCTTCTCCCTTGCTAAAAACCATTACATTCCTAAAGCTAGCTCCATGACCATTCCCTCATTTGGCTACTTCCTCCTCCTGAGGGTGACTACCAAGGACCAGATATGAAAGTATTGAAGTCTAGCAATCAAAAGCCCTCTTTGGGTCACCTAATTAACATGCCCAATTCAAATTAAACACCTCTTACTAACATGGAGTTTTCCGTTGGACATTTATAAACCACCATTGGCCTATGGGCCACGTCTGTCTCCTCTCAGTCTAGAGACAGCCTTTTGTCCCTCCAGGACAAATATCCCTTCCCCCTCTCCCTTGTTCTTTCCCCTCATCCTCTATCTCCTGTCTTTGTCTCTTGCTCCCTGCCCTTTGTCTCTCTGGGGCAAATAAATCTCCTTTGGTCTGAGAATTTGGTCTTGGGGTGTCCTGAACCGACTCTGAGGCCCTTACACTCTCGCCAGCCCCTGAAGTTACATTTTAAATTAAATGTGAGTTTCAGTACTTAAAATGCCTCCCAAAGGATTATTCCATGATACAGGGCTGAGATTAAAAGTTGCAGCACGAACTGCCCTCAGCCAAAACACCAAGACCCAGAAGTCTGCAGAATCTGAGGCTTTTTCAGAGTTGACATGATGCCACAGGTGGGAAGGCACAAACCTGACCTCATGTGACCTCATGTGACTTGAGAAAACACAGGTGTGCTGATGTGATGTTCTGATGACGCTCACGAGAAGAAAAACTGAGTTTCATTTTGTGTTTGTGTGTGCTGTATGTACATATTCCTGTGCACACGGAGGCAGGAAGGCAATGTCAGGTCTTCCTCAGTCACTCTCTTTTGGGGGGTTTTGGTTGTTTGTTTTTTTTGTTTGGTTGGTTTTTTAGTCAAGCCTTCTCATTGAACCTGAAGCACATCAATTCAGCTATACTGGCTGGCCAGCAGGCTCCTATGTCTGCCTCCCTGGCTCTGAGTTATGGGCACACGACTCAGTTTCTATGTGGGTGTTGGAGATCCGAATGCAGATTCTCATGCTAGGTGGCAAGAACTCTACTATCTCAGCTCTCTCTGAAGCCCCAGATTTCACGTTTAGACTTGGGTCCCATTTCCAAGATCCACTGTGGATATATAAAACTTTTTAAGTCCGAAGTTCACCACACTTCTAGTCCCAGGCATTTTAGATATGGGACACTCAATCCGCACTCTTTAGGCCAACGAATCGCTGTTCACATAGCTAATAGTGTTTTCTAATGTTTCAGTACTTCAAATTAATCCTAAAAGTGCTAATAGATTCTCAAGGGAAGCACAGATTACCAAAAAGAGGTGTGGCCCCAGGAAGTTGGTAAGGAAGGTCTGAGGGCTCCTTTGCATCTCAGGGAAGCAGCCATGAGAAGCACAGATGTACCAGTGTTTACTCATTCTCTTGTTCTTGTGCTGGGGACTGATCACAGAGCCTCGAGATCTTTCTTAACACAGAGAGCCACACCCCTAGCCCAGCCTTTTTTTTTTTTTCCCCATAAACAGCTTTGCTTTCCTCTAAAGCTACCGCAGTGAGATGCATCTGACACTCCATTGTCTCGGAGGAAGCACAGTGCAGGACAGAACAGAGAGTACTTCCTGCACCAATCCCACCAACCATCAGCAGCCACATTCACTCACGGTCATTGGAGTCGTAGGACAGGTACTCAGCTAGGAACCCTGTGTCCGTGTACGAGTGGTCAGAATGGAAGTGAACTGTAATCTTGCTGCTGTTGCTGCTCACCACAAACTGGGACCTCTCACCACAGTACCTAGAGGCCAAGAGTGAGGCTGAGGGAGATTCGGCTGGCAACCAGACAACTGGGGGTGCCTGGAGTCAGCCCTCCCAACATCCAGGATGGTGGTTGCACCCCCAGGGGCTCACTTCTCCCCGTTGATCTCCACATAGTCCTTGGTGCAGGAGCCCACTGGTACGTTGGGGTCAACCAGAAAGAAGAGTTTGAAGCGCACCTTCACATTCCGGTTGTTGGGCACCTGGACAGAGAGATGCTTTGGGGACTCTGACTTCTCTGGTACTTAACACAAAGGATATCCACAGGAGGGCAATGGAACAGGATGAAGCAGGATCCTGAATGAACCCTATACGCACTATGACCTTTCCTCCTACATACATATATACATACATACATACATACATACATACATATGATAAATGGCTCTCCCATTTTTAAGTTTTAGTTATTTTAACTGATATATAAAACCATAAATATATTATTACTACATAATCCTTAAATCAGATTAAAGGTATTTACCTCCTTGAATATTTATGATGGTTTTTAAATAGTGAAAACCTTCCTCTGGCTTTTTGAGGTCTGGTACCTCTAGTCAGTGTCTCTGCAATACATGCCAGAGTGCCTGGGTCCTGTCTAACTGAACATCATTCCCCCAAACCTTAATCAGCTTCTTCCACCCCTTCTCCCTACTCTCCCAACCTCTCTGGTAACCATTACTCTCTTGATTTCTAAGAGGCCAACCTTTGGGAACTCCACCTATGAGTAAGGCCATGTGACCCTTGTCTTTCTTGTGTCTTTTTTTTTTTTTTTTTTTTGGTTTTTCGAGACAGGGTTTCTCTGTATAGCCCAGGCTGTCCTGGAACTCACTCTGTAGACCAGGCTGGCTTTGAACTCAGAAATCCGCCTGCCTCTGCCTCCCAAGTGCTGGGATTAAAGGCGTGCGCCACCACTGCCCGGCCCACAAGTCTTAATAACTTCAACATTTAATTTTTCACCTGCAGGAAGGACTTTCTATCTTTTCTGTGGTCTATCCAAAGAGCTAATATTTAGGGGTCATTATTAAGTAAGAGTTCTTTGAATGCAAGCCCTGTGACACACAATGGTCAGTGTGATACCCTGAAGGGTATTAAGTAACTAACAGTCAAGTATCACATCCAGCGTGGGCACTGAACAAACCCATTCTTCCCACCCACATTTATTGCTGGAGTTTCCCACCTAACATTTTCAGATCGTGACTGACCACAGGTAACTGCAACTTGGAAATGAAAACCATAAGCACACGTATGGGAATTTGCTTGTACTCCATTACTTTGAAAAGCTAGGATGGTGTCTCAGCATCTTTAAGGAAAGACCTCCAATTGGAGGGCGTGAGAGGTGCCCTGAAGCACTGCCGCTATGCGAGGACTTGCTCTCATCACACTTTCTGTGAGGTCATCCTGACAACACCTCTTAGAAACAGATCCTGGGCCTCACTTTACCCGGAAGCGAGCTGACCCAGAGAAGACAAATAAGTAGCCTGTGTTCTCTCTGTTGCCAACCAAAGAGCTGGGGCATAAGTCTGGATGTGGCTAGTCTTGCAGCAAAGAGCCTAGTCTTGTGGGTCCTGTTAATGTGGCACTTTGGGTTGTTAACGTCATCTTCCCCTCCTGCTTTTCCTCAAGTCCTGTGGCACTCACAGCCACCCCCTCCTACCTTGATATTCCATGTGCAGTTGATGTTGGGTGGGTAGTGACCTGGATAGTAGGGGCTGCTAAATGTCCCTTGGGCTTCACTCAAAAAACCACCACAGCCTAAGAGGAAAGGGAGGAGAGAATGGGAAATTTAAGGACCATCTTCGACACAGGGTATAGGAAGAGCTGTACAATCTGAGGAGAACTCAATCTTCTCACCACCTGTCTTCCGACAGGACAGTGTACTTTGGCAAGGTGCTTAAAGCCAATTGCTTTTAATAGTGGTCCCTTAGTGCTGGAGAGATGGCTCAGCGATTAAGAGCACTGGCTCCTCTTCCAGAAGACTTGAGTTCAATTTCCAGCATCCACATGGCAGCTCACAACTGTCTGTAACTCCAGGTCCAGAGGATCTGGCACCCTCGACAGACATGCAGGCAGAACACCAATGCACACAGAAATAAATGAAACTTAAAAAAAAAAAAGTGGTCGCTTAGCTGGGCATGGTGGTACATGCCTTTAATCCCAGAGGCAGGCAGATCTCTGCGAGTTGAGGCAGCCTCTTCTACCTAGTGAGTTCCAGGACAGCCAGAGCTATACACTGAAACCCTGTCTCAACACCACCACCGCCACCCCAAATTAAAATTTTTTTAGAAAGGAGGTAAAATGCCCCTTGGTCTCAGTTTCCAACCTGTCCGCAGAAGGGCCAGTCTGCCAACCCCCTGGGTTCAGGAATTCCTCTAAGGCCTGCCCCCTGTCTGCAGCCTAAGAACTTGCCCATCATTAGCCCTGACTGCTCTTACTGCTCATCTTGGGCAGCTGGAAGAAAGTGGCCTCAAAGCCAGGATGTCGCCGGTCAGTGTTGGTTATCAGCGTGACGAGGAAGACGTTCTGGGAGGAGAGGAAAGTCAGGTTGTAGGAGGGTGAGTAGGTGCCACATAGCCTGCAAGGCAGAGAGACAGAGTTAGTGACAGAGACAAAACACAGATCTTTCACACACAACTTAGCTCCCAAGTTGAGAGGTCATAGGACCCCACTCCTAACCCCAGACCTGAACACACAAGGGCAGGGTCAAAAAGGCTTTGTATAAAACGAGTCATGCTGGTACATATCTGAAGCCCCATCAGTGGGAGGCTGAGGTATGAAGATTTTGAGTTCAAGGCTAGCCTACTGTTTGGGGAAACAGGTCTCAGGTTAGCCTCAAATTCTCATCCTTCTGCCTCAGTCTCCTGAGTCTGGAGTGGCAGGCATGCATCGCCATGCCAACCAAAACTTTCTTCTCTTTATTTTATTGTTCTAAAGTATTTATCAGGTATAAACTTAATCAATATTACTTATTTTAGTGGCTACAGTGCAAATGGAACATCTTGTGCCTTCTGCAAGCTGCATAGTGAGAACCATCAGTCCAAATAGAGAGCTCCTGTCTCAAAAGCAAACAAAAAACTAACAAAAACCAACCAACAAACAAGCTATTACATTACAATCCCTTCTAAAGCCATGCACACATACACCAAGTCAGGTCCAACCTAGCAACGGTTGACTTTAGGTGTGAGAAGAGGCGTCACTGATGATTAGAGTTATCAACCTGATAAAATCTAGAATCACCCAGGAGATGGACCTTTGGACCTGCAAAGTAGATGTGTCAGTGGGGTGGGACAGCTGTGATGTCACTTCCTGGTGGGGACCCTGAATGTACAAAATGGAGAGATGCCAGACATTCATTACTCTCTGCTTCTTGATTGTGGATACAATGTAACTGGCTCCCTCCAGCTCTTGTCAACCTGACTTCCCGCCATGGTGGACTATGAGCCAGGTAAAGCCTTTCTCCCTTAAGTGGCTGTTCTCAGGGTGTCTTATCACGGCGACCCAAAGAAACTAAGACAGTCATGGTCACTTACTCTCCTCCTAATACTTCCCCTCTGGGAATTTCATCATCATTATCATCATCATCACTATTATTATTGTCATTATTAGTTTTTGTGTATGTGAGAGACGAGAGACAGAGGCTGTTCTAGAATTCACTAGGTAGCCGAGACAACTCTCTTGCCTCAATTTTCTGAATGCTAAGACTCAGTTCAAACCACCATGCCTGGCTTTAGGCTTTTTGGGGTGAGGGGAATATTTCTTTTTTTTGCATAATTAACAGATGGGAAAATGTTTATAGAGAAATGAGAAAAGGGCTTAGTCTTGACTGTTCAGCTGTGGCCAAAGATGGTTCTGTCCTGGTTTGGGTCAAGATGGATAGAAGGCTTTGACCTGCATCAAGGAGAGGCTGACCATCACCAATACTCTTGAAGGGGTAAAAAGAACTCCACCCTAACATGCAGCTTTCTGGGGCACCCATCTTGGACTACTCCCAATCCCTCCCAATGGGAATATTAATAACACCTTTATTTTCTGTAATTCTAATGCTCTGACAGCCTCAACTTTGCCTTCCTGGTACCAACCAATCCCTAGAGGCTACTACCAACTAGAATCTCCTATCAACACTTTTCCGATGCCTGCCAGCCAATCAGAGTCCCCAGACCCTCCCCACCAGGTTGTCACAGGTGGGGCCCAGTAGCAGACAGCTAGGGGCAGCCCTGACTCCAGAGTTTGCTGAGATGATCCCAGTGAGCCTATTTGAGGCCTTTTCCCCATGTTGGCTTAATTTCTTAAAGGAACCTTCACAATCTCCTTTACTCCCTCTGCCTCCCAGCCAACCTGGAGCTTCCGGTGTTGCCCTGTATACAGAAGTGAGCTGTGCTGTGCTGAGCTGTGCTATACCATGTTCTGTCTGCTCGGGAACTGTAGCAAAACTTTTCAATGGGAACTGTCTCCTGGACTGCAGGCCTGGCTATATATGCTTTACCATAATCCTTCCTTTCTGGCACCAGTTAGGGAAGCCCACACTTCTCTGCAGGATGTACATTGGTCTTATTACTGACAAAACCAAGGATCTCCTTGCCCACTCTCTGGAGCTCATGCAGGTGTATACCATGCCTGCCCTCCACTGTCTACTTCACAGCAGCCTGTAGCCAAATGTCACCAACTATATCCCAAGCCTATACCACAATCTGTCCAAATAGTTCATCCCTCAGCCAGCGCCTCCCCTGCTTTCCAGGACACTCACCGCACCACAGCATGGGGCTCCATGGGGCTCAGGCTGTCATACACTGTGACCAGGTCACTGCCGTGCTCATCACAGGGAGCGACATCAAAGCTTCGGAAGGTGAGGCTCAGTACAGAGTCGGCGTCCCCCCGCAGGACCCAATGGCAGCGGGCATGAGCTGGGTAGGGACTGTTAGGGAAACCAGGGGTGGTGAAGCGTGTCACCGTCCCACTATGTGCGTGTAGGGCAAAACTGCAACTGTCTGTGGGAGAGACAAGACAGAAGAAAGGTGTGAACCCTGCAGGCCTAGCTCCACCCCCAATACATCTCAAATCACTGCAAGCTCAGGTAGACACAAGGAAGGGGTTTTGGAGGGGAAGGGACAAAGATGAGATTCTTGTCCATCAGCACCATCTGGGGACCCCATGGCCTAAGGGGCATCTAGCAAGACAACTTTCTTCTCCACCAGAGGTCAACATGATACTTACTGTCCTGAGTCCTCTGCAGCATTCTGGGGTCAATGGCTGAAGAACAAGAAGGCGAACATTTTACCCAATCTGTTTCCTTACTCTTGCCTTCTTATTACCCAAAGGGAGGTGCCAGTCAGCAAGCAGAATCCTCCAGGACACCCAGGCCTGTGAGTGTAGATCTTCCAGCCACCCCTCTACAGGCTGGCCCACACATTCCCACCCTGGTCTACCCCTTACTCACGGAAGGCCACCACAGAGGTCAGCACGAAGGACTTCAGTGCCCGTGCTCGGGGTGGCAATGTGACAAATCGCTCCACAGCCATGGCACGGTCAACCTCTTCTGCCAGGTGTGGGGGGATGCTGAACACTGACCAGTAGTAGGCAATGACACTGCCCTCACTGGGGAGAGACAGGGGAGACCCTAAAATGGGGAGGGAGCTCCAGAGACCTATACTCTATATGACAGACAGACAGACAGACAGACAGACAGACACACACACACACACACACACACACACACACACACACACACACACGGCAGCATCATGGCCCTTGGCCTTCTGCTCTCTTGGTCTCAACCCTCAGGCTGGGGCCAGCTCAAGAGTGAGGAGGAAGCCTGGGCTAGGCTTGAACTCACAGCACCTCAGTAGAACCATGCTGGCTGGCTCTGATTGCTGATTTGAGACTGGGGTGAGAATCCACCTGCTACCCCGTATTACAGAAGCTTCAACTGAACAAGCAAAATAAAAGTACTTTGGAGCTGGGTGTGGTAGCACACACCTACAATTCCAGATACTGGGCAGCCTGAGCAACTTGAGGAGGTGATGTTTCCAAAGAGAGAGAAGAGGTTGTCTGCTCAGTGGCAGAGAGCTTAGCAGCAATAAGGTCCCATGGTCAACTCTCAGGACCGTACACATGTACACTGGGGGCCAGGTACAATGACTAAAGCTCACATTCCCAGTTACTCAGGAGGCAGAGACAGGAGGATCACCCAAGTCCACAAGTTTGAGGCCAGTGTAGGCAACACAGTGAAAGCATGTCTCAAATATAGAGGGGAGGGGAACTGGAGTATGACTCATTGGTAGTTTGCCTGACATGGGTAAGGTGATAGATTCCATCCCCGGTGCCACAGAAAAACAATGAGAGCAAATGAAGTTTGCACACAGCCTTCCTGGACACCTCGACTCCAGCAAACCCAAATTCTTTATGAATTTAGTGCCTAGGGCAGCTCCTGTGGAAATGGTGCTTGTGGACTGCCCAGCCAGCACCATCAATCCCTGCCTTCATTCTAAGTCACTTGCACAAGGACAGACACACTGACCCTCTTCCCAGACACCCAAAGCCCATGCCACCACAGCAACCTCCAGAACCCACCTGAAGGCAGTTACAGTTGACTTCTTGTAGTAGGGACCCAGGACAGAGATTTGACTGTACAGCAGCTTCAGCTGAGGGGAAAAGACAAGGCTTTAAGCTGGCCAAATAGGAAAAATGACCCCTTTCCTAGACTGCTCCCAGGCCCCCATCCCATCCTCAGCCCAAGGATCCAGGAGCAGCAGTGAGCTAAGTCTTTATACATGGCAGGGTGCTGGGGCAGGCAGGACAAAGGACTTCCCCTGGTACTAGACTCACCGCTTCCTTCACCTGGTTGGCCAGGCTGATAAACTCTGTGGAGGTGGAGTTCTCATATGCATCCAGAAAGTTCTCATTTGTGATCCTCAGATGGCCATTGAAGACCTTCTGGACCCGCACATTCCGGTCTGCCAGAGATAAAAAAAAAAAAAATATGATGGATGGTCACGTGACTCCACCAAGCCCACCCTGCCACCCTCAGCTGGGACAGACAAACGCCAAGAGGGGGCCAGATCTGAACAGGCCCCCATCATTCACCATCATGGTCTGAAACGGCTCAGGGAGACAATGCACTGGGCCCCTCCCACACATCATTCTCCTCCCATTAACCCTCATCCTTGACCTCATTCTCCCCTGTCTGTCATAGGCGGCCCTTTGGCCTCCCCAGTGAGGGAAGAGGGAGAGCTGCCACTATGTCACCCTCCGAAGCCAATGTACTCACAATGAAAGTGCCACACCAGCAATCCAGCCACAAGCGAGAACAAGAGGAAGCTGAACAGCACGGCCACCAGCACCACCCAGCGCCTGGGGCCTCGCTTCTCCACTTTCTTAGCGTTGTTCGCAGGCAGGAACTCCACACCCTCCTCAAAGCCGTTCATGTTCTAAACGCAAAAAAGTTTCCCGGACTCAGAAACGCTTTCACAATGGCTTCCCTCTCAAGTTCAGTGACATTTGTGAGCTTGGGGGAACTAGGACTGCACAATGGAGAAGGGGCTTCACCCAGGAGTGCAGGGCCTCTATGCCCAAGGGCCGCCACCTGTCCCAAGATACAAATCACCACCCCAGTGGAAGAAATGGGGGTGCTTCTATCCATACCCCATTGGCTGGTGAGCATGAGCTGCTCCACATAACACAGGGCAAGGTGGACTGCTCTGGGTCCATATTTCTACAAATCCAGCACTTGGGATGTGAGGGCAGAGGATTAGGAGTTCAAGACCAGCTTCAGCTACATAAGGCGTTTGAAGTCAGCCTGAGCTACATGAGACCCTGTCTCAAGATAAAACCAAACAAGTTTAAGACTTCAGGAGTCTCTACACCCACTGCTTTGGATCTGGACTTGAGCATAACGTCTTTGGCATAAGCGGCTGCCAGGTATAGGCAGAGCAAACAGCCCAGGAACACAAGTGGCATTGTGGACCCTCTGCAGGGACTCCTAAGAGACCCTCGACTGTACCCAGTGCAGTCCTTTTGGCCACCTGGGCCAGGAACCTATGGGCAAGATGAAAATTGCCCACCCTGTCTAGCAGCTTTACCCCCGATGTTGCAAAGAAAGCAATGGCCCCACCTTGACTACCTCAGCTGCAGAACTGTTTCAGGTCTCTGAGACATACCTGCCGTCACCTCAGATCTGTATGTCAAGCTCCAACAACAAACATGTCTTCTATTTTTCAAGTGTGTGTGTGTGTGTGTGTGTGTGTGTGTGTGTGTGTGTGTCTGTCTGTCTGTCTGTCTGAGGACAACTTGTGGAAGTTGGCTCTTCCACTTCCACCACGTGGACTCCAAGGACTAAATTCAGGTTGTTAGGCTTGGTGCCTTGGTGGCTAAGGTGTTTAACTGCTGGGCCACCTCAATGGCTGCTCTTCAACAATTTCATACAGGAATATGATACATTCTGATGACTCTCTCCCCATACCCTCTTTTTTCTCCCTCCCATCCATCAGTCTCCCTTACAGTCTCATTCCCAGATTTATGACTTTTCATTTTGTGACCCAGTTACTCTAACCAATGCCATGTGTGTGTGACCCTTGGATGGAAACTATCCACTAGAGACTTGGGAGTCACCAGTGGGTGTACAAATGTAGACGATGGCTTCTCCTTTCCCTGAAACTATTGGGTGTATGTTCAGGAACGAGAAGTAGGGCTCATAGCCCCTCCTTCAACCACGCCTGACCACTGACTGTTGACTGTGGGAACCCATCCATTGCAGGCAGTCGCAGCCACCGTAGGATCATGATTGCAAAGGCAGTGTCTTGCCTAAAGATGGTACTTGGCAGCCCCTCTGAATGTCTTCCAGCCCTTCCATGCTTTTCACGCACCTCTAACTCAATGTTCCCTTGATCTTGAGACTTAGAGAAGAGCAGTTTAAGTGTCTTAGAGCTAAGCACTCATCCATCTCTTACTCTCAGCACCTAGAGCAGCAAGAGTCTTTGCATTCACCACTGCCTGAACCAACATTTGATGTGTCACGTCATCACAGTATTAACGTTCATATGATTGGCCCCACCCCCTGCCATATCGGAATATTTATATCTCAAAGTCTCAAGTCTTTACTCAATAGACCCACAGATGCACATCTCAGAGGCAGGTACATAAAGATATTTCATTCTACTTCTTCAAGAAGTCACTATATGCCGGGCAGTGGTGGCACACACCTTTAATCCCAGCACTTGGGAGGCAGAGGCAGGCAGATTTCTGAGTTCGAGGCCAGCCTGGTCTACAGAGTGAGTTCCAGGACAGCCAGGGCTGCACAGAAAAACCCTGTCTCGAAAAACAAAACAAAACAAAACAAACAAACAAAAAGAAGTCACTATATAGAACAGATTGACCTCAAATTCTGAGATACCTCTGTCTCTGCATCTCCTGGGAGGTGGTATTAAATGCATACACCCGAAAGGGGGTGATTCTGATGCTAAGGTCCTGTCTCCCAGTTGGTCCTTGATTTGTCAGTAAAGAAGGCCAGGGGCTAATTCCTGGGCGGAAGGTACAGGCGGGACTTCCTGATCCCAGGAGGAAAAGTCAGACACAAGAAAGGAGAGAGGAGTTTCTGCCATGCTTTGGAGGGAGAAGAACACAGCAACCATGGGAGATCTTAGGGGATCTGGGGCCTGTGGCCACTACCACAGGGGGGTGGCCAGGGATGTTTGACAGGAGCTAGGTGGGATTAGCCACTGAAGTTTACGACAGGTAGAGAGACAGAGATAATGAATTGGTAAGGGTACACTTTTCCAGATGGGAGATATCAACACCTAGCAATTGTGCCAAGAAGGCAAGTTGTAAAGGAAGAAACTGTGTGTGTGTGTTTTGTCTGAGGATTCAAGGGAAGCCAGATGGGGGCTGGTAGCATGGCCAGTCCTGGAGCAAAGATGGTAGCTTAAAACTACACTCAACATACACCCCCATACCTAGCTAATTTAAAAAAAAAAGATTTATTTATTTTATATATATGAGTACACTGTCACTGTCTTCAGACACACCAGAAGAGGGCATAGGATCCCATTACAGATGGCTGTGAGCCACCATGTGGTTGCTGGGAATTGAACTCAGGACCTCTGGAAGAGCAGTCAGTGCTCTTTACTGCTGAGCCATCTCTCTAACTTTGCCTAGCTAACTTTTAAAGACTTTGTGTAAGTGTGTGTATCTGTGTGTGGATATGTGAGTGTAAGTACTCAAGGAAGCTACAAAAGGGTGTCAGCTCACCTGGAGCTGGAGTTGCAAGCATTTGTGAACCACCCAAGGTGGGGTGCTGGGAGACAAATTTAGCAGCAAGTGCTGACTACTGCTGAGCCCCAATTTACTAACTTGATAATGTAAATCATAACATCGTCTCTTCCTTTTTTCTCCTTCATCCTCCCAAAGTTGCATAATCAATGTTTTTAAAAAATTATATACAACAAGGGGTAATGGCGCACATTTGTAACTCTAGCACTCAGCAGGCAAGGGACAGTAGGATTGCCAGTTTGAAGTAAGCCCAGACTACATAGCAAACAGCAAACAGCCTGGACTACACATATACAAAGCAAGATCCTGTCTCAAAATAATTCTCCCAAACCATACATACAAACAATTAAAAAAATACAACTAAATATGTGTGTGTGCTATAAATGAGATAAATGAGTGAATACATACATACATACATACATACATACATACATACATCTTCTTAATCTTTTTTTTTTTTTTTTTTTGGTTTTTCGAGACAGGGTTTTTCTGTGTAGTCCTGGCTGTCCTGGAACTCACTCTGTAGACCAGGCTGGCCTCGAACTCAGAAATCCGCCTGCCTCTGCCTCCCAAGTGCTGGGATTAAAGGCGTGCGCCACCACTGCCCGGCCTTCTTAATCTTTTTACTAGACTGTTCCACTCACTATTATTTTCTCTCCTATATAATAATTTGTTTATATTAATACACTCAAGTTTAAACATAATTGCTAAGACCTTGTAATAGTCTTCTCAACCTTCCACATATAAAGTCAAATAACTCATTTCATTTTCTCCCTATGAGCCTCTTTTCCAGAGCCCTCTGTCCTTTCTTATACCTATTGTGAACTGTCCTTCCCCATGCCTGAGAACATCCTTTGCCTTTGTCTTGCTCTGAAGCCTCTGTTCCCTAAAATCCCATCTTCATCTCTTGTGGCTCATTCTACTTTCATTTGGACTTTCTTGGGTTTTGTTGTTGTTGCTGTTGTTGTTGCTGTTTGTTTTTTGTTGTTTTGTTTTGTTTTTATTGGTTTTGTGAACAAAGTTCACGACACAACTCCATAGCCTAGGCTGACCTGGAACTCACTACTTAGCCCAGGTTGGCTTAAACTCAGTGATCCTTCTGCCTCAACCTCTGAGTTCTGGGATTGCAATCATGGATCCACCCTTTCTAAAGGTTATTCCACTTTAAGAAGCTTTCCAAGAAGGAAGGAAAAGTTTTGATACTTCACATAGTTTTAAATATAGTTTTTATTTCTTCTTTTGTGTGTGTGTGCGTGTGTGTGTGTGTGACACACTTTTAATTCCAGCACTCAGGAGGCAGAGGCAGGTGGACCTCTGAGCTCAAGGTCAGCCTGGTCTACATAGTGAGTTCTACAATGGTCTGGGTCTCATAGAGAGATTCTATTTCTAAAAAATAAAAAATAAAATTTTATATATATATATACATATATATGTGTATATGTATATATACATACTTTTCTCTGCGCTCATTTTTGTTGATAGTTGGGGTGAGTGTAGAACTATAGGGTTAAAATAATTTCCTTTTTGAACTTTGAAAACACTGTGTTTCTAATTTTGCTTCTGAGAGCATAATCTGTTATCTTTCATTTAATGACTTGTCTTTCTCTGAAAAACCTCAAAATGAACCCTAAATTAGCTCTGAATTTCATTACACTGAAGTTGCCATATGTCCTCTGAATTTAGAAATTTCTGTGTTTCAATCTAAGAAACTTTCTTGTGATATTTCTTTCTCACTTTCATTTTTCCTGATCTACTTTTTCCTAACTTTATCAATACTTTCTTATCTTTTCTCTGTATTAGCCATCTCATTCTTTAACCTTTTTTATTGAAGTTCTTCATGTTTGCTACCAAAACTTTAATAAGGTTTTCATTCCTTCCTCTTTAACTGTATTTTGTATTTGTTTTGTAGAAGTATGCTTTTCTCTTTATATTTCTCTGAGTACCTTTTCTTTATATTGACGTTTTTCTTAAAATGCTCAAGGATCATTCATTGTCCATTCCATTTACAGAGTGAGATCCTAAAAGCAGTTCACATTTCTGCATGCAAATGTCTAGTCAGATTTTCTACTGGGCGCTTCCAACAGTATCTTGGTCATGCTATGGTATGGTTTAATTGCTCCAAGAAAATACAGCATTCTGATCTCTTGACTGGATTTATACATGGCCCCTGGCATTCAGGAACAGGTTGGGGAATAAACTCATTTCCCTTTTTCCACTCCTCACTATGGCCTCTTCTGACTTTGTGTCCTGAAGTCCAGATGTTCTCTGGTTAAATTTTTCCAACTATGCTTCTCATCCACTATGGAAGTCTGGAGGGATAGATGTCTCTTTACTTGAGCAAAAGTAAAGATTTTGAGATTCTGGACTAAACATTTCCTAGTCTCATTCTCATCTTCTGTAACATTTAGGCCTAGGGACTCAGTGGTCCAATACTTGCCCAACAATCATAGGATCCTGGGAAGGAAAGAAGGAAGGAAGGAAGGAAGGAAGGAAGGAAGGAAGGAAGGAAGGAAGGAAGGAAGG
>NW_021604707.1:766541-790577 GCF_004785775.1 Grammomys surdaster
GGAGGGAGGGAGGGGGGTAGGGAGGGAATGGGAGGGGAGGAGGAGGGGAGGGAAGGGGAGGAGGAGGAAAGAGAAGGGGAGGGGAGGGGAGGGGAGGGGAGGGGAGGGGAGGGAAGGAAGAGAGGGTGTCTTAGTCAATGTTCCATTGCTGTGAAGAGACACCATGATCAAGGCAACTCCTGTAAAGGAAAGCATTCAATTCGGGCCTTGCTTAGTTTCAGAGACAGTCCATTATCATCACGGCAGGGAACAGGGCAGAATGCATGGTGCTGGAGATTTAGCTGAGAACTACATACATCCTGACTTGAAGTCCCAGAGAGTGTGAGACAGCCTGGCAAGACCTTTTATAAGCTCAAAGCCCACTTCCAGTTACACACTTCCTCCAACAAGGCCACGCCCGCCTCCTAACCCTTATAAATCTTTCAAACAGTTCAACTCATTGGTGAGCAAGTACTCAAATATATCAGCCAAAGAAGGGCATTTTTATTCAAATCACCACAGAGAGGAAGGAAGCTGGAGTCCAATTCTGAGCTGGCAGAGAACACATTGCCAATAAAATAACAAAAGGCCATGTCCTAGAAAGATCTGAAGATACAAACAAATCTTCAAGTTCAAAGGACTCACAAATGGTGAGCACAAAGATAAGGACAAAAGTATAAATAACTCAATACATCGTGATGACACTTCAGAACACCAGTGGTGGAGTGCATGGCACCTGTGTCTTGTCCTCCCTTCCTGTGTTTTATATTATTTAGCTTTTTCTGGGAGTGTTCTAAGCTTACTCCAGCAAGCCTTTTGAAACAGTTTCCTTGAGATCATATGACATACAATCAACAGCACCTGTTTAAAGCTTCTAGTTTGGAGAATTGTTATGGTTGGATCTAAAGTGTCCCCCAACAGGCTTGTGTTTCAGTGGTTGCTCCCCAGATGGTAAGCTATAGAACCTTTGACAGATGGAGCCTATCAAAGTGGATGGAAGCTCGTCACTAGGAGCTAACTTCTGTCAGGTAGTCTGGTCACAGCAATGAAAAGCTAGCAAATATAAACATGTATTTATACTTGTGAAATCAGTGTCACAATAAAAAATAATGACCATGCCCCCACCTTTAAAAGTTTCCTTCTAGGCCCTCCTTCCTGTTCTTCCCTGACACCCTCTCCTGTCTCAAGCAATCACTATTTACTATCACTGAAGATTCATTGCTCTTTGGCCGTTGTTGCTCTTTCTAGAGTTCAACATTTATTAGTTACATTTCTAATGCTGTCACAGAACATTGTGACTAAGGCACCTTGTAGAAGGAAAGGTTTATTTGGGTTTCTGAGGGATAAGAGGAGTCTATCACCATCACGGCAGGGAAGCAATGTAGCAGGCAAGCATGGGCTAGAACTTTAAGCTAAGGATTTATATCTCCACGCATAAGCAGGAAGCAAAACAAGAGGTCGAACTGGGAATGGAACATGGCTTTTTCTATCTCAAAACCCACCACCCACCCCCAGTGGCATACTTCCGCCATCAAGGCCCCACCTCCTCAGCCTCTCAAAGCAGTGCTCCCAACTGGGAACCACGAGTGGAAATCTCTGAGAAAACAGGAGATTCAAACCACCACACTATGTTAATGGAATTACTCAGTAGGTACATACACCCCTGTAAGAAATCTTTGTATTAGACTACACATCTATCTCTGTAGGGTGATGATCTAACTGTGGAATGGTGCATCTGTACAACAGGTACGTGTTGAGTTGAGGAGCCGCCAAAGTGTTTTACAGAGTGGTTGTGCCATTTTATACTCTCATCAGCAACTGTGGAAATTCTAGACATTCACACCCTACCTAGTACCTAGTGTGGTCAACAGGCTTGTTGGTTTATGTCAACTGAACACAAACTAGAGCCCCCTGGGGGGAGGGACCTTCAATTGAGAAAACGCCTTCATCAGATTGGCCTGTGGCATGTCTGTGTGTCATTTTCTTGATTGCTGGTTGAAATGAGTGGACCCAGCCCACTGTGAGTGGTGCTATCCTTGGGTAGGTAGTCTTGGGTTGTATAAGAAAACAAGCTGAGCTAGCCGTGAGGGCAAAGCTAGTAGGCAGTTTCTTTCCATAAAAAGCCATGCTCCTTGTTCCAATTTCCTTCAATGACAGACTGTGACTGAGACACATACACCAACTGAACCCTCTTCCTGCCCACACTGCTTTGGGTTGTGGTGTTTATCACAGCAGTGGAAAGCAAACTAAGGCAGCCTTTGAATTTTCATAGATGCATGTGGTTTATTGATGTGGCTTTAAATGGCTTTTCTCTGATGGTTAATAACACTGAACAACTTTTCATGTACGCCACAGCCATCTGTTTTATCTTCTTGGCTGAAATGTCTTCTCTAATCTTCTGCCTATTCTTTTAATGCCTTTCTTATGTTCCCTGTCCTTGGATTTGAGAATTCTTTACATATATTCTAGATGCAAGTTCTTTATACACTTCCCAAAGACTTTCTTCCCTTGTGGCTTATGTTTTAATTTCTTAGAAAGATCTCTGATGAGTGTGTGGGGTTTTTTTATTTGAGGATAACCAACTTGTCAAATATTTCCTTTACTGACTGTGGCTTGGATTTTTCCCCTACATTTTCTTCTAGAAGTATTATGGTTTCAGGTTTTATGTGTGGGTCTATATACCCAAGAATTCCTGTGGGTCTTTGTTTTCATGATGCAAGGTATGGACAAAGTCCTTTTCATTTCACAGACAGATCTCCAATAAATCTATCATCTTTTATTGACAAACTACCATTTCTCCTCAGTGCCACCTTTGTCAAATGTTTATGCAATTAGCTAAAGCTTTATTTCCAGACTACTTGATTCTATCAGGCCCGTCTGTCCTTGTGTGATTGATTACCATGTGTTTGTGAGCCATCAAGACAACACAGCAGATAAAGGCTCTTTGCCACCAAGACCGAGCACCTGAGTTCTAGCCCTAGAACCACGTAGTAGAAGGAGACAACTGACTCCTACAAGCTGTCCATTGACTCTCACATACCACTGTGCCACATATATACCCCCCACACCAGTCAATTAATCAATGTAATTTTAAAAATTTAAAGAAAAGTTACTGAAATCATTTAGCAAGATGGCTGTAGAATTTATTAAGATCAATGAATAAAAATCTACTGTATTTCTGTATTTCAGCAAGGAACAATTGGAAAGTGATAGTGAAAGTTACCAGTTAAGTAGTTCACAGAGACAAACTCCTCAGGGGCAAGTCTGACAAAGGATGTTCATTCAAGATGTGCACACTGAAAAAAAACAGAACATCAGTGGGAGGAACCCCAGAGATGAATGAACTGGGTGATGTGTACTATCCACCCCTGGAAGACTCAATATTGATAAGGCATCTAATCTCAAATGTGTTCATAACTCAATACAATCCTGATCAAAATCCCAGTGTGTTTTCTAAAGACACGAATTGGTTGAATGTGAAATTCATATGTAAATGTAAAGCCCTTGAAAGAGAGCAAAACTGGAGGGCTCCCAGGATATGACATCAGGGCTAATTATAAAGGCGATGTTTTGTTCCAAAAGCCAGACATTTTATTTCCAAGAATATTTTATTCCTTGAAGAGTAGCCACTTGAGCAGCTTTTGTTAATTAATCTGAAGTCATTATCTTCTTGCTCTTTCTTAGAATACAACTGTTTTTGTTTAGCTCATTTTTACTTTTCTCTTTCAGAAAATGAACTTCCTATAGCTATAGAATGGGCATTGGTTGTCTAATCATGTTTATGAATGAAAAACAGGGGCTAGGGAGGAAGATCAGTGGACAAAGTGCTTGCTGTGTAAGGAAGATGACCCCAGTCTGGATCCCCAGCATCCGCACAAAAGCACTGGGGTGGAGATAAGATGATGCCTTGGGCTCATTGGTCAGCAAGTCTAGCAGAATGGGTGAGCTGCAGGTTCAATGAAAGAACCTGTCTCAAAAAATAGGGTAGAGGGAGAATAGAGAGATGCCCCAGTGGTTAAGAGCACTTGCTGCTCTTGCAGAACACCTAGGTTTGGTTTCTAGCACCCATAAAGAGGCTCACAGCCATCTCTAACTCCACTTTCAGGCAGAGCTGATGCCCTCTTCTGGCCTCCACAGGCACTGCATGCACATGGTACACATCTACACACGCAGACAAAACACTCATACATACAACTAAATAAATCTTTAAGTTAGAGAGAAACTGAGGAGAAGACACTGGATATTGACCTCTTGGACCTTTACATGCATGTGCACACACATCGATGCGTACACACATGTTCATGTGAACCTACATACATGAAGACACACAGAAATGGGGGAAAAACCACAAAGGTTTCAGCTTCACCATCTGAAGAGACTGTATATGAGAGATATCATTTATAAAAGGCATTATGTTTAGATGTATTTTAAACTTATAGGTATTTTCCTACCTATTTTCTTCCCAGAACTTCACAATAATCCTAGGAACTTTTCAAGACTGGCATTGTCACCTTAATTTATAGAGAAGGCAGGGACAAACAAGGATTCTGCAAAGTTACATAGCACTTGGGGAAGTTCCATAATTTAATTTCTGCCTCCTTGGAAGATGGCATTCCAGAATTGAGGGAGCAAATAGATAGTTCTGGGGTTCTTCTCAACCCAGAAACAACTGTTTAATCAGTAACTTGCCAGCTCCCTTTTTTTATATATATATATATATATATATATATATATATATATATATATATATATATATATAACCACAGCTTTCTGACTCCATTTTCAGGCATGAGAGAGGTCCTCTTACATAACTCCATCAATTTATTGAAGAGGAAACTGAGGCGGAATGAGGGGGAGTGGCCCGACCAAGGGCTCAAAGATAGTAAAGTAGAAACACTGGGGCAAGAGCCAAGCTCTGCTCAGCAGAGGCGGGATTTCCGGCAAGTGTGTGCTTGGCCCCAGAGTCCAGTGCGGGAACAAGTGGGGAGGAAGAAGGTAGACAGAGAGCCCTCTACACCCTGCTGTAATTTACAAATGATCTCTATAACAGTCAGAGACAACAGAAGAGAAAGTACACCTGTGCCTGTCTCTGTTTCTATTACTTAGATGTAAACATACCTGCAGGTGTACAAACAACACAGGGCTGCGAAGCCAGGTGCTTGGTTACCACAAACAGAAGTCTCGTAACTATGGTGGCCTCTTCCTACCTACAGGCTCCAGTTTGGTGCAGCCAGAGTAGACAGAAACATAATATGGCCCCAGGGCACTGAGACAAAAGAGCGCAAGGTAATTTCCAGGAAAACAAGAGAACTGAGTGACTTGAAGTATGTAACCCAGTACCAACCCTGAGGGCACGAAAGAGGAAAGCCCTGGGCTCAGGTTGCAAGCATGACCTCAGAGTATCTATTCCTATTCAACTTCCTGGAGTGAGAGGGAGCCTGGTCCAGAAACCAGGAAAGGAAGAGTAAAGAAACCCTGAAGGAAATAGTTTCTTTCTTTCTTTGGAGTGTGTGATGTGTATATGTATGTACATGTGTGCTCGCAGGTGCATATGCAAGCGGATGCACACGTATGTTCAAACTTGTGAGTGCCAGAAGACATCAGGGATCTTCCTCATCACTCTCGCCTTGTTTTTTAAAACAAAAATCACCAAAAGGAGCTCACTGCACTGGCCACCAAACTCCAGGAATCAGCTCATCCGTCCCCTGAGGATCCAAACTCAGGCGCTTTTACTAAATGACTCATCTTTCTGGAAATCACATTTTCTATTATTTCAGACACACCGGGTCCTCAAGACCAGGGCTTGTCAAAACAAACAACAAATAAAATCCTTATTTGTATATTTTATTTGCTTATGTAAACAAGAACCTTACAACCACTTACTCCATTATGTAGGGAGCAAAACGTGGCTAAAAGCTAAGTGCTGAACCAACAACACTGTTCAAATCAACTAAAGGATCCTCTCATTAAGAGACTCCCTCTCCTGGTTCAGACACATCATAAGAGTATAGCCTATCTGAGGTTCACAGTATCCCTTTTTCTGGGGCCAGCAAGTCAAAGCCATCATTAGCTCAGAGTGTGGTCCTTGTTAGAGTGAAAGCGACTAGTAAGTAATTTTATATTTAGAAACAACAATACTACTAGCTGTAGAGAGGATATCACCATTTAGACACCAGAAAGGAATGTCCCTAACAGGGAATTTAAGTAATGTAATCCTGGTCCAGAAAGCACCCTTAACTGTGCCAAGGTAGAAATGGGAACTGGCCAGGCTAAACATCTCATCAACCAAGCTAACCATGATCCTGCATTACAGATTTACCTGTAAACCTAGACATCCTCAGGTCAAATATCAACCAATCACGACTGCCCTTATTTGCATGTCGGGTGGTAGTTGGTGGGCTTCAGGTTGGCTGTCAAACTGAAGCCACCAGCCAGTGTAGCCAACTGCCCAAGGCAGGTGCTTCTTCTATTACTGTTCTTTTTTTCCCCCTGTTACATCTAACAGTATGTAAACTTACATTTTCTATTCTGGTCTGATCTGGGCGAATTCATTCACTCCCCTGCCAATTCCTCATCACACTCGACAAGATTCAGAAGAGATTCCACCCGAATCATAAGAGAAAAATAAATAAAATAAACCTTCGCTCCAGACTCATATCTTACAAGTTGGGTGTGACATGTTGAAAAGACAGGAGTAATCAAACATGGAAATCTGAAGAGGTTACTCAGACTCTCAGAGGGTGAAGGGCAGTCACATGATAAGGGCAAACCTGTCTCTGCTGCTGGAGATCAAGGTCAAGGGGCAGAGGTGATGATGTCATCTTTTTGGGGACACAGGTGTGTGGCTGAGATTAAGTCAAGGGTGGCTGATGCAAGTCTCTGCCAACTGTCACTGATTTGTGGCAGACAGTGTTCACTTAAATAATCTGTGACTCAGAGTATCAGCTCAACAGGTGGGACAGATTTCAATTCCATGGTATCACTACCGCTGTGCTAAGAACTGTAAAATATCCCTGTGACTCTCAAAGCAAGAAAGCGTGACGGAGATGACCGAGCACTGGAGTGGCCAGCAAGACAAGAAGACAGGCTACAGCACTTTGAAGACATCCGCTTGTTCAAGAAGGGCCTACCCATAATCTTGCCAGCCAGCTCTGGGCATCCTGGCCAGAATTCCCAGAAATGCCACAGAGCCAGAGGCCACCTTAGTCAACAGAATAGAGAATGAATCCTGAAACGGAACCTCGGGGTTCGTTGTCTAGATAGGAAGAGCTGAACCTGGGGAACATGGGTAGCTCTGATAGACAACAGAGGCGGGTGGAGTCAGAGAAAAGCCAGAGGTCAAGTTGCTGATTACTCCCGGGCATAGCTCATTTTATTGCACTTCACCTAAGATATGGTGCTACTTACAAACTGAAGCTAAAGTCACCTTCAATCTATGGGCACCATTTTTACAGCCACTCGAACAATCGTTTTAGCAAGAGTGTTCATAATTAAATTGGCACATTGGTTTTTGGTTGGTTTTCTTTGGTTGGCTGTGTTTTGTCAGGTTTTTTTGTCAGGTTTTTTTTTTTTTTTGTAAGATTTAACAGAATAAGGGGGAAAGTTAACTTTCATATGTACTGCAAAACCAAGAAATCTACTGAGACATTCTGGTTTGTTTTTTGTTGTTGTTGTTTTTTTGTTTTTTTTGCAGGGAGCTGAATTAAACCCACAATATCCTCCCAAGACTTTCTTGCCAGAATAACACTACTGAGGACTTTCTCCAGTGAACCAGCAGACTTCCAATATCAGACTTCACCCAACCATCATTGGCACAAACCCTCATCCAAAGAGGAACTACACAACACAAGACAAGGAAAGAAAAAGCACACAGTAGAAACTGCTCACCCAGCCATTAACCACAGCATTTGACCAACCAAAAAGCCCACCTCCCGGCCCACAGACACCTCTGGTCCCTGTTGAACACACCAGCCAGCCTTTCCCCAGACTCATCTAGTAAGAAATGATCTAGAACAAACACATTGCTCATTTAGCACCCGAGTTCCCCCGGCCTCTCTCCCAGTCTGCAGACCCCTGGTGTATTGCGCAGGGGCAGCTCCTGGGATCTGGAAAGGTTTTAACAAGTGTCTGGGTCACTTGGGCAGCTGACACTTGAGAAACTCCATCCGCACTTTCCAGTTTCTCAGCAGCCAGGCTCACCCACTTCTCACCATTGGTGAAGGAAGCAGCCTGGCTTACCAGCTCCAGCCAGTCTATTTTAAGCCACCCAGGATGTAAGGTACCTGTGGTGTGGGTTGGCTGTACTTCCTGCCATGGGGGCCCTCCCATAATAGTTAAGGCATCATCCCCAAATTCTCTGGGGCTACCAGAAACACACATTCCCCATTCACCCAGCCAGCTTCAGGCCCAACCATATGGTGGGGGTGTGGGGGGCGGCTCCCCAGACCCTTTCGCCATTTTCCCACTCAGTACCCCCGTCTATGCTCTCTGACCCTATCACTGGTTTCCACTGTCCCATAAGATGTGAAAGCTGGATGCAGAATTTCTGTTCATGTATCAACTACAGCCCATTAGAACAGAACACCAACAGAAGGCCAGTCGTTCTCACTGAGTAAAGTAAACAGAAAGTCTCCATACCTGATTCGATCATGAGGGAAAGTCCCCAGGACCTACCTGGCTCTGTCCACAACACAAAGAAACAAGAATCTCTGCCAGGGAACAGCAGGCTCTTCCTATGCCTCTACTATGTCTCCCCTCTAAACTGAAGCCCGCGGTGGCCACTGCCAACACAGACTGGGGACAGAAGCCACACATCCCAGCCACAAGACACCCTTCCTTCTCAGAAGAGAAGGAACACAGTGTGGGGCGGCAGTGTGGGGAGCGCTACTTGACATAAATCCTTTCCCTTTTTTGTGGGGTGGAGTGGGTGTGTGACCTAGATCGGGATTCTGGGATGAACCCTCTCAGCTTGTGGGGCAAATACTTCTCATTGGGCCTCAGTCTCCCGCTCTTAAAACTGGGCTAATGACCCCTTAGAGAACATAATTAGCTAATTCCTGCTAATGACAGGGGCCTCTCTACTGTATCCCTTTGATTTTACTTCCCCACCCACCTTGCATTCACCAGCCCAGAAAAGACCTGACAAGCCCAGGGGGACCAAGCCCAGGTGTGGTGTGGGGTGCCACAGAAACAGAGAGGCCTCTTCTACCACCCCTCCTCCCTCACAGCCTCCACCCTCAATCCCATCAAGACTTACCACTTGACTCTTTGATTTGGGGAGTGGGAGGGTGGGAGGAGGCAGTGGCTGGAGATTAGACATGGTCCAACCACCTCACCACCCTTCCTGCTCAGGGTGGCCAAGTGTAACAGCCTGGCTGATCTAACCCACCCGACCCCACCCCACCACCCAAAAAAAAGCAAACTAAACAACAGAAAGGCGAGGTATGGCAACAATCTCCTAACGCCTTTTCATTCGTTTTCTTGACTTTTCTCCAAATCTACATCCCAATTTCACAGACTAGTGTGTTCTTTACTATTGCAATTTTTTGCTGAGATAAAATTTAGATTTCTGCAAAAATGTAAGAATGCATGAAACACTTGTAGGCTTGGCCCATGTTCCCCACAGGATAGCACTTCAAAGCATTGTAGTGGTGTGTACTGATACACTCCACAGACCTCACCCAGGTCTCCCACCATACTTGTACACATGTGTCTTTCCATGTGCTCTACCACTGGGGTAGGTTCCGGTGCCCACTATAGACAAGGTTGTGTCCTGCTTCCAACACAAAGCCCCCTCACACTGTCTCCTTTGGGGGGGGGGGGTGGTAGGCTTGAGGCAGAGTCTCTCTACATAGTCCTGGCTGTCCGGACACTCATTATGTAGACCAGGCTGGCCTCAAACTCAGAGATCAGCCTGTCTTTATCTCATGAGTCCATTAAAGGAGTGTGCCACCACCACCAGCCCATTGTCTTTTTAAACCACACCTACCTTCTCCCTGTCCCCCAAGCTCCTCTGTCTCTAAGCCACTGAAGTATTTAAGCTTCACTGCTCATTTTTAAAACAAACGGTATCTAAGTACACAACATGAAGGATTTGGGGGAGTGTTGGCTTTTTTTTTTTCCTCTACACAAAGTTTAGTGTATCCATGGAGAATCATTCAAGGCCTTGTTTCTACCAAGAGATCAGTGACTCTCTTTTCTATGATTGAGGGACAATGCATGGTGTATAGATACCACAGTTTGCTTGTATCTTGGGAGGCCCCGGGGACCTGCAGACAAAACCCTCAAGCCTCTGCAAATTAGTAAGATTCACAAACATGTGCTCTGTGGCTCCCAGGCCCCTAATTAAGCTGCAGATCTGAGGCTGAGTTGGAGTGAAAGGACTGAACATGCTAACAGGGAAGCCCTTTTGGCTGAGTTCATAATTACAAGCCAGACTCTCAGGAGGCAGCTTGGAGGATCTTCAGAGTTTCACCCTCAGAGCAGGTTAGCAGATTTGAGTGGACATCCCTGCTCTCAATCCCAGAGTTATTTGCTTCTCTGGGAAATCTCGTTCTCCCTGGACACCAACATTACCAGGCCTTCCTCTCTCTGGAAGTGAGATCAGCTTCAAAAAGACCACTTCACTATTAGCGCTACGACCCAACCAGTCTGATTTCTCTGGCTCAGGGCAGTGCCTGGGTCACTCGGTGTTTGTGTGTGTTCTTGCTCTGCGTTCTCTAGCTAATCATGCTTGATTCCCCCAATCAGTCAAACAGAATGTTTTCCAAACCTCTGGCCACCTGACTTAACCTCCTTATTAGTCATATTTCCACAAACAGGATAGCACACAAGCCATCTGACCCAGTGGGTCCATGGTCCTGCTGGGGGTCAGGCACACCCCTCAGCCTGATCGCTGCATTTCCATTAATCATCCAGAAACACATACAAGTTGCTCATCTAAGCAATCAAAGGAAAGTTAAGGAAGAAGGATTAATACAGCACAAAGGGAAAGCTTGTGTGATGAACCAAAATATCCTTTCAAAGAGTCGGTAATCAACAAAGAAAAAAATGAAGATGGACTGAAACAGAAGTCATATTTATCTGGAATAGGTACTGGTCCCTACCCACAGAAGACGGATTCTAGGTTTCATTGGACGACAGAATCTGTAAGTCCCCAGATCAAGTCACTTGTATAAAATGAAGTACTGTTTGTATAGAACTTTTATACGTTCTTCTGTATACCTCAAACCATCTCTAGATGTAAATAGATACAAACTGATGGTGTGTTATATGTTTCAGAGAATAAAAGCAAGAAATGCCTATACAGATGTACTTTTTTTCAAATTTTTTTCAAATATTTTCAATCAGTGGTTGGTTAGATCTGCAGGACAGATACGATGGGTTATGGCTAATTCTTACCCTTTTATGATCCATCAGATGAACTCTCTGGACAGATCCCTTTCTAAACTCTCAACATGAAGGGAGAGGGAAAGAAAGGCACTGTGGTTTAGTTCTACAACTTCCACATGATTTAAGAGACCACTGCCAAACATTAGCCAGGGCATCTTATGGAAGGAGAGGAAGGATTGGAGGAGCCAAACGGGGTCCAGGACACCATAAGAAAACGTACAGAATCGACTAACCTGGGCCCATGGGGGTTCACAGAGACTGAACCACCAACCAAAGAGGGTGCATGTGATAGACCTGGGCCCATGCACATGTGTAACAGACAGTCAGCTCAGTCTTCACTCGAGACTCCTGCCAACTGGAGCAGGAGCTACCTCTGACTCTGTTGCCTGCCTTTGGGCCCTTTTACTCTGGCTGGGCTGCCTTGTCTAGGTTCAGTGAAAGAGGAAGTGAAGCACCTGGTCCTACTGCAGCTTGATGCGCTGGGGCAGGTTGAAATTCATAAGAAGCCTCTCCTTCTCTGAGGAGAGAGGGGGTGGGGGAGGGGAGGTAGGATGGAGAAACAAGGAGAGCAGGGAGGGGAGTTTGCTATTGGGATGTAGACTGGGTGAATAGATTAATAAGGGGAGAAAAGTACATTAAAACAAACAAAACAAAAGATATTTAATAAAGGCCAGTGACATGGTTCAGTGGATAAAGATACTTGCTGCCAAGCCTGGCAGCCTGAGTACAATCCCTGGTACCCATGTGCTAGAAGGAGAGAACTGACTCCTGTAAATGACCTCTGTACATCCGCATGCCATAGCATCTCCCCAGGAAACAACTATAGCACTACTTACAGGATTAAAACCTGAGGGAACAAGGGGCTGGAGAGGTGGCTCATTGGTGAGCACCAAATCCGGCGGCTCACAAGCATCTGTAACTCCAGAGGACCTGATGCCCTCTTCTGCCTCCGAGAACACCTGCACATACGTATCTATATACACAGGGATGCACACATATACACATAAATGAAAATCATTTTTTAATTTTTAAATCATTACCCTGGGGAGCAAATTCCAGAAAAAAAAATGTACTTTTCCATCTGCTTCTTTCTATACTACCTGACTTTAAGCTCCTTCCCTATCTTTTGTATTCACAAACAAACCTTAAGAGAACACAAATATCCAGAACTCTGGAGTGAGAGGCAGAGGTAGATGGGTGTCTGTGAGTTCAAGGTCAGCCTGGTCTACACAGGATAGTCAGATCTCCATAGTGAGACCATCTTGAAACAAACAAACAAATAAAACAGAGGTAGAGAAAGAGAGAGAGGAAGAAAGGGAGAGGGAGGGAGAGATAAAACATGGATAAGCAATAGTAAATTACTAGAGTGCTTCCTCTCATTTAAAAATTCCGATTGGCTGGAGAGACAGCTCAGTGGTTAAGAGCACCTATTGCTCTTGCAGAGGACCTGGATTCAACACCCAGCACCCACATGGTGGCTCACAAACATCTGTAATTCCTATTCCAGGGGGCTTAATGCCTTCTTCTGCTCTCCATAGGCATTCAGTCTGTACACAGTACACATACACACATACTGACGAGACACCCACACATAATGAAACACCCACACATAAACAGGATAAATTTAACTTAAAAAAATAAAAATACAGACTATCGGGGTTGAGCATATTTCCCTTGAATGCATACTAAACCTTCTTAGCCTTCTGATGATATTTCATTTTTTTACTTATTAGTGTGGGGTGTATGATGTCCCTGTGTTATGAGCAGTTGTGTGTGGATGTTAGAGAGTACACCTTCAGGAGTCAGTTCTCTACTTCTACCTTGCTTTATCAGGATCTTGCCTTTTTTTTTTTTTTCTGCTATGTGATACGCTGAGGGTTATGGCTTTCTAGCTTCTGGGCAATTTTTCTATCTCTGCATCCCATCTCACAGGAGGAATGCTAGGATTACAGATATGAGCCACTGCATGTATAGCTTCTGTGAGTTTCAGGGATAAAACTAGGACCATTAGGCCTGTTTGGCAAGTGATTTTACCTGCTGAGCTACCTCACTGGTCCTCAAAAATATTCTTTAACACATCTAGATATATATGGTATGGAAGGGATTAGAAAAAAAAAACAACTCTCATCTTAGATACGGGACAGCCACTTAATAAATGGCAAGCCTGGCCTATGGTAAAATCACTGTCACCTCAAAACTCTGGATGTACTGGGGTGGAGTAGGCTCCTCACCCTGAGCCACGGAAGGATGTGGTTTCTGTTTCCATCTGGGAGAATGGTGTCATGTGGGCAGCTTTTCCTCCAGACCCAGATGGACACGTTCTGTTTCGACAATCCACCCAGAGGGCCAGCTAGCTCTGCCTGAGTCATCGTTAAACCATCAGTGGCATCGGCCTTTCCCTCCCAGCTTACTGTCATCTCCAGAAGCCAAGAGGCCAATGTCCCAAGTCTGAATGTCCTGTAGGAATTGTCACTAAAGAGGAAAAGGCACAGCACCCAGAAGGAAATGAGGGTGACAGCCCTAAGTTCACCACCCACAGAGACCCTCCTTAGCACAAAGCTCAATCATTCACAAACCTACCAGACCTTAAGACTGCCAGTTCCCAGTCCTCCATGGGGCCCAGAGACAGGTTCGCTGCTATGCCTTTGCCAGACTATTGACTTGTGCAATAACATTCACACACCAGCTGAAGGCTGGGATGGAGCAAAGGAAATGGACTGGGCTGATTTGTCAGCGTGAGTTGGGTGAATTGTTTTTCAGTTTGAAATTGCACCATGATATTTAATGGTGCCCATAATAAATGAAGGTACATTTCGTTGAAAGCCACGTTGCAATCACCTCTGCTGTGTTCCTGGTCTCCCAGCTTGGTCAGCCCATCAAAAGGAAAACCAGACAGGTTTGGAGTGAGATGAGTTAGGTGCACTAGGCTGGCGCCTGGTGATCACCACTTCTTTTTTTATGTGCTCACAACGCCCTAATGATGTGTTCTGGGATTTGCTGGGGATATGCATCAATCACCCCTGTCTTGGAACCCAGTTTTATAATAGCATTGTGGTTAAAGCTCATGGGCTTTGAAGTTACACAGATCAAGGTCTGAAATCTTTCTCTACCTCCCACTGCCTCTGGGCAGTTTACACAAGGCCTTTGAGCCCCAGAGTTGTCATCTGTAAACCATGCTTCTAGTTTCTCCACATCAACACCACAGCAAGTGAGACAACGGACTGAAGCTCCGTATTGAGGCAAGGGTAGAAAAGGAATCCTCCACCTTTTCCTCCATCACCATCATGATAATCATTATAGACACAGGCATCACCAGCAGGAACCACAGACAGACAAAGGGATCTGAGATACTGACCAGTTAGACAACAGTCACAAAACCTCCAGAGAAAACCTAGCGTATCCTTTAAGCCCAGGCAGAAAGAGCAAAATAGGAAGACAAGTACCTGGAGGAATTTTCAGTATGGACCTGATTCTAGAAAAGTTGTCTGATGAGCAGGGCGGTGGTGGCACATGCCTTTAATTCCAGCACTTGGGAGGCAGAGGCCGGCAGATCTCTGAGTTCAAGGCCAGCCTGATCTACAGGGTGAGTTCCGGGACAGCCAGGGCTACACAGAATCCGAGTGCACAAAATTTTGTGCCTCCTGTGCACAAAATTCTGGGCTTAATCTTTAGCACTACAAACAACTACTAACAAATAGAAACAATTAATAAATAATTAAATAAAAACCGTATCTGCAGGGAACAGGTACAGTCATTTGTTTATCTCCAATATAACAACTATTTAACATTGTATTATATAAGTAATTTAGAGATGACCTGAGTACGTGAGGGCTGTGTTTGGATTATATAAGAACAGTCACACTCCACAAAACAAAACCCATCGCACACAACAGCGTATAGCATACAGTTCCAACACGTGACAGGCTACAACATGTCACCTTGTACAATCAAGGTTTATACACTGACCAGACCACCTAAGGACAAAGTTCTCAGAATGTCTCCCTTCTGTGAATCCAATCAGAGCTGTACAATGTCACCTTACCTAAGGGGCATGAGTAATTTAGATTCTGAAATCCTGGATACAGAGGATCGTTGCAACCTCTGAGACCATAGAGTAAGCTCCCAAGTACTAGAAGCAAAAGCTAATGCTGCCCATGATCCTGCCCTGTGGTCACCACAGGGAGCCAGATAACATCTTTAAGACCTGGCCTCTCTCCAGACTCTGCCCAGTTCTCTCTCACATTTCAGTAACACACTTCATGATCTAGGAGAGAAGAGCCAACAGCCTGGGTAGAACCACACACTAGGGAACGAACAGACAACAGGGGAACTCCAAGACCGCAGCACTCTGAGGCCACTCTCCACAGAGACCAGGTGAGAGAGGAAGCAAGATCACTTCTCCTGTAGCCTGTGATAATGACACCTTAGCCACAGATGGCCCTAAGCAAGCCCACTGGGAGCAGGAGACTCTGGCACACAGAAGCAATTCTCAAAGTTCAATGGTCTCCTCTGCCTCAACGTTCCAGACTCCTAAATGAGGACCGTAGGACCTGGGACAGAGGTGAAGGGTGGGTCTTCTAATACCTACTGGAGAAAACAGCCTTCCTTTCCCCTGACAGCACCTGCTGTTCCTCACCCCCACACAACACTCAGTCTCCCAGTGCCCAGTCCTTAGAGGTTTCTACAGGGGCACTTTGCCTGCAGAGAGAAGAAAAGAATCTGAGGGAATCAGGGTGAGCAGGCTACTCATTTCTTGTCATAGAAGCTGGAGAGAGGGCAAAGTGAAAGGTGAAAGGGCTCAGCGAAACAGACGGGTGGAGGTGTGACTCCCCAGCATGCCCTCTGTGGATGGAGCATTGCCCTGTTCTCAGACAGACAGCCCAGGACTTCTGCAAAGTCGGGAACCCACTTAAAGCAGAGATTGCCCCCGATTTGCACTAAACTCAAAACCAAACCAAACAACCAAACAAAAAAAACAAAACAAAATCACTATGGGTTTACAAAGGTTTCCTATGCAAAGTACTCCTTTGAATCTTAGGAATAACCCAGGGTCACACAAGGCATCCCAGTTTCATAGCCTTTAAAACAGCTTTACTGGGATTGGATAACGTCTCAGATCACCTGGCTAGGCAGTGGTGGCTCTGAGTCTTGGTTCCCTGTTGTCCTCCCTTGTCGCAGATGCCTGCAGCCCAATTCATCTGCCCTGGCAACCAGCTCGGGCTAGACAGATGTCCTTCTAAATCCCCACTCTGCGCTTGTCCATGCTACCCATGGTGACACTGAAGGCAGGGACTGTGACTTGGATCCTTCTCAGTACCTGGCAAGTGCTTGGTCATTGGGTACTTAGTAAATACCTGTTATGCAGATGAGTGACTGACTGTTTGGGCGAGTGTTTGAGCAATTAGCAGATGACTCTAAATATTCAGGGCTGTAAGGCCTAGCTCCCAAACTCCTAATATTGACTCAGAGCATCTATAAGTTCCCAACCTGTCTCTCTATCGTTGGGGAACCCTCAGTCTTACCTAAAGAAATCATTACTAAACATATATGCATATTTCATATGCATACATGCGACTTCACAGCCACCGTCAAACAGTCCACAGCTTGGTTAAGTTTGACCTAACCAATCAGTGAGACAGACTTCTCCGTTCTCATTAACGGCCATAACAGCTTGTATCTGTACACCTGCTCATACTTAGGCAGGGCACACACAGTCCCGGGATACATGAGACAGGGAAAATAACACAGCAGAATAACTCCGACCCTCTGTGGGAGCCATGAGGGACCAGCATAATCAACCTTGGGAAGGAGACAGACAAGTCACAACTCAAAATCTGTGGTAGTAGTGCCCCTGGGACCCAGCCAGACCTCAGCCAGTCTCTGTGACAGAAGCTACCCAAGAAGCAGCAAGCAGCCACACAGACCGGTCAGAGAAAGTGTCAAGACCCCAACTGTAAACAGGCAGTCCTGGGTGATGCAGCCAGGAACACTCAGACCTGGGGTGAAAGTCATACTTGAAGATTTCCTGGGAGTGTGAGAGTGAGCTGCGGCTACACTCTTGAGGACACACTGCATCGTGTGGAACTTTGTGTGTCTGTTCACATGTCCCGAAAGACTAAGTTCCTTAAATGAACCAACCACATCTTATTGCTCTCTGAGGGCCCCTTTGGGCAGTGAGCGCCTGACCCAGTAGGGGTACAGGGGTCGTTCAACCAAACTGGAAAAACAAAACAGAGTGAGCCACACATGTGAAAGAAACCGGCTAAAGTGAGTAGGAATAGCCCAAGGGATGGAGACTAGATGAATGAGGACCTAGGAGGAAGGCAAAATGGAGTTACTGATGAATAGTAATCTAGCAGGAGCCCAGGGACCAGAGCGGTGAGCCCCACCCTGGCTCCCGTCGGGGAGAAACTTTATGCGCCCTGCCGGGGAGGGGGGGGGAGTACGTAGCCTAAGCAGGACACTGAGTTCAGTCACCAGAGGACCCACTTCCAGTATCAGCATCGGTCTTCGAAAGGGAAGTCAGAAAGGGCAAACAGAGAATGAAAGAAAAACAGCCCTGAAGACCAAACACCAAACAGCAGGCTACCTGCCGAGGAGGCACGAGCCCCAAACAGGCAATTACTAAGGACTCACAAACACCCCAATTACAGAAAGAAAGAGAAGGCGGCAACAGGTGGCATCTCACAGCAGGGCAGAAGCACAGGTTGCGGGGGACTCTGGTTACAAGGGGTGAAAAGTGAAGGCAGTAGAGTCCCGGTTCACGGTCCCAATGAAAAAGTGGCGGAAGAGGAAACTAGGCTCCAGGAAACTGCCTCTGCCAGAGCAACAAACCTCGCTCACCAGCCTCTTGCCGCGGTTTAGAAAAATGCCTGGCCGCTAGTCCCACCAGAAAACTGCACCACCACCACCCCCGTGCCATGTGTGTCTTTCAGTAAGGTAACTAAAGCCCTCCCCCACTGTGTACTGCAAAGTGAAGTGTTTCTGAGGTCTTTCAAGAGACTTCTCATGCTTCTGCTTCCAGCTTACTAAAGGCTTCTTCCAGAAGGCTCAGGACACAGGCTCACCACTACCCAGACAGCACCTTATCAAGGGCCAACAAGCCTTCAGCTCCACACCCCGTGTGGACAAAGCTCTGCTCTGAGTTTACCCTTTACAAAAGATCCAAAGCGCCTTTGACCAGGAAGATGAAAACGAGTTTCTGCAGAGACCAAGGACAGACAGGTCTCCAACTTGCTATAGCCCAGGTCACCCACTCGGAGCACTGGGAACCAATGGGGAGCAATGGGGACCCCCACTGAGGTTCTCCTTTCCAGCCATCAAGAGAAACGAGAAGACAGGAGGCAAGAGGAGCGTCCCGACGCCTCCGGGCCCTGGGGCTTCCCGCCTCCTCGGTGGCCGCCGCAGGGCAGATCTGGGGCCGAGGTCTGACCGGCCCCGCCCTGCCACCAGCGGCCAGGCACCCACCGAACAGGAAATTCCACCTGTGCACCCGCGCTTCGGCCACCCACGGGCCGTAGAGAGGAACACGGGAGAAACCGAGGGCCCCGGGCAGGCGACGGTGCGCGCGGATCGGGACTGTGGACGCCCAGCCCCGGATCCCCAGCCCTCGCCCACCTCTAGCCGGGAATTGTACTTGAGTCCCGCGCCGAAGTCCTGAGAGCCCCGTCCGGCCTTGCGGCCCCGATTGCTCCCCATGGTCTCCGCAGCCCGATCGCCGGTCTCAGACGCACGATCCCGGCGGGCAGCCGACTACCATCGCCCGCGGGGTGTTGGGGACACGAGGGACGAGGGGTGCGAGGAGAGGCAAGGGCCAAGTTCCGGGGCAGGCCCAGCGCGCCCGGCCGGCGGCGGAGGCTCCCGTTCTCATCCTTCCTCCCCGCGCAGGTAGTTTCAGGGTGTGGCCTCCCGGGTCGCCCCGCCCCGCCAGCCAGCACCAGTGCCCGCACACCTGTTGCACCCAGTCCCGCCTTCCGCCATGCCCCCCAGGAAGCTCCTCCTCTCCCGCCAGAACCCCCGAAAAGGAGCACCACAAATTTATGACTCTTTCTTCCTCTGTCACAGGTGGCTCTTTCTCCTGGAGCGCGGCCCTTCAGCCTGACACTTTGATAAGGGCCATCTCTCCACCACCTCTTATACAATTTTAATCTCTCTCCCCTGGACTTTTCCCTACAATCAGACATCTTACCAGATGCCTGTTATTGTCCCTCAAAAAACCCATAGCCAGCTGCTGTAAGACCAGGCCTTACCCGTGTGTCATGTCCCCTCCTGGGGACAGTATCAGACTCTTCTTCGCCCGTTGGAGCCACTGACTGGCCTGTGCCCAGAGAAATGACTGCTGGTCCTCAGAGTCTTCTTCCAACTTTTTGCAGCATCAGATACTGACTGCACACCCCGTCTTGAAAAGCGCCCTTTTTTTCGTAATTCGTTCTGACCACTAGACGAACCGATCGATCGTCAGCCTCCTCACTTTTTTCTAAACTCCCTTTAATTTGTTGTTGTTGTGTTTATTTGTGTGTTTGAGAACAACTTGTAAGATGTCTGATCTCTCCTTCCACCTTGTGGGTTCTAGGGATGGAGGATCAGCAGGCTGGGCAGTAAGAGCCCTTACTGGTTGAGTCATCCTGCAGAGCCTACGCTTTTCTTCTTTAAGGAAACCTGCCTTCCCAGCACAGACATCAAAAGTGCTCCCTCTACTTTAGCAATCACCTGGGTATTTCTCCACTGATATTCTGAGGTCTTGCACAGCGAACCAAAACTACTGAGCTCATAGTCTGTGCTGTCCTAGCTATTGGGAAACAAGAATGAGCAAAATGAAAACCCCTACTTTGAAATTAACAAGCCCCAACTTTCCACCTGGAACCAACCCCCTCTTAAAATAATATAATCCCTATGAGTCTGTGTCTGGCAGCAGCTACAACAAGCAGAGCCCCGTGCTGAGATGTATTCTGGACATAAGTGATGTAACACCTCTGGGACTATTAGATCAAAGAGAGTCTACTGGCATAGATTCGTCCTATCTGTATGAGCATATGACTCTTCCTCCCTGTGAGCCAGGACTGGTTCCTCCTGTACCTCTATCGTTGCACTACTGTGTCTCACTGACCAGAGTCCTCCAACTCTAAGCTATAACAATGTAATGCACAAGGAAATAAATCTGCCACCATACCGCATGCAAAGCGTTTCAAAGCCAAATGGAGCCGATTGAAAAAGTAACTCCCTGATTTGGATCACCACTGGTACAAACACCCTTTAACTAGTGAATGACTGGAAAGTTAGCCCGATTGGAGGCAGCAAAGACCAGAAGGGACTTTTGGTCCCTTCAGAAGGTTTGCCTTCCGAACCTGCTATTCTGTTGAGAAAAGAATGACTCATTTTCTTTGCCAACTTCCTACGGTTTCATCCTTTAACTCAGAAAGCTAGATGTGTATCTCGTCTGTGAAAGGTGCCTATCTGGTCATTTGAATGTAAGGCAATGCCACCAATCTGTTGTAAATCCAGCAGAAGAGTCATCTTTCTGTGTCATGCACATCCTATGTACATGCCTGTGACCAACAACAGGACAAAGTAAACTGTATGCTAACATCTTAAACTTGTTTGGTTTAATCCTTATAAAGTAAGTATATATAAGGCAGGTATGGTGGCAAGCACATGGGCCAGCCTGGTCTACATAGTAAGCCCTGCCTAAATAAATAAATAAATAAATAAATAAATAAATAAATAAATAAAAATATACGTGATGTTAAGTACTTTTGTCTCTAAATTGTCAAAGAAGAACCCCAAGAACAGCCAGTCTAAAAACCCCAAACCAGAGATGGAGCTCAGTCATAGAGTACGTATCATGTGAGTAGTTGTGCATTGGATACCCAGCATTACACACACACACTCGTGCACACATGCACACACAGTCTTCAGTCCATCTCATCTCTCACTGTACAAGGCTAACTCAGAACCAAATGAGCCAGCCTTCACCACATGCCATCCTCACTGCACGATCATGCCTCTCCCTGTGCTGAACCAGCTTAGTCCAAAGCTGCTATAGCATCTCTTCCTGGATTTCTCAGAACACTCTGCCTGCTGGGAAATTTGAGTTCACGTTCCTAGGACCTTTCAAGGGTTTCTCTAACTCACTCATGTCCTTGGGGCGAGTCACTTAGAAGGTGGGCATATGTGGGCCTGACTCGGGCTAAATACTTGCTTAAGCTGGTGACAATAAGGGAGGGAGGAGTCACGGTATGTAGACCTAGCTCAAGTAGTCATCAAGACTCTTAAGACAGCAGGACCAGGAAGTCTGAGGGCCACTCCTTCAAGGAAGAGGAAAACCCTGCAGCAGTAAAGATGTGTAGGAGAGATTTAGAATGAGCAGAACTGAGAATGCATCAGTTGCAGACCCCTCATCCACAAATGTCTTTGTGTCTCCCGGAATAAGAAAGGTCTATCTGGCACAGTGCTCCTGGCTAACCTGTGCAAGCTGATTTGTGTGGCAGGCAACACTGCACTTACAAGCGCCAACTGTGCAAATACCTCCATGCTAAGTAAGTGTGCTGGTTCCCTTCACAGCCCCCTGCTCTGACAAGCCACTTTGTCAAACCTATTTGTCTCCAGCCTCCCCCTCCTCCTCCTCTCCCGTTTACCATAACCAGTTTGCCTACCCCTGGTGAAACCCAATGTCATCTGACACATCACATCTGTAACATTCTCCCTCAGCATAACCGATCCCCTCTTCCCGAAACTACTGCACAATTTACAGAATGTTTTTCTTTTCCTCCCAACTCTCGAACTGCTGTTGCAAAATGGAATGCCCGATGACAGTTCGTGAAGCTAACTATCAGTTTATTAATAAAGCCCTTGCTTGAGCTGTGGTTGCGTTGTTTTTCAGTCACAGTTTAGAAACAAAAGCATACTGTAATTTTATGGGGATTAAGCCAAATGGGTTGAACTTAATTAGTGTTATGCTAAACCTCTGTCATGCACAAAGTGTACTCAATATCTTGATCCCATACAGTGATCCCTAGGAAGGACCGTGGCCAACATCTGTAATGAATGCACTGTGTTCAAGTTGCCACGTGAGTGCCTTCCCTGGGTTAGACACCTGTGTAGCTCTGTGAGCTAAAGGCAAAAGCTCTAGAGACCTGAGGTGGGCTATGGAGCTGCTCTGCGCACAAAGAACAGCGCTTCTGAGCAAAGTCTCATTGTCTGTGGCTTTGGATGGCCATCTCACCAAACGGTGTCTATTCAGTAAGCTCGTGCTAGAAGCATTGCCCACTTCTTTCTTTACTGATCTCATCCACCTACAAACAACAAATGCACTAATCAATAGCCTGATGGTTCTACTTTCAAAATATGCTTGCAATCTATCTGCTCTGTCTTCTGCCACACCCCACCCAGGCTACCACCATTTCCTCTGTAAAAACCTAAATCAGTCCCAGAATGCTTTCTTTATCCACTTCGAACCACTCAAATCCATTTGTTTCCTTGGTGGTGCTGGGGAATCTCAGGCTCTCTTATATTGTAGGTCAGCATTCCATCAACCGAGCCATAGTTCTTACCCCAGTTCCAATCCACTGGGATCACGGTCCAAAACAGAGTGCATCCAGAGTGTGTTTATGTTCTCAAAACACAAAATTCCCAAAGGCGAGGGTTAGCATCTGTCTTCCCAGCACACACAGTGAGTCATTGTTATTAGAAGGTGAATGTGGAAAAAACGACAATAAATACTTCCCAGTTTTCTATTATCACCTAACTTTTCAGGAATAAATGTGGTCGGAAGACAGCATAAGACGGATATAGTCTACACTCCACCAGCTAACCCCAAGACGATACCCCTGTGATGAATAGAGGAATAAGAAAATACAGGTCATCTCTCTCCCTCATTGGAAATACCTGGGACCAGGATTTTCTGGAATTTGAGAATATCTGTATACATATGATCATATCTTAAGGAGAGAATTCATTGCCTTTTCATATATATCTTCTCTGCAGAGTTGAGTGTAATTTTATACACCATTTTTAGTGTGTGTGCAGTCCATCCCAGGTGTGGAATTTTCTACCTGTGGCATATTGATGCTTAAAAACTTTTTTTTTTTTTTAGAACAGGGTTGTGTTCTACCTGGAGAGTGAATTAGTTAGTTAGTTAGTTAGTTAGTTAGTTAGTTAGAGATAGAGTCTCACTACGTAGCTCAGGCTAGCCTGGAACTCATAGAGATTCTACCTGCGTGTTGAGATTAAAGACATGTGCCACCATTCCTGACAACCTGTGAACTCCATCATTTCCTCTCAACCAACACATCTGTCCCCAAAGTAACCTCTTCTCTTACCGTTATGAGAGACTGCTGTACCGTTTTTCTGATTACTTCTTTGGCTTTACTTAGTTTAGTAATCTGTACCTGAATATCTGTATACTAAAATCAACCTTTGCCTTTTTTTTTTTTTAAGACAGGGTTTATTACAAGACAGTGTTAGTTCTGGCTGTCCTGGAACTTACTGTGTAGACCAGGCTGGCCTCGAACTCACAGAGATCCACCTTCCTGTGCCTCATGCATTCTGGGATTAAAGGAGTGTACCACTACTGCCTGGCCTACTTGTCTTTTACCCTTCCCTTTACAAAGTTTAACCACAGTTCCCCTCTTTCTTTCTTTCTTTCTTTCTTTCTTTCTTTCTTTCTTT
>NW_021604707.1:790677-854073 GCF_004785775.1 Grammomys surdaster
TGGTTTTTCGAGACAAGGTTTCTCTGTGTAGCCCTGGCTGTCCTGGAACTCAGAAATCTGCCTTCCTCTGCCTCCCAAGTGCTGGGATTAAAGGCGTGCACCCCCACGCCCCCCCCCCCCCCCATTGTTTTCTGTGCAGACTCTTCTGCAGTTCCATTACTTTTGTGTGTATGTGTGGCCATGCTCTGCCTCAGTGGCACATGTGTTAAGGGCAGAGGACTACTGAAATTTGTTCTCTCTTCCCACTATGTGGGTTTGAGGGATCAAATTCAGGCCATTAGGCTTGGCTGCAAGCACCCTTACTCAATGAGCCATCCTGCAGGCCCAAAGATTTGCTTCTTTTCATTGGAGGGAATTGATTTCACAGGGAGTGGGTTATTTTGCTTTTTTTAATTTTTAATATGGATTCCTATCTGGTTGCCTCTTGTCTCCTAATGTAAGCTCTATACTGCAATACTAAACTCATTAGGAAGTGGGAACAGTAATATTGAATCCATCATTCCTGCTTATTGACTTGTTGAATACTTAGAAAGTAAGACTTTACAACATCTGCTTATATTAGCGCGTGTGCGCGTGTATACACACACACACACACACACACACACACACACGGAAGGCAGGAGGGTAGGGAATACACCTGACATAATTGACTTACAAAGACTGTGACTGTTTGAACACATACTCAGTCAGCCGCATTACTTTGGGACCTGGAGTGGCATGGTCCAGCATGGTGGTTCAGCATGGTGGAAGCACATTATAGACCAGAAACGCTCATCCCAAAGCCAGAAAGAGAGAAAGGCCAGAGCCCCTTTTCAAGGGCATTGCCCCGACAGCCTGAAAGTCTTCCTGTTGGGCATCACCTCTTAAAATTCCCACCACCTCTCTTTTTTCTTTTTAAAATTTTCTTTCCTCCTTTCATTTATTTTCTCTTTTTTTGAGACTGATTTCTATGTGTAGCCATAGCTGTCCTGGAACTTGAGCTGTAGATCAGGCTGGGCTCAAACTCAAGAGATCCACCTGCCTCTGCCTTGGGAATTCAGGGGTTTAAAGCTTGCACCACTATGTGCCCTGCCTCTCAACAGCACCAATGGAGCTCTGCCCACATAGGGCCCTCTACATTCAAGCTATTGCAGACTAATTGTTTTTTGTTTACTGGTTTTTGTTTTGTTTTGTTTTTCCACAGTGTTGGGGCTGGGGCTTGAACCCAGAGCTTCCTATTCGAGGGGCAAATGCTGCATCACTGAGCTACTCCCCCAGCACAATCTGTTGCGTTTACAGATAGGACTCTGGGGATTTAAACGACTTCCTTGGTTCACTGACATCGTTAAGCATATGTATGTTTTACTATCTTCTTTGTAAGAGTCACAGCTTTCGATTTCAGCTGCAGAGTCCTAGGCATCTCTTTACATATGCTTACATATACATTCCACATTCATGGATGTGAAGGTGTCTGACTCAGTCCTAAGTAATCATTACATACACACTCCACATTTACAGTGTACATTGCTCACGCTACCGGTCAGCCCCGTCAGCCATTTCTTTAATATATCCTAATGTCATTTAGAGAATGAAATGTCAAAGTCTCCCTCCTTCCCCACCTCCCCTGGGGCTTCCATGTAGCCTTGGCTGTCCTGGAACTCGCTGTGTAGATCAGGCTAGCCTCGAACTTATGAGATCCTCTACCTCTGTCTCTGCTTCTGCCTCTGCTTCTCTCTGCCTCTCCTCTGCCTCCCAAGTTCTGGGATTAAAGGCTTGAGTCATCACTACCCTGCTTGAAATGTCAAAGTCTATGCCTTGGTCCCTTGGTCATTGTTTCTTGGACTTTCAATAAGAAAGGTAGGGGCTTTTATTTATTTTTATATTGGCGCTGGAGGCCAAACCCAGGGCCACACTCATGCTGAGCTGTGTGCTGTAACTCAGTAGTGCAACCCTGGGCTCTGGAAGCTGGAACCTTTCGAAGAAATGAGGTCTTCCACAAGTTCCAATTGAGACTTCCACTTACAATGTAGGAGCCTGTGATAGCAGTGCTCTAATTTCCTCCCCACTCGGAGAGCCCTCACATAACTTCGTTGTTCTAGCAACACTGAGGATTAAACCTGAGGTCTCCTGCGTGCTGGGTAAGTACAGCCCCAGTCCTTTATTTTTTAAAGATTGATTTATTTATTTTATGTATATGAGTACATTATCGATACCTTCCAGACACACCAGATGGGGCATTGGCTCGCATTACAGATGGTTGTGAGCCACTGTGTGGTTGCTGGGAATTGAACTCAGGACCTCTAGGAAGAGCAGCCAGTGCATTTAACTGCTGAGCCATCTCTCCAGCCCCTTTGGTTTTTGACCTTAGCTTTTCACTTCTACTTTTTTTTTAGATTAAAATGTTTTTTGAATGTTTTGCCTGTATGTATTATGGCACCATGTGTCTGCCTGGTGACCACAGATGCCAGAAGGCAATACCAGATCCCCTGGTTACTAATGGTTGTGAGCCATGATGTAGGACCCAGGTCCTCTCCAAGAGCAGTATTTTTAATTGCTGAGCTATCTCTCAAGCTCACTTAACCTTCATTTTTTAAAAATAAAGGCAAAAGGTAATTTCTTCCAAAAGAGGTCAGAGAATTTGTTCTTACTGGAGCTTTCCCCCCTAACCAGTTAACAAACAGCAGTGAGAAAAAAAAAGTAGGAGGGGCAGGATTTTTTTTTCCTGGTTAAGAATTTTTTTATTTTTAGCATTTTACAATTTATTTATTTAATGTAAGAGTACTCCATCTGCATATACACCTGCATGCCAGATGAGGGCATTAGATCACATTATAGATGGTTGTGAGCCACCATGTGGTCACTGGGAATTGAACTCATGACTTCTAGAAGAGCAGCCAGTGTTCTTAACCTCTGAGTCATCTCTCCAGCCCCTTGAGTATTTCTTAAATGTATAAAATGTGTTTTAGTCGGGGTCAGAGAGATGGCTCATCGGTTAAGAACTCTGGCTGCTGGGGCTGGGGAGATGGCTCAGCAGTTAAAAGCACTGACTGCTCTTTCAGAGGTCCTGAGTTCAAATCCCAGCAACCACATGGTGGCTCAAAACCATCTGTAACGGGATCTGATGCCCTCTTCTGGTGTGTCAGGAACAGGGTGCTCATATACATCAAATTAACATGTTGTAGTCAAGTTTATCCCCCATTCCCTCCCTCTAATTGTTGCGCTAACTCTCCTCCCCAGTATTCTCACCTCCAAATTTCATGTCTGGTTTTCTAATCCACTGAGTTCACTTCATGCCGTCAGTATGTGCCCGAGTATAGGGGCATTGAACATGGGCAGACTCTCAAGAGGCTGAAAGGAACCGCCTCTCCTTCTCCCAGGAGACATCAATTGCCAATTAACCCCTCAGCAATGGGTGACCTCACGACCTCCCTCCTCTATACTGAGATTTTGTCTTGTTTCATCTTCAGGAGATCTTATGCATGTAAATAACAACTGTTGTGAATTCATATGTATAATAGCCCTGTTGTGTCCAGAAAACAGTTTTACAATAGCCATCTACGGCCTCTGGCTTCTACAATCTTTACACTCCCTCTTCTACGATGATTCCGGGGCTTTAGGAGGGGTCTCTGTGTGTATGACATAGATGTCCCATTTAGAGCTGCACACTCTGAAGTCTCTCATTCTGTGCAGAATAACCATCGGTGAGTCTCCATGTTAATTATCATCTACTACAAAGCAAGCTTCTCTGGTGAGGGTTGGGAGACTCAATAGTCTACAGCTGTAGTGATAAGCCATTAGGAGTTGGTTTAATATTATGTCCATTTAGCAATCAGTAGTAGTAGCTCTTTTTAGGGCCTATGGTTTACCCTGTTAATGGTGACAGATACGAATGTCATCTTGTGCAGTGGGTCTTAAATTCAAATGAGAAAATAGTTGTTAATTCCATAATAACCACACCACTATTGCCCTGGTGGTACTGTGCCAAGTTATTCAATTTCTAACTCACAAGATTCACAGGGTAAGACTGTTGGTTTCTTTTCTCCTCCAGGGGAGTGCCTATAAAAGCTGGCCAATAGGAATGAAGCTTCTAGGTCAGTACTAGTTTAATTTTCTCTCTCTCTCTCTCTCTCTCTCTCTCTCTCTCTCTCTCTCTCTCTCTCTCTCTCTCTCTCTCTCTCTCTCTCTCTCTCTCTGGTTTTTTGAGACAGGGTTTTTCTGTGTAGTCCTGACTGTCCTGGAACTCACTCTGTAGAACAGGCTGGCCTCGAACTCAGAAATCCACCTGCCTCCTCCTCCCAAATGCTGGGATTACAGGCATGTACCACCACTGCCCAGCTTAGTTTAATTTCTCAATGTCCTATGATACAAGTATTTGGTATCTGCAAAAATAGGATCTCCCCATCAAGTTCTGGAAGGTAAACAAGATGGCAATAGTCTATGTTTGGGGTCTACTGGAAAATATGCAACCTATACCTGGCACTTAGTTTTATTTTTGAGACAAGGTCTTAAGTAGGCTTGGCCTAAGCTTGCTGTGTAGACCAGGGCTGGCGTCCAACCGACAAAGATCCACCTGCCTCCCAAGTATTGTGGTGATTCAAGGTGAGTCACCAGCACTAGCATGCTGTGTCTTTCACTTGGTACCCTACAGTATCTAGGAAGAGGCTTTGTTTTCCTGTTACAGGGTAAGGCCTTTAAGATCCACATGCATACGTATGCATTCTAGAAAGCTTCTAGAATATTCCGTTTGCATATGGCGTTTTCAGGAGTCTTTAGCGTTAGTTATCCCTCCCTATACTTTCTCCTCTACCTGCCTTCCCATCTCATACTTCATTTAATTCCTCTTGTTTCACTCTTCAGAGGGAGGAGGCAATTATTAAATCACCCTAAAAGTCACACTCTGTCTTAAGAGAGCCAGAGAGGCAAGAAGGGCAGGGACAGCCAAGGACAAGATCCATCACACTGAAAACTGCATCGAAAGCCCCTTCCACTTCTACAGTTCATCATGCAGAGTCCAGAATCTGGACCCCAGCCAGGATGCCATTGTGGGTTTCTTCCACCAGGGGTTTCTTGCTTTGCTTTCAGAAGGTTGATTACCTTCCCTTTGCTCCCTCTTCAAAGTCTCTCCTGGGCATGTCTCGCTGCGCCTGTGACCTATATATAGGCAAGCCATGAATTATTTCTGGTCAGGACTCAGTCGGTGCAAATTCCCCAAGTCGAAGAGGGCAACTCAAAAGCCAGAGTGAGTCCAAGGCTCTATAAATGCCAGCGCACCAAAGGCCCCTGGGCTGAGGTGTGACTTTAGCCCTCGGTGCTATTAGGAGGGCTGGGACCTTCAAGGCATGTCCTTGAAGGGAATACTGAGACTCAGGCCCTGTTCTGTCTCTCTTTCATGGTCCAGTTAACAGGAAGCAGTGAAGAGGAATAGATTTCCTCTATCATACACTCCCACTTTGATGTATTTTGCTGCCACAGGTCATGAGCATAATAGTCAAACCATCATGGGCCAGAACAGTTATCTGTAGGTCTTGACCCCTTTGGGGGGTTGAATGTCAGATATTTACACTATGATTCACAATAGAAACAAAATAGTTATGTAGTAGCAAGGAAATAATTTTATGGCTGGACTTCACTACCACATTAGGAACTGTGTTAAAGGGCTGAAGCAAAGAAGGTTGAGAACCACAGGCTAGAAGTTCTGAAAACATGGACTAAAATAAGCCCTTCCTCTCTGCAACAGAGAAGAAACTGTGGACACACCTGAAGAGTCTGCTTGAGATGTATTCAGAGCCTGTCTAGAAGCATCTCACTCTGGGCTACTTGATATTATCCTTCCCTGACTTTTCCTGCCCTGTCTACCTCATTAGCACACCTGAGCTCATCCTTCCTTCCAGGCAGTGTGTATGGTTTTAGACAACCTATTGCCTGGTCCACAGTGCCACATGGGATTTCATTAAAACCAAAGACCACTGAATCATTCGCTTTCATGCTTCCATCAACGCTTAGGTAAAACTGCTATCACTTGATAAAAACATGGCCAAATCTTTTTTTTTTTTTTTTTTTTTTTGGTTTTGAGACAGGGTTTCTCTGTGTAGCTCTGGCTGTCCTGGAACTCACTCTGTAGACCAGGCTGGCCTCGAACTCAGAAATCCGCCTGCCTCTGCCTCCCAAGTGCTGGGATTAAAGGTGTGTGCCACCGCCTGGCTCTTATATTTACCAAACACACACACACACACACACACACACACACACACACACACACACACATATACACGCACATGCATGCACATGCACACGCACGCACACAAACACACGACCAACATTCACATTCATGGATGTTTTGTCTGTGTATGTCTGTTCATCATACAGATGTCTGGAGCCCTGGAGAGGCCAGAAGGGCATGCTAGATACCCTGGGACTGGAGTTACAGTTATAAGCTACTAAGGCAATGCTGGGAATTGAACCCAGATCCTCTGGAAGAACAAGCAGTGCTCTTAGCCACTGAGCCATCTCTTCAGGCCCCAAATATATTTTTTTTAAATCATAAAGACCCTGGATCTTTATAGCAGCCTCACCTTATCAATTTCACTTTCAGATATCCTTGGTTAATTTTGGTCTAAAATACAAAATGAAAAATTATACAAACAAAAAAATCATTTTAAATTGTATACCATTTTGAGTAGCTTAATGAAATTTCAAATTATTCTACTCTATCCCATCTAGGCTATGACTCCTTTTATTTGTTGTAAAAAATTTATTTATTCATATAGGGTTTCAGATAGCCCAGGCTAGCCTCAAATCTGCTAGATAGCTGAAAGTGACCTGCTTCTCCTCTCGATACCATTCAGGGGCTGTAGCTACACATCACCACAGCTGGTTCATGAGGTGCCGGGAATTGAATCCAGGACTTCCTATACACTAGGCAGGCCCTCTACCAACCTAGCTACATTCCCAGCCTGTGACTCACAGTAGCAATGCTGTATGTATCGCTTTCCCATTAAGTTACTTAGTAGCTATTGTAACTATGAGAGCAACTGTCATTGTATCTCAGGGCTTGGGTTAAAGTAACCCTTAGCCACTGTGTCTCTGATTTACCTCACTCCATCTCATCACATAGGCACTGTACTGTGTCACATTGTCTCAAGAGAAAGGGGGAGTACAGTAAAGAGAGAACATTAGCATTGCTACAGCAGCTGCAACTGATCCTTTCTTGTTAATCTCTTACTGTATGTAATAGATCTTGAGCTCAATTATAAATATGTTGGGCAGCTTTCTAGTGCTGTAATAAATGCCTGAATATCAACTTGCAAGGAAAAAGGGTAATCTACAATGGGTCAAAATTGCTTACCCATGACAAGCCAGGGAGAGAGAAATGAGTAAGCCAAAGCCCCACGATCTCCTTCAGGGGTACCTCCTAGTGATCTAAGGTCTTCCTACTAGACCCCTCTTAAAGATTCCATCCCTTCCCAGTACTGCCAAGCTGGGGACACATGGCCTTGGTGAGATATAAGGATCCAGACAACAGCTGGAGATCTACTTGAAAGTACATGTAACTAATGAGTCTAATGTCACTAATAAGGCTTAACAATTAAACGCCCCAGGGTGTGGTGGCCACACCTTTGATCCCAGCACTCAGAAGCAAAGTCACACAGCTCTTGGAAGGTTCCAGGCTAGCCTGGTCTATATAGTTAAGCTCTGGAACACAAAAAACAAATGCAGAATTTTTTATTATTGTTGTGATTAGATCTCACTAAGTTGCCCAGGGTGGCCTCCAACTTCTGCTCAGTGTCCCAAGTAGCTGGGACTAACAAGTCAACATTACAGAGATCAGCTTTTCTGTATTTTTAAATACACACAGATACACACACGGGGTGGGAGGGTGGAGAGGTTCTCACTAGTAGCCATGGCTAGCCTGGACCTCACTATGTAGACCAGGCTAGCCTCCCAACTCACAGAGATCTGCTCCCTAAGAGCTTCACTGTATTTTTAAAGTAGATAGGACTTGACCAAGAAAACACTTTACAGAGTCACTTCATGATACAGTGTTTAAGGTTGTTGTCCAGGTGCTCAGCCTACTTTTCTATTGCTGTGACAAACCACCATGTCCAAGGCAACTTAGAAAAGAAAGTATTTCATTGGGCTTATGCTTTCAGAGGCCGGAATCCACGATATTAGATCTCTAAAAGCATGACAGCGCTGAGAGCTCACTCCACATCCACAAGCAGGAGGCAGAGAGGATACTGGGAATGGCATGAAGTCTTATGAAATCTCAAGCCTTGGGTGTCTACAGAGCCTAGAAATCCTGGGTCGCCCAGGCTGGAATTAGAGGCAGTTGTCACCTGCTTGATACAGGTACTGGGAATTGAACATGGTTCCTCGGAATGAGCAGTTTGTGATCTTAACCACTGAGCCATTTTTCTAGTTTATCTTTGTAAAGTACCTATTATCTTCCCTCCCTCCCTCCCTCCCTCCCTCCCTCTCTCTCAGAAAGAGCCTGTAGCCCAGGCTGCCCTCAAGCCCCCTATATAGCTAAGGATAACCTTAAACTTCTGATCTTCCTGCCTTCTCAGAGCTGGAAATACAGGCGTGTGCCAGACTTATGTGGTGCTGCCAGTGACGGAACTCAGGGTTTCATGCATGCTAATCAGGCACTCTTCCAAGTGTGTTCTATCCCCAGCACTGTTCTGCCTTAAAAATAAGAAGATAGTTTTATAGAGCATTACAGTTTAAATATGAAATGCTCCCATGAGCTCACATGGTGGAAGATTTGGCTTCCAGCTAATAAAATGGGTAGAAATGTTACAGGAACATTAGGAGGTAAAGCATTGCTGAAGGAAGTGTGTCATTGGAACCAAGCCTTGAGGATTTTTGATACAGAGTGTCACTATGTAGCTCTGGCTGGCCTTGAATTAACAGAGATACATCTGCCTCTGCTTCCCCAGTGCCAGAATTAAAGGCATGGACTTGCAAGTGGCTGAACTTTGAGGTTTCATAACCTGACTCTATCTCTGTCCTCTCCACTTCCTGACTGCCCATGCCTTCCCCACCATGATGGGCTTCATCGCCTTAGGAACTGTAAACCAGAACACAGCCTTTCTCCTCCCAGTGGTTTTGTGTCTGGGTACTTTACAACAGCAACAGAGAAGCAACTAGAACACTGCAGAATCACTGTCACAGTAAGATGTGTATATGTCTGATCTAAGTTCTGACACGTATGCTACCTGTGGGACTACTACCATTACCTAGAATGTTCTTTCAGTTTTGATGATCGCTAAGTACCTCGTTGCAACAAACTGACCTTAGGACCAGGCTTTCCAACTGCTCTACTTCAAGGCATCAAAATACAAGTTAAAAGACAGTAATAGAGTGCATTAGTCAGCCTGGCACCATTATGACAAAATGCCAAGTGAACAGCTTATAAGGAGGAAGAACGATTTTTGTTGATACTTTCAGTCCATAGTCACTTGGCCTTGTGGTCAGACAGCTCATCACATTGGAAAGCATGTAGCAGAGATCTGCTCACCTCCTAGAGACCACGAAGCAGCAGCGTGGGAAGGGAATGGGCTAAAGCCCCAATGTATCTCCCAAGGGCACTTCCCCCAGGGCCTAACTTCCTTATACTAGGTCTCAACAGTATCACATGCTGGAGGTCAAGCCTGACAAACAGGCCTTTAGGGAGACATTCGGGATCCAAACGTGACAAGAGTACACCAGTCAGGCATGAAGAAGCTTCAAGGTCAACCTTACACCAGGAGTGGTGGCACATACCTACAATTCTAGTACTTGGGAAATGGCAAGTTAAACATATAAATATTTCTCTTGGTTGTATAACAAATCTGAGATCTGCCTGAACTACATGAGACCCTGTCTCAACCCTCTCCCCTTAAAGCTATTAACAGAGAGAGCTTAACTCCCTATTCTTTAAAGTGTAAACTACATGTAACAGTATCTTTCCATGGACAGCATTGTGGGGGAGGGGTAGCATAACTTTTAAAGGAGATAAATCTGCCACCACCAGGCTACCCAGATAATCAAGGTCACTACCAATTGCATCATGTGGACGATTTTTTTTTTTTTTTTTTTGGTCTGTGATCATCCATATATAACACTAGCTTGGTGAGCAGCACTTGCTTAGTGTGTGTGATGGTTTGACTATCCTGGGCCCCAGGAGTGGCACTATTAGGAAGTGTACCCTTGTTGGAGTAGGTGTGTCACTGTGGGTATGGGCTTTAATACCTGTCCTAGCTGCCTGGAAGTCAGTATTCAGCTAACAGACTTCAGATGAAGATGTAGAACTCTCAGCTTCTCCTGCACCATGCCTGCCTGGACACTGCCCATGTTCCCACCTTGATGATAATGGACTGAACCTCTGAACCTGTAAGGCAGCCCCACTTAAATGTTGTCCTTATAAGAGTTGCCTTGGTCATGGTATCTGTTCAGTAAAACCCTAACTAAGAGTGTGTCTTGGGTTTGATCCCAAATAAATTAAAGTAAAAAAACAAACAAACAAACAAACAAACAAAAAACCCAGGGAGGCTTTTATAAGACAAGTATCAAACACACTGTGATGTTGTAACAAGACAGCTAACCAGTACTCACCTGTCAGGACCACCAAAACAATGAAGGTCACATCCTAGGAGAAAAAAATGGGCTGTAGATACAAAGCAAAGAGACCTGAATCAAGAATGGGCAGAGAGACGGGGAGAGCATGGGCTTCAGGAACGCACTATGTCACACAAGGAGAAGCATAAGCAATCATTCTGGCCAAGTGTGTGCAATGCCAGCACTATGTCTGTAATCCCAGCACTGGGGAGGCAAATGGCTGTGAGCTTGAGGCTAGCCTGATCTATATAGCTTTACACACACATACACACACACATGCACACGCACGCACACAGTAGCAATATCTGAATCGTAAAGGCTTTATCTCCTCCTTATAAATTATTTGGGAAAAATTATTTCATCTCTTCTCTGTCTCCCAGGTTTCCATTTTGGATTTGGTACATACCATAATTTAAATATCCACATGGTGCTGCTTCCTAAAAAAACCCGCCATCAATGTTAGGCATAGCCCTACATAGTTGGGATTAAAAGCGTGCGCTACCACTGCCCAATTCAATATTTGACTTTAAACTTGTTACCCAGATCTGGATTTTCTTGGTGAGAAATCTACAGACTTTTCAAGTCCTCTCTAATCTATTTCAAAGGTTTTTAGTGAAAATGTAATTTACACTTAAATCTCTGGGCGTAACAGAAAAACTAATGACGTCTGTGACCAAGAACACAAAGAGGACAGAAAGACATCCCTATTTCACAGGCAAAAAGGCAAGAGACATCATTGGTCTTTTCATTTTATAAATGAAGGGAAATATTCCTTTTTGTCAAAATCAGACTCCAGCTGTGTCACTAGGTGCAGGTGACCCTGTGGTTATGTTTCAGCTACAATCAAGATGACTTTTTTGCTTCTTTTTGCTCTGCCCTTGTTCATGACCTCTCCTAAGAATCTGACAGTATGTTTCTATGAATATGGCCCTCCTCCCCTGATCCTCTGGAATCTCAGGGACTTACTGCATTTTAACCCGTGTCTTCTAAAATAAGAGTATGGATCGCCCAAGCAACTAAAACCACAGCAGATTATCTACATATCTGGGTCTAGCACAGATCTCAGCCATTGGGCTTGGATATGCAATTGAGAGCGGGTAGGCAGATAGGCCCTTCACACTCAATAGCAGCCAGCACCTGAGGTTCACTGCAAGATGGGTAGGGCCGCATTCTCCAGAGGTCACAGCTTAGTCATCCAAGCAGAAACCAGGAGATGAGTAAGTTTCTTTCTGTGCCCATGAGGGAGCCGTACTACGTGGGTGAGGTCAAAGGGCAGTTCCTGCTTTACATTTCTGTGGGTGTTTCCTTACAAAATTTAATTACTATATGGCTACCATAAACACAACTACCTTTACAGTTTAAGGCGAATTTAATTAAACAGGTCAACGCCTTGCTAAGTGCAAAGCAAATCTGTACAGGGTGAGAGACACACAGGCCTGGCTGCAGTAATTCTTGTGTTCTGATCCAACCTCTACAATATTTGTGCTAATCCACTGTGGGTTATGCACTATCCTCTTACAAGCTCTGAATTCCCTCCCAGGAGTAGTCCATTGTCAACTGAGTGGTGGTGACAAGTTCTGAGAGCTGACCAGTTGGAAACAATTGGACAGGGGTTGGCTTGCAAAGATGACCAAGCCACACAGTACTTAGAATCGGTGAGCAGACAATAAGCACCAAATAAACAAAGCTGTATTTTTGAATTAGATAATGAATGGAAAAGTAGCTTCCCAGACAGCAACAGAGGATCCAGTGATACCTCTTTAAAGTGCTCTGAGAGAAACACTTCAAATATAAAGGCCCCTCTTTGTGACTCTCTTGGACAGCAACCTGAGGGGACATCATAAAAGAAGTTGGGCAGTGTTGACTGTTAATAGAGAATCAGACTGCTGGCAGTGTCCCCAGCCCAAGTTTCTTCCTGGCTTAGAAACTCATACAATATGACCCTAATAACTACATGTTTCATAATGTGTATCAACTCTTGTAGAAGAACATTTAAAACTGGGTGCCAACAGTGCTCAGGCACAAAGCCCTGGAAGCAGCTAAAAACCCAAGTCATTGAGCACAGGGGCCTCCTAGTGGCAAGTAACTTAAACTCAGACACAGCTACTATGGACAGCTTCCTGAAAATTCAGCCATTAGCTCTATTAACATTATTCTCAACACTGGGAAGAGTCTTGACTTAAATTTTGCAAAATGCCACAGGCAGGCTTTCCTTTACCTTTCTTTGCTCTTAAGATAGGTTCTTGCTGCATGGCCAATGCTGGCCTTCAACTCAACTGTTCTGCGTCAGCAACCCCTCCCCCAGAGTGCTGAGATTAATTCCACAACATCCAGCTTCTTGGAGGGTGTGGGAGTTACCTGTATGATTGTTTAACTGCATGGAGGCCAGAAGTGGGTGCCAGATCCCCCAGAACTAGAGTTACCGATGGTTCTGAGATCCCAATCTGAGTCCTCTATGCTCTTCACCAGTGAGCCGTCATTCCAACCACGGTCTCCTTTTTTTTCTTTTTTTTTTGGGGGGGGGTGGGGTGGGTGGGGGGTTGAAAATGGAACTCTTGGTTTAAGTTACTACTGCCACTGTAATACAGACTAGTAACTCTTCACAGAAGGAAGATGCCCTTCATCTCCAAAAGCAAGACTAGAAAGCTCTCCATCATCACAGATCATTGCCATGGTCAGTAACACAAGGTGCTCAGGGGAAGTTAAAGTGTTTATTGATGTAGTTAAGTTCTGTACATTCTCCACAGATCATACTAAGGAGTTTGTAGGTGAAGTTTCAATCTGTGCATAGTGGGAAGAGGCATGGCTAGGGCCAAGGGGGGAAAGGAAGGGGAGGGAAATCACAGAAAAAATACAAAAAAACAAAACAAAAAAACACAACAGGTTACCAGAACCTTGAGATTAAAACAAAACAAGCAACAAAAGCGTTAAAGGCTGTGAGCATCCACTTCAGCTATTCGACTTTATAGATTCATATGAAGGGAACAAAAGTTTCAAAGATTTCCACAGTGTCTACAGATCCAATTTCATGTACAACCCAGAACATTGTCCTGTCATATAACGAAGCCTCCCGTGAACTCTCCTGGGTCCTCAGCCATGTTTATTACGGTATTCTCTGAGCAGACATCAAAGGGGCTGAAGAACGGTGGAGGTGAGTGAGGTACAAAGGCAGGCAGAGGGTCAGTGCATGGGAAGCAGACATTGGAAGAGGAGGTGGGTGCACACCTGGACGCACTGGGTAAGGAAGTGGACAGGAAAACGCTACCGTAAACAACTGTGGAAGGACACAGACTGACTATGGGCTAGTTGCTGTGGAAGAACTGGATTTGAAGGAAAGCACAGTGGATCTATGTTTGCATCTGGCTAGCTCAAGGTGCCTTAGCCCTGCTTGGTGATGGCTGGTACAGAAGCACCCAGACACCCAGCACTGAAAACACTAGGCTTCCAAAGAGACTATGCCTAACACAGTAACTGTATACAATGTACTTCAGCTCCACTTACATTTCTCAGCAACCTGAAAAGGGAAATACTGCCTTTATACATTAAAAACAAATAATAATAAAACCAGCACAGCAAATGAGCCTGAAGAACTGACTTACATAACGGGAACAGCCTGTGTATATAGTCTATCATCAAAAAAAAAAAAAAAAAAATCAACATTTTCCATTTATATAGAGCATGTGTGAGACAATACAATAGAAGTGTCATTTCTAACTTAAAAAAAGAAAACTACATCCATCAGATATCTGCAATAGATCTTTTTTTTTTCATTTCACTTAAGGTTTATATATCATATATTGTTATATTAACATCTTTTAAACCCATTTAAAAGAATGGAAATTGCAATCCTACAGTAGTACTTTATAGTCTTAACAATCCAGGAGAGCAGGATGTAGGATGAGGGCTTCTGGCACCACTGGTGGTCAGCAGTCAAGCACAAACACTGAGCCTCTTCCAGCCCACCTGCAGTAGCCTCAGCCAGGGTGTTACACATGCTGTCCTTAAATCTGCATCTGCTCCAGGTATTTGTAGGTTGGGTTTTCATAACCATGGTTCTGCATCTTATTCAGGTGACGCTCTTCTGGGGTGAGCATTGGGTCAACCTGTAGGAACAAAGGCTGCAGGTCACTGTGGGATACTGAAGAGGCTCGCAGAGCATCAGGACGCCAGGCTATTCACTGTCCAATCCCACGGGACTTGAAGCAGTCCAGCATCCTTTTCAACTGGACAGATCAAACAAGAGCTGGTATCAAGGACATAGGGAAGGGAAGGAGGAGGTCAGAGAGGTAATGCTTCTCTCTGACAAACTTGACAATTTCAGTTTGGTTCTTGGGATCCCTGTTTTTGTTTTTAACATAAGGTGGCAGTCCTGTTCCCCTTTTCAAGTTCCTGTGAAACTGAAGCAAACTGTGACACATTTACTGGACTTTTCCTTTTTTTAAAGATCTATTTATTTATTTTTTATGTAAGTGAGTACACTGTAGTTGTCTTCAGACACAACAGACGAGGGCATCAGATCCCATTACAGATGGTTGTGAGCCACCATGTGGATGCTGGAAATTGAACTCAGGACCTCTGGAAGAGCAGTCAATGAGCCATCTTAACTGCTGAGCCATCTCTCTAGTCCTTTTCTGAACTTTTAAAGGACCAGTTTCTTGGTAGCCACAGTGATGAGTGGCTTCCAACCAATTAAGCTCTAGGATAGTGGGTACATCATGTCATGCTCGCTAATAAGGAAAGGGGGCAGATGGTCTCTATTCATTTGCAGCTCAAACTCTACAGCAGAGGCCAGGTTCCAGTACTGATATGAGCATATATATATAGTACTCATCCAGAGTGTATTACATTCCTTACATGTACTTATATAACATAGATGCAAGAAACTAAACATTTTCCACCATCCACTAAAAACTGAGCTGCAAATACTACAATTATGCATCAGCAGATAAAGAACACAAACAGCTTGCATTTGCTTTTTGTCTCCATCTAACCGTTATAATAGAGTGTCACAGACAACTATCTAGCATATTCAGGACTCCTGGTTCAATCCCCAGCACATAAACAAGTCAGACTAAAGCGTATTGTAACACTTACTGAACTTTTAAAAAGACAAGTTTCTTAGAAGTCACAGAGACAAGTGGCTCTCTGAAAAAACATTCCAAGAAAATATTGAAAAACCTTTTAATTTTCTGAAGCATATATTATGACCTCCTGGCATTGACCCATTTAACTGATTAAAAGCCATGCTGAAAGTGGTTGACAGTCCCTTGAAACAAGAGCAACATAATTCAGCAATGGCTCATCTCCAAAACATGACCTAATAACCCAATGATTAATACAAAGGACAACAGCAACATGCCCAGCACTCGGTAAGTCCAGATCTTTGAATTATATACAGTTCAAGCCCTAACCACTCACACCCATTGACAGTGCGGAACAAGCCCTCATCAGCTCAGGCCGAAGGGAAAAGGTGGCCCAGTTCTTACCTCCACAATCCCATGGCTGATGGTCCCGTACTGCCTCTTCCTCAGCATCACCAGGCTGATAACGATGACCGTAGCAATGGCCACTGCAATAACCAGCAAGCCAATAAGGGCATTGCTGCTCAAACTGAAGTCCTCCCTTAAAGGTCCCACAGATTCCTAAAACAACAAAGCACATAGGAAACAAAGCCCAGTGACTACGTGGAAACCAAAAGAGGACCATGTGCCTCTTGGCTGGTCTCAAACACTCAGGGCAACACAAAGACCCTGCTTTGTCACCATATCAGGGAGAATGCCCACTTTTTCTAATCTACAAGGACATTTTCATTTTTTGCATTCTTACTCAGAAATATGGGAAACTGGGACAAGAGCCCCTTAGTAACTAAATACCATGGATCTTCCCTTTCCACTTGAACTAAGATGACTGATAAGAAAGAGACATGAAGACAGCCCTTCCATTCTGGAGCAAACACATACCGGCTCTTCCTCAAGGCCCCCAACTCTCTCAGCATTGAAAATCATTTCCTTAACATCCAGAGTCTCATCAATGACCTGAAAGTCACAAATATTAGTGAGTGGGAAGGAAATGAACATAAATGTCACTACTTTACAATGCTATGGGGCACTGGAAAGCTGTTTTTTCTTCCATCACACTGATCCAAATCCACTTAGCAAACTCCAAAGGGTGGGGTAAGTGTAGGCAGACATGCTGTATGGTAGCTCCTCCCATCTAGGGAGGATCTCTACCTGAACTTTCCTTGAAGTAACTGTGGTGGTGACAAAGCTTAGGACAGACAACTAACAAACAGTAAACTCAGGCCCAGCAAACACTCAGCAGGTTAAAGTGCCTGCCAGCAAACCTGACAATTCCAGTGTGGTCCTTGGGGTCTACATGGAAAGAGAATGACTCCTAATCGTCCTCTGATCTGTATGCATACCATGGCACGCATGTGACGCCATACACACACAAAGAGCAACTAAAAAATATCTAGTTAGCTGGAGGCAATTAAATAATCTAAACAGAAGAATAAAAGGAGGGATAAGAAAAACAGAAAACTCCATTTTACTCAATCCTCCACCTAATAAATATTTACTTACTTGGAAATAACCTCTGATATATACTTTTCATTACAGGTATGTTCTTTTCTACCATATACTAAGAAAAAAAAGCAGCTTCACTGGTAAGGGACCATCTGCAATCTGTGGGCATGGTTGCTCTCCTATCGTCTACTAATGGAAGACTGGCACACACTGGCCTGGAAGTACTAACTAGCATGCCTTTTGCTTCAGTGTACAGAAGGAAGTGTGCTATGCAAAAGACAAGAGGCTCACCATATTTTCATCCATTTTATTCTTACTGTTAATCACTTTTTCTTCTGCACCAATCAGTCCCCCATCTTGCTCTGCCATTCCAGATCCTGTGTAGAAAATGTTCACAGTTGAGTTTCTCGGCAGCCCACTTGAGGCCAGTCTCTTAAGAAGCAGTAAATCCCTGCCTGAGGGCCAGAGAGCTTCTTACCAAATACCCCCATGACTCTGTAAACAGTCACTGCATTGGCATGTCTGAGGATGCACTGTGCTTTGCAAGGATGAATGGTACAAGCGTTTTCAAAAGACTGATGCATATAATGAAGGAAGACAAAGTGCTTCCTGGTCTCCCACCTGAAGGAATGGAATGTAAGCTTTGGAGAGAAGCTGAGCCTGAGAGTGTTCCAGAATATAAAACATGTCCCATCCCTTACATACGATTTTAATAGAACTTGCTATGCAACTACACAATTCTTTGGTATCTACAGCCTACTGAATGGATGCATGTGTGCTTTGAGCATAACAGTTTACTCCAAAAGAAATTGTTTCTGCCTCAAACCCCTGCCACCTTCTATCCTCAAGTCCTCCTATTTGCCCTTTAAGCTTCAGGTTCTCTAGGGACACATTTCTAGGTTGTAGCAGTTAACATAAGTTTGTAATTATCTACTTCTTTCTATGTCTCCCACTGGATGTTTGATCCCTCAGACCTGATCCTACAGTTACTCTCAAATTGTAGGTAAGCCCAGGTGAATGGGAAGAAAGCAGTCTATCTACACGGAGAATTTTAACTAAGGTGAAAGATGCAAGAACAGCACCTGTCCTTTTTCCAAGGTCAGAAATGGCTTGAGCCAACATCACTCATGTGTGGCACATAGATGACAGCATCCAAACACACACCATGTTTGCACTCAGCACAGACGCAGAAAGAAAAATCTGTTTTACTTTTAGCTTCAAGCATGTGATTCCTGGCTATCACAAGTTTCTTATTAATAAGAATATATATATATATGATTTGAACCCTTTATAAAGAGACTTGGCAGCCAAACTGCCTGCAAGTGAATGGATTCCAACATAAGTTTACATCCAAGCACTACTGTCCTGGAGATGCCAAAGGAAAGCAATGATACAAAGCCCAGCCACAGAGAAGTTGTTTTCACTTCACAACTAGACTTGTTTTCTTAACACAGGCCAACAGGAGTGATTAATAATAGCCACGAGGCTGCTGAGCTTGCAGCCTAGTTAATTTATTAACTCATTACACCGTGGCCAAAGTGATGCATTTTTTTTTCTAAAGCATTTACTTCAAAAGAAAAGCATAACCTGATACCAGTTATTTGTGTCTCAAAGGAAACAACACTGCCTGACTACGATTCAAGAAAGAGGAATTTAGAAGGGTATTGACTTACTTAACACGGATGCTCATATTCAAGACTGCTAAATTTTAATTCTTCCCATCTCATGCTCTCCTCAGAGTTTCAAAAGTCATAAGGGCAAGACTCTCAGAATACAAGGAAATACTGAATCAACTCATCTAAAGGCTTGCTTTGGTCCAGGCTATCCCAATACTGTTTCTGACTAAACTTACTTTGGTTTCATAATGCACAGAAATGACTTTAAGAGACCAAACTTAGTAGTTATGTTGTCTCGACATATTTTTTTTTAAAGTAAGAAAGCTAAAGACAGTGTAACTTAGTATCTAAGACGTATACCTGAGATGAATATCAGCACAATGACTGCCAAGAAGAGGAGGCATAGATGAATGCAAACAATTTTCAAAGGAGTCAAATCACACTTTTTGATTCTAAGAATAAAATACGGTATAAATTTGCATACCAAATTCTGAGCCAGGGAATCTCACTTGGTACAGCCACGACCACACTACCAAAGCCAAGAGCGTATACTCATAAAATACACTAAGAACAGGCACTACTACCCCTGACTTAAGAGAGGGGATTGTCTAATCATCTGGGAGATTCTGTAGCTGTCACCAGCAACTCAAGCAACAGAAACCACATTGGCTATGAAAACAGCTTTGGGTCCAGACCTTGATCCTCTAACTTCTTAACTTGCAGATTTGGAAAGCAACACATGTTATCTCAAAGGCTTTTTCAACTGCCTAATCTACAAAAGTGAACCAAAAATCCTGCCCAAGAGGGAGGTTTGGTGGGTAACCAAGATAATGCAGCTGGCATAGTGCTTTCCACACAGTGTTTTTGAAGACTGGAGACTCATCTGTTTCTATCTCTTTCACCAACAGCACCTTGTGTTTTAGGAATGCTACTACTCAGGAACATGAGATAGTGGCATGGACGAAAGGTAAGACAGCAAAAGGGGGAAGGCAACTGGTAATAACAGGCAAAAAAGAGAAAGGGAAATTACATTCTACCTGACTGTAAAAGTTCAGCATGTTCTTACACAGACAAGCTACAAACAACAATTTTGTTAAACCGAGCATCCTTTTTTGACATTTACCCAGACAAAGACTTGAAAGGAAAGAAAGCATCTGCTTTTCTGCGACCAGACTAGGAAAGCCAGGGAACTTGTTAGTAACATGGAGGCGGGCTACTCTAGCTCCACTCACAGCCATGGCTGAAGGAATGAGGCGGGGAAAGTCAAATGGTGGTATGAAACATAAAATGAGACTTCCAACACAGCAGGGAAGTGAGAAGGAATGGAGGTCTTAAGAAACGTCTTTGACAAACCAACCTTTTTTCATTGGGTGGTACAACTCCGGCTGAGTGTCTAGCAGAAAGGAAAACAATAAAAAACAAAATAGCACAAAAGGAGATTAAGAAAGAAAATGGTTTCCTTCTAAGTTCCTCTCTATAATGTGACCAAAAGGCATTTTCCTTAAAAGCCATGCCTGAGATACCCATAAACAAACTGACTGTGATCTAGATAGCAAATGGCTACATGTATTCCTGAGGAGAGAGAAACGGGAAGTCGGGACCTGGTCATTTAAGAGACATCTGGAAGAGTCCCATATTATTTAGCTTACCCCATAAAACTATTCTTCTTCTTCTTTTTTAAAAAGAAAACAGTAAAAAATGAAGTTAGTATTGTGGTTCACTGACAGAGACACAGCTTCCTTGTAATGCTCCAATCCCAAACAAAAAAGCAGAGAGAAGCTGTACACGTATGGCCACCCTACAACCTCACAGAGGCTTGGAATCTGTGGAGTGGGAATTAGGAATAGGGTGACATCACTTTACCCGCTCGTTTCTTAGGTATTCAGTAGAGGAAGGTCAGGTGCACGGAGTCTGAACCTCTGAGCTAACTAGTTCCAAAGGGATTTCTGTTGAAGTCTACAAGCTACCTTTCATGCACACCTTTTCCTACTTTCACTAGGCTACTATATCTAATCAGTCATGTGACTATCCCAGAAGCTACAGGAACTGAACTGTCAATGTGGATCCAAATGCACTTCAAATCTAAGCTACATGACACTCTGGACAAGTACTTAATCTGTTCAAACCTTAGAGTCCCAGATGGGACACTCACAGTATCTACCTTCAAAGAGTGTTCTGAGGATTTATTCAAAGGCATCCAAGCACAATACTTAACTAAAGTTGGTACACAGTTAGGACTCCAAAGCCACAGGCCATTTTTATCCTTACTATCCTCACCATCAGAAATAGCAGGAAATAGAATCTGACTATACAAACTAGTCCTAGAGCACAAGTCTCAGCAGCTTGTTTATTTTTGGTACAGACTCATGATTTTCAGGGACACTTTTAGATACTGAGAATCACCAAGAAAAACATGCGTATGAATCAAAAGATACAACTTCTCACCCAACTCACTTCAGAGATGTGACCCTGAGCCAGTCAGGGCACCATTTCAGCCTCTCCCCCTAATCTGTCTCCCAAGACTCTTAGGAAAAGATAATGATGTCATATAACCAACATGAAGGTTCAGTTCAAAGAAAAGGGATCCCCACATGTAAGGGACATCACACAAGCAGAAGGCTTGCTACAAAAGGTGAGAAACACTCCTGATTTCCTAATGATATTACTTCCTCATAGAATCCGGCACAATACCTGCAAATAGGAGGTGCTTAGGGAATCCATGCCTTCCCTTTCCCTGCCTCTCACAACAACACAACCTCCCCAACTCAATCAGGTTTAAAAAACATATTCCAAGTTTCTAATTTTATGTTCTTCTTCTCTGCTCCTAGGGATGGCTCTGAGGACCATACATACCTTCATTCTCAGACAAGGATGGGAAGGGATGGAAAGGGTGGAACGGCGGGATCTCCTCACTCTCCTCAGAGCTCACCCGGACATCCACAGGGTTCTCTGAGATGGAGGAGGTAAACTGGTCCATATCTGCTCGCTGTTCCTGAAGGAGCTCATCTAACAAAGGGAGAACAACAGGGAGCAGATAAGCAGCTTTTAGAAGCAGGTTTAGGCACAGGACCAGTACTTTGAGAAAGGCCAACTCCTGTTATCCCAGACCTAAGACCTGGCAAGAGCCCTCCAGTCTGCAACCTACCTCCTGTCTATGCCTAGCTCCTGCCTACTGCTTGACTTTATATGTGGTCCATCTCTAGAGGACTCATCATACACAACTGCAACTACACACCTTTGAATTATGTCACTATCTCTACTATAGTAACAAGAATTCTAGCAGATATTGTCTATAGGTAAACCATTTTACCCTGGAGCACACAGCAGAAGACAGAATGATATAAAATGACTACAGGGTAAATTGGTAACAGGAAACTTCCTAGGCCCCTGCAATTTCACACCCTAGAGCTTCTTCCGCTAATAAGAGTGAAGGTCAATGAAATTCAAGGCTCTGTGGCCCCAAGCCAGTACATCTGTCTTTGGAGACTCCTTAGCCTTGTCATGTAAACTTCTAGTCAATTCCAGGCTTTCTGAAAGCATGGTGTGCTAAAGCCCACCTCACCAGCCTTGCCTACTCCTTACATATTTTATCCTAGCCAGCCATCACTCCTTAGCCTCAGCAGTCTAGCTTTGATACAATTAGTACCCACCAATTTCCTCTTGAATTTCTTGAGCCACATAAGGAACTTTGTAGAGCAGAGAAAGACTTTGGTTCCTTCTTTCTTCAATCACATGGAGGTGTGTCATCACCTAGAAGCACAATATCAGGAGAGGCCTTGTCACAGAAAACTATGAGGTCAGGAGGAAAAAAAACACCTACACAGAGTTCCAGAGACCCAAAGGTTCTCTTTACTACTCAACGCAGCAGAGCAGGAAAGCCCACGACAGCACAGCATATGAGTGATGCAGTCATTTGTCTATAGAGAGGGCTACAAGCTAAAACAATATTCACTTTCAAAATATGGCCCTGAGGAGCTGGAGAGATGCTCAGTGGTCAGAGCATTTGCAGCTCTTGTAAAGGACCTGTGTAACACCGACATGGGAGTTCACAACTGGCCATTACCTCTAGGAGCAGGGGATCCTAAACAGCCTCTTTCTGGCCTCCACAGGTACCAGGCATACATGCAGGCAAAACACTTATTCACATAAAGTAAATACATTTAAAAATTAAAAACAAAACACCAACAAGCTCACTAATCAGTTGACTTAGCTTTTATACAAGACAATCGTCACCAAAACAAACAAACAAACAAACAAAACAAAACAAAAAACCCAATCAAACAAAAAAAAACCCCAAACCCCACTGAATACTGAGCAGAAGCCCTGGTTTGAAGGTACTAGACCTTAGTAAACGTTTGCTGAGTCTGAGGAAGGAAAAGTGCTGGTCACTTTTTTAAACTAGTAAGATTAGAGCAGATAGACAGACACTGAAACTATGGTGTGAAGGCCCAGCTGCTCATGGACTTGGTTTAGTAAAGCAACTACCTAAAATACTATGGTTAAGGTCAGGACTAATTTACTCCCTTTTAAATTATGGTTCTTTTAAAAAAAATGATAAGGCACAAATAATTTACTTTTAAGTAAGTGTTGAAGAAAGATTTACCCATGGTAGCTTACTATTTTTCTGAGTGCAAAGGTTATTAATCCAAAGATAAGGACAAAAGCATCCAAAGTAGAAAAGGGGAGCTCTGCTGCAGCAACTCAACAGACTCACAGCCCTGTTGCCCACTCAGGCCTAGGCCTGCACTTGCTAAGCTTCTTCTAAAGAGGGCACTCGAAACCAGTGTACTGTGTGGCCCTGAGGCCATTAACGTGAAGGGTTGAAATGGAAGAAAAATTAAAGATGCTTTTACTGTAGACTGATGTGCTTTTGACCTTTAAAAGCAAGATGACAATAATTTAATTTTCTATTTGCCATTCTGCCAATCAAATACACTGATGGGAAAGCACAAGTGTGAGTGCCTTGGCAAAAAATGCAAATGGAATTGCAGTGTGCTTCCAGCATCTGTGCACATGCAGATACGATTATAGCTCCTCAGAGGAATTAGGGCCCTGTGACAGGATGTAAGAACTGCAAAATGGACAGTGGGAATTAATCATAATAGAAACAGAAACCTTAGCACTAAAGAGCCTGGGTGGCAGGGAAAAAACACAGAAGCACTAAAAATATTACACAACATTGGTTTCAGACTATAAGGTAAATATGACACATAAATCAACTTCAGGCTTAAACTTGAATCAAGATTTTATGAGATTTATTTATTTTACTTTATATGTATGGGAGTTCTGCCTACAGGTATGTCTGTGTACCAATTTGTTTCTCGTGCCTCCTCTTAACCATCTAGTCCCCAAGAATTTTTGTTTGTTTGTTTGGGATTTGTTTTGTTTTGTTTTTTTGTTTTTCGAGACAGGGTTTCTCTGTGTTGCCCTGGCTGTTCTGGAACTCATTCTGTAGATCAGGCTGGCCTCAAACTCAGAAATCTGCCTGCCTCTGCCTCCCAAGTGCTGGGATTAAAGGTGTGCGCCACCACTGCCCAGCCCCCAAGAATCTTATTATGTACACAGCAAACATTTTTGAAGAGTTACCAATCAGAAACACTTCCATCCTATTTTACTTAAGGGATAGTAATCATGCAGCAAGGCGAGTGCTTACACTGAGTGCTCAGGAAGCACAGGGAACAAGCACAAGTCAATGCAATTCAGTGGCCCCCCATTTTGTTGGAATCACGAGCTGAGAACAGACTTACAGCTCCCAGCAGTCCGTCCTCAGAATTGCTAGGATTGGCTGACTAATTCTCCATTTACCTGCTGTGGATCTTCGTCTCAAGAATTTGCTAAAGTTATTTCTATACTGATCAGGCACAGGGATGTGTAGAGTACTTGCATCTGTAGAGTACTTGCATGTGTAGGCCCCAGATTCTATCTTTAGCAAAAAAACAAAAACAAAACAAAACAAAACAAAACAAACAAACAAACAAAAAAAAACAAGCCAAACCACCAAACTCAAACCCTCTCCATTATATTATTATATATAATATATAGTATTGTTATATAAAGAAAAGCTACAACACAGGACTTACATAAAGGACTTAGGTCAAGGATTTATTTTCCCGCCTATCCTCCAGAGACAGTCCCCCAGCTTTTGGCATTTTCCTTCTTCCACTCCATCTGGTGTAAAGTGAAACCTTAACTCCCCATTAGCTGCTCCCTGGGCCCCAGAAACATCCCTTTCCATAGTCCCACTCTTCACACATCAAAATTCTTTAATTTTCTCTAACATCCAACTACTAATATAAACTCTGTACCTTAAAGGAAAGTAAATTTATTTTAAAAGATTTATTTATTTTATGGATGTGAGTATACTGTCGTTGTCTTCAGACACGCCAGAAGAGGACATCAGATCCCATTACAGATGGTTGTGAGCCACCCTGTGGTTGCTGGGAATTGAACTCAGGACCTCTAGAAGAGCAGTCAGTGCTCTTAACCACTGAGCCATCTCTCCAGCCTCAGAAAGTAATTCTTCATCTTCATAATTAACAAAATTAATTTTCTATTACTATGTGAGCTGTACACAAGGAATCCAACTTTGCATCATGAAACTGTATGTGGAACTTCAGCACGTAGATGATAACACAAACTTCTGTCCAACAAAGGAGTGAACCTTAGCTGCAGGACTCCTAAGACTTCAGGTAAATTACTGTATCATCTTACTGTAAGAAGCTGGGAAGAACATTTCTGGAGTGCATAGAACACTCACAGTCTGTGCAGGTTTACATTAAGAGAGGAGGATAAAATGAGGATCACGATGTATTACACAGCCCTCTAAAAAGCCAACAGACTATCAGAATAGACTATGTCCATACAGTTCACTTTCTATGAACATATGGACAGTAGCAAAGAAACAGAAACCCTGTACAGATGACAGAGTGGTAAAGCTGGGCTCAGCCACAGGACAAACTCAGAAATGTCTGTCTGAATGAAAACTTCAATGGCTACAACAGGAATAAAGTATTTTGTTTTGTGGCTCTAGAGATCAAATCTTGGGACTCAAACACAGTGGGCAAGTATCCCAAGCAGCGAGCCAAGATCAACTTTTAAGACCTATACACAATGTATTTTCGTAGAAAAGGGAATTGTACTAATTCTGGTGAAAAACTGAATCAAATGAACTGAAAAAAAAAATCAGATTTGGGAACTGGCTTGTCTCTTTTGACAAAACCCCAACTCATGTACGAAATGCTGTCTTCTAACAATAAGCACAGCCAGCAGCATATTTCTGTGCCCGGTAGAAATCTGTCTAGTTTACCTGGGATTTCATCTGGGCAGCCTTTTCTGGGTCAACAGCCAACACATGCTGGTAATGACGAATGGTGTGCAGGCGGTCTTTGTTCTCGGCACGGACGTAACGTCGAAGAGCTTGAAGAATTCGATGTGGCTGCAAGACCAGAAAATTCAAAATAGTGGGGGAGGACAGCCCACAGCATGCATGGAGACATCTGGGGAATTCTGTGCTCTTCTTCCACCTTATGTGGGTTCTGGAGATGGAACTCTGGTTCTCAGGTTTGTGCAGCAAGTGCCTTTTATCCTGTGTCATCTAACCAGCTTCCTGTCTAATACTTTCTAGGACCCTCAAAGCAAGCCAGCTTTGGTTTAAGCATTAGGAAAAGCTTGAGACCTCTTAACTCAAGAGTTCTCCTATGAATTAGTTTACCTAACTCCTTTTGTTTGTTTAGTAGGCTAGCCTGAGACTCTCCTGCCTCAGCCTCCCAAGTACACGCTTTAAGCAGGCAACACTAAGAACATAACTCACCCGAGGTGGGTCAGACTGCAGGGCAGCCAGGTAATTTTCCAGAGCTATGCGACGGCGGTCATTCAGCATGGCTTCCACTCGGGCTAGATGGGTTTCCACAAGCTGCTGCTTCTCACTGGCTGCCTCCTTCTCTAAAGCTTTAACCATAGCTTGGAAATGCTAAGCCAAGAAAGAACAACAAATAATTTGTGGCATCTGTTGGAAGTCTAATAAACTCAGACCCTCAAGACCTAATGCTTTTCTTTGCCTAGTGCCTCTGTGCTTCAGTAAGATAGTAACAGAGTCAGTGACACAAGGGCTAGGTACATAATCTCTTATTTCTATTAAGATGCTTCCATTAATAAAAACCAAATTACATTTCTGTGTTAGAGAGAGACTCTTGTGTTTCTATAGCTGAGATTACTAAGTTTGAAATTTCAACATCTGGTTTTTCAACGTCCAACAATCATCTTTTCCATGTTCTAAAAAAATACCAACTTCTAAATCCTTGAAGCCAACAGAACGTGTGTTTTAAAACAAAACACAGTTCAGTAACATGCTGGCTCACACTGAGTCGCACCTACTAGAGCTGTGAAGAGAACATTATCTGTGAGCTGCCTGGCCACATTTTCTGGTAGCTTAAAGTCACTCAGTCAAATATCCCTATAGATGAAATTGCTTGTTTAAGAATTAAAGCTCTGAGATTTTGACTGACTGATTAAAACAAGCCAAGGTCTTCCAGGACTCCAGGATACTTGGAGAGAGCTAACCTGACATATACCTACTTTAAAATGTGTGCTTAGACCAGGTGAGGTTTTGTTCAATTCCCAAAACTGCCCCTATTCACAAGTTAAAGGAATAACATGATTCATTTTTCAAAATGAAATCAGTCTTATAAATTGCTATTTCTATTGCTAATCTCTCCCTTCTACAGAAGGGTATACAATCTGTTGCTATGATTTTGAGGTTACAGTTTTTTACAAAGCAAGGGATAAACTTGCATTAAAGATCTTTGTTTTCTGCCTTTTGCCTTATCAATGAGTCCACCAGTTTCTTTTTAATCCAGTAGTGTTGAAAAACAAGCCAGAGCCCATGACAGGGGCTTTTGCCAAGAAAGCAGAATTAACAGCTAAGCCAAGGTTACTTCCTGTACAAGTTAAGTGTGTTCTGGGAGAGGGTTTGGTTTCTTTCTACCACTAAAAAATACTAGTGGTGAAATTGAAATGGAGAGGAAAGGAGAAATGAAGGGACAGGGGCAGGGGAGAGGGAGAGAGACAACTTCCTTGTAATTTAAGTCCCTGACTAGAAGGTGATGTTACATTCAAATTCCTCAGGAGCTCAACTCTGACTATATTTTCAGCAGGCCAGGCTGGACCCTTTGTCCCCCAAGAAAGCATCCCACCTGAATGAGGGTCTGTCTTTCGGCCTTGGGGAGGTTCTTGGCTTGAAGTTCTGCTTCTTCCCACTCCTTCTTTACCTAGAACAAAGATCAAAAACAGTCTTCAGAGAATGATCCTCTGAAACAACTTCCCCACTTTCTAAAAATACTGCTGGGTGCTGAATCCAATGCCGGAAATTGTGCAAAAGGAAGCCATATCATATGATCCCTGAGTCCAGATTGTTGCTCAGAAGTTTCTAGGCCTCAGTCATTCCCAGATCCCCTTAGATACCATGATCTTCTTATATACCTTAGGCAAGTTATTTATGCTTATTCTCCCTTCACTTAAAAACTAGAGTAATACCTGTTTCTATCACAAGTGATATAAAAATAAAATAATGAACATTTCACTAAGAGTAAGTCCAGTGTAGAAGATACAAGGGCAGAGCACAAGCTCAGGAAGCAATCCCTGTTACTATTGCTGTTCTGAGACAGTCCTATGTAGTCCAACCTGGCCTCAGGCTCTCAGTGTAGCCAAGGATGACCTTCAAGTTTTGATCTTCCTGCTACTTCTTCCTCGGTGCAGGGATAACAGCTGTGTCACTCTAACCTGGTATATGTAGTGGTTGGGACTGAGTCCAGGGCTTTATGCATGCTAAGCAAGTACTCTTAGAAGTAAGCTACATCCTAAGCCCCTAGGCAAGGCCAGCCTGGATTAGGCTAAACATGATCCTTGAGGATGAACTATGAAATCTCTCTACTTTTAGAATGCTTCCAAGTAAAGAAACATCCCTGAGACTTAAGATTCTTGCCTCTGCAATCAGAAAGTATTAATAACTGTTTTACTTCATCTAATTTACTTTTACAGTTTTATAACTGTCTTCAATTTTAACAGTGACAAAAAAAATGGATCTTTAAAAATAAAAATTTAAAGTCAGCAACAGCAAAACAGAGTAAAAAACAAGTGCCCAAAAAGTGTTCAGAAGTATCTGCAATATCATTGAAAGTAATGTTATCACATGAGAGGCAGTAGGTGAAGAAAAGAGATTCATCTACTTAGGAGGCAGCGCTCCAAAACCTTGTGGCATTTTAGTGAAAAATGTCCCTATCTTCAACTATAAAAACATGCCTTACAGAGAGAGTACTTGCCTAGTGTGCACCAGGTCCTGGCTCCAATCTCTAGTACTACAAACTAAAACCAATACAAACAGTATGAACTGGTAATGTTTACCCTGTCCATTCGGTTGCGATGTCGAATTTCCAGTTGCTCCTTAGCCTTCTGGAAACGGGCATGCTCATTATCATCAGCTGAGGTCTCAAAATACACATCAACATCATTGGTTGGCAGGGGAGTCGGGGGAACTGAAACAAAGTCACAGAGGGAATTCTCTTTGGTAGTCAGGTAAAGAGTCAAGCACAGGACCCACAAGATGGATTCAATTTGTCTTGGGGCTTTGCAAGAAAAAAGTACAGAGCGCTCCACTGTTAGATTGCAGTGGGCAATCTTCTTTGCATAATATTCACTAACCATGTCAGTCCATTGCTAATACAGTAATTTATTGGCAGCCCACAGCTCTAGCATCTTTAGCACTCATGAGGCATTTACCTATAATTAATTGCAAGACAAAAAGAAAAGAAAAAAAGAAAAAAAAACTGTTTCTATAATCTTCCCTTCAGAACTTGAAACCTGAAAACCTAAAATAAGGCCACCATGTTTATTCCTAATGGTATGTATGTAATGTAAACCAGGATTGAAATTAGATCTTATGGAGACACTTCCACAGAGGAGGTGTCCATTTTTAAAGAACAGGCTCCTATCTCTCTTATGGCAATCTTCAGGTCTTACTTCTGGAAAACTAGTTCAAGTTTATTATTTGCATATAAGTTGAGTGGACAAAGTGCAAACCATGCTAGTTCAACATCACTTAAGGACTCTTACACCTCTGTCCAGTAACAAGGCTAATGGTGGTTAAACTAAACTTCTATATTTGATGAGGACACCTTCTACTGATGGGAAGAGATGCCTTGGCGGTCTTGATTCATGATGCTGACTGAGGATGCTTCCAGTTGTCCTCTGGAGCACAGATCCATTAAAACAGAAACTTCTCACCTCACTGTTGGTTAGGCATGAGCTGTTACGGCTCCCAAGGCTAGTGATTATGTGCACAATGGACTGGGTGGGCAAGTTTACTTTGCATAGTTTTAACCCATTAGAATAGGTATGAAACTGATTTTAAAAAACCTAGAAATTAGCCAACCACTCCACAAAATTATCAGATGCAACTTTCCTTGCTTCCCTTTATTTAGTAAGCCTTATAACTATAATTCTGTCTTACTTTGTCTCTTTGTAATTTAAAAAGGATCTCAGTATCTAGCTTTCAGATCAACTAAATTACAGTATGTTTCTTAGGAAATTATATTCTTCTAGTGCTTACTCAAAGTTTGGTGAAAAATTTCCAATCTATATATGGCATTCTATACACAGTAATCAGAAGTATAAAGGCATTCATGCTGTGTGGATGGTTTTTGTGCTGGGCTAGGAAAATGCATACAGTGGGTCAAAATACTCCTAGCAACTAAGAATGAAAAGCACACCGCTCTGGAGACTACTTCTAGAGACAGGACCCACAGGTCAGAATCATGACAAGCTTACCCTACCCACTAATCTCAGACCCCTTAAGAGACAGGATGTGATCACAGAAAACCTGGTATCTATAGGTATTCCAGGCTCTCCCGCTAAGAACCCTGCAAGTACATCCTCTTCAACAGGGCTCTCTGGGTGCACAGGAAATCTTGTTTCACAGCACTATCTGAGCTTTAGCAGAGACAGTGTCTCCATATTCAGTGAGATAACTAAAGGGCCTCAGGTCCTTAAACATCAGCCCAAACAATGTTTGATATTCCTTAGCTAGGTCGTTTTTAAAAGCAGCACATCACAAAAATTCTTATCTCTAAATCTGTTCTAAATAAATTGTTTATGGATGGGAGTTCCAATGGCTCATTCTTTACCTTTAGGACTATTAAATAAAAATATCTTTTCCTTAGTATATTTGGGAATGGAAGCAATAAAAGCATACCACACTAGATTAGAATCTTAAACCTCTTTGGGAAGAGGAAGAACAGTGATGATATCTGAATAAAAAGCCATAAGAAGCTACAGCAAACACCAGAGACAGGCAGCAACTCATTCCAATGAGTTCCAGAGAAGAAACCAAGGCAAACTGCCTGGTCTGAGGATTTTCCTAGCACATGAATTAATACCACAAGACAGAGTCTTAACAAAGGAAGCAGTTCCTTTGAAAAAAAGAAAAAACTTTCTCTCTTTAACATAAGTCCAATGCAACTGAAGCACTGCCCTTCCTCAAACCAAATCACACACAAACAGAAATACATTCACTTCCTAAAGCCCTGAAAAATCCATGTGACCACAACACCGACAAGGCCGAGTCAAGAAGTTTAGAGCACAGATTTCTTCCCACTAGAATGCACAAAACAAGGTGTTCCAATATTCTGGAATCCCACAAGTATTCCTGTTGTCTCTCCTTTTGACGGTAGGTATCCTAACAGGTAGCATGTATCACAGGGGCCAGAAAAAATTTAGGTCAAAGATAGGAACCGAGGCAAGGCCCAAGGCACATGCTCTAGCATGCTCACTGCTATCGTGTAATGGCTCTATGGTACCTCTCACAACAGCCAACCAGAGGACATGGCTGCCTTCCCCACCCTTACAGCCTATGAACCCACAAGGCCCACAAGAAAGAACAAGCCCCTGGTTGTGCTACCCACAGCACCAGAGTGGGCATACTACCACCACCAACCATCAGTAGACACACAGGGAACACAGGACACCAAAAACTGAGCTTACAACTGCCAAGAGGAAAGCAAAGCCTTGGTCTAGAAAGCACAAAGATGAGGGGAAAACGACTGACAGCAAACACCTGAGTCAGCATAAACATGACAGATGCAGTCACAAGGACGGCCAGGAGAGACAGAAGGCTGGACAGAATGGCACTGCTGTGCAGGGCCAGCACAAGGCGGGACTTACTCATCGCTTTACACACAGCCATACAATAATCCTCAGACTCAAAATTGTTCCTGTTGCCGCCGCAGCCGCCATATATAAAGCGTACGCATTTTCCCTTGGAGAGGTCGAAGTACCAACGAGGCATCACAGCCCGGCAGGGCCCCGTCATGGCCTCCTGGGAGCAGACAGCTGTGTGAAAATGGTCAGAGTGTCAGCAGGGCAGAGGCAGTGATTGAGATGCTTCACAGTGCTCCAGGCCAGCTGGGGCAAGGCTGGAGCCACAACTGGCCCAGAAGGCCCTGACTAGCCTCACCAATACAGGCAAACAGAATCACTTCCCATGTGATGAAGGTATTTAGAGAGAAAGATAACTTTACTATTTTGGTTTTACACTGAGTCTAGATCAGTACCACAGGCTGACATAAAGGGTCTCCTTGTAAGCCTCACACTTGTGATCTGTGCAGGGGTGACAGGAGCCTGCTTTGTTGGTTCTGATGGCTCCTAGGATCAAAGGAGTCAATGTGAGAAGAAAGGCCATTTAAGTGGTAATACCTGCAGCAGGTGCTAAAGCACTTGCAAAGAATCAGTGTTTCCACTGTCCTAATCTCCAAATAAATCCCACACTTCTACACCAGTCAAGTATTTTTCCTCCAGCGGAGTCCTTACTAATTCTTCAGGTCTGACACACTTTCAAACATACAATCAGCAGTATATAATGGCTCTAAACTATCATAGCCTCTTCTTTTTCAATTTCATCTTACCCACTAGAAATGCCTGACAAGAAGGGTCAACTACAGACAGGAACACACATGGGGAAAGAAAAACCAAACAAATCACTGGGCTCTAGAGAGTTGGTTCCTGAGCAGCACTGACATGGGAAGCGCCTTGGGAGGACAGCACATCTTAAAGCTGGCTGTGGAGGAACCTGAAGCGTTGCTGCTGTTAATTTTCTAATTGGATCCTTATCATGCCAAACTCTGCTTTTTGGCTCCACTCTGAATGTCTCCTGGATGTGCCACCTGCTCATGCTGACAGCTCCACTGCCAGACTAGAGAATCTGTCTTGCTGATGGTACAGACACTGCTTTGCCTTCTGAGACTTACCCATGCTGAGTGATGAATGCAATAACAGCACCAGGTAAAGAAATGTGGATTTTAAAGCCATGCCTTTATACTGCGTTACCTTTCACATCGTGAGCAATCTCCTTGTCTGAAATGGTGCCATCGCTGCTGGGTTCAGTTGGGTTTTCCTCATTGTAATCATCTCCTTTAAAGGAGTCATAGTAGTAATCTCGGTCTTCCACCACTTCCTCCCCTTCCTCCTCATCCTCATCTTCATCTTCATCATCTGCAGCTGCTTCTGTGAAGTCTTCCAAATCTGCTTCAGTAGGAAATTCACTAGAGGCCATGAGCCAAAAAGCAAAGTTAGTAGCAATTTCTATGCACAAAGCATGATTCCCTTCCCTATTTTGTAACACAAAAACAGAGACAGGAAATAAGCTCATCTCACATGTAACTGTAGCACCAAAGCCCTTAGCCTAGCTTTATGTCAATACAGAATTGCATAACCTGTAAAAGATAATGTGGCCTAGGCACTGCACATTGGTTAAGAGCTCTTACTGCTCTTGCAAAGGACCTGGGTTCAATTTCCAGCACTTACATGGAGGTTCACAACCACTTCTAATTCTAGCCCCAAGGGATCCTGTGCCCTCTTCAGGCTTTATGAGCATAGGCATACACATAGGGCACACACATGTATGCAGACAAAGCACTCATATGTAAAATAATTAAGTAATTAAAAAAAATAATGTGGTCCAAATTGATGGAAAGAAAAACCCACGGGTTTTTATATATTCAGTTATAACTAAAATAAAAAGATAGATGAAATTCAGCACAAGGGGACACTACTGTCCTGGTGGTTGGGTTTTGTCACCTGACAATAAGCTTTCTCTGGGAAGAGAAACTTCAACTGATGAAATGCCTCCTTGATTAAGCTTGCTCATAGGCAAGTCTACAGGACATTCTCTTAATGATTGATTTCAAAAGGCCTAGTCCACTGTGGGTGGTACAGATGGTCTTGGGGTACATAAGAAAGTAAACTGAGCAAACCAGTAAGTAGCATTCTTTCATGGTCTTTCAGTCCCACCTCCAGGTCCTGCCCTCCCTCCATGAAGGACTGGAAGCTGGGGGGTGAAAAGAAAGCCTTTCCTCCTGGGGTCGGTTGTGGTCACTGTTTTATCACAGCAGTAGAGACCTAAATAAGACTTCCCGGCCTGCTATCCTTTACAGTATATTCAGTATCAATAAATTCTTCTTTGTATTCAGACAGACAGAGAGAAAAAAAAAAAGAAACCTAACTAAGACACTGACCTTACCTTATCCGGCAATGAGGGACGAACAGCCACTTTTACAGAAAGGCTAAAAACCAGACCTGCCATGGTGTCATTAAATTTTAATCCCAGAACTCTGAAGACAAAGGCAGGCAGATCTCTAGTCCAAGACCAGCCTGGTCTGTGTAAGGAGTTCCAGGCCAGCTAAGGCTACAAAGTGCAACCCCGACATCACAAACACAGATTTAAAGGGCCCCACCCCTCTCAAATCAAACGAAACCAGACAAAATGAGTCCAACATTTTAAACAAATTTACCTTTTATCAAGATCATAGTCTTCCTCTTCATCCTCTTCATCTTCTTCCTCTTCCTCCTCTTCTTTGGACATAGTCGAGTCAGAGTCAACAATCTTTGTCTGAGGGCAGCACACATACTCGGTGCCATGGAACTGGTCTACCCCACAGGGCAGCAGCATGCCATAGCTATATAAGGTCATCCCCTCAGTCAGACACGCCTACAAGAAATTCACAGATCACATCAGGACATTTTCACAAGTTCCCTTAGCCCTAGCTTCATCCAAAAGAAATCTTTATCAGAATACTTAGGTGGTAGTGCATTATCTTCCGGACACATTAACTATTCTGTCAAAAAGTTACCATACTATTATTTTAAGACTTGAAGTTTTTCTTAATTTATAATTTTATCTTAGACAAAAACAGTTGAAATACCAAACTTAAGATCTAAGGAACAATTTAAAGAGTTTCAGGAATTAACAAGTTAAGGCTATCCTGAGATAGCCACTACTCAAGAATCTGACCAAAGACAAATTACTGGAGGACTAATTTAACTGAAGGATCAGTGTAAGAAAGGGTGTTCCTCCCTACCAGAAGAATGAAATGGTACCCAAGCTTGCTTGCTAAGCTTGTGTGCCTGTATACACCCAAGCTTGCCTGCTGTGCTTGTGTGTATGCGCACACCTAGGTTTTCTGGAGTTGGCTAGTTCTGCACTGAGGAGCCAGGTTGCCTTCTTGGGAGCTCTGCTGACAACATCTGTGATCCTTGATTCAACTGTCTTTAAAACATCCCACCCCACTCTGTGATCCTAGGAATCAAACCCAAGGCTTGCACATACTAGATAACTGCTCTAGTAATAAGCTCTATCCCAGCCTAAATGAAGGAAGAAATATCACCAAGAATTTTCTGTTCCTTTTGTGGCAGTGCTAGGAATAAATTGAACCCAAGGCTTCAAAACATCTTTGTAGAAGCCCTGCTACCTGTTTATACTGTTAGCTCCCTAACAGTTTTAACTCTAGAGACCAGACTTGCACTGCTGTATCTCTAATAAAAAAAAAAAAAAAAAAAAGAAAGCTAGTCTTCTCCCAAGTTATCTTTTTATTATCTTTACTTATGTGTCTTCTACATAAACGGAGGTGCCTGTGGATGCCAGATGAGAGCATGAGATCCAGGGACCTAGAACTACATACAGGTGGTTGTGTGCCACGTAACGTGGGTGCTGGAAAACAAACTGGTCCTCTGAGAGGGCAGGAAGCACCTGTAACCTCTGAGCCCTCTCTCTGGCCTCCCTCTAGGTATTTGTAACTTAACACAGACATATCTAGGTGTGGTGGCAAATACCTCTCTTAATTACAGCTTGAGGGGCTAAAGCTTGAAGACTGTGATGAGTCCCAGGTCAGCCTGAGCTATATATCAATCAAGTCCCAGGCTAGCTAGAGATACACAGGTTTTTGGTTTTGTTTTGTTTTTTGTTTTGTTTTGTTTTAAATTAAATCCCTGGTGTTAGTGGAAAGGAATAATCCTCTTCTGATGGCTGGTGACTGCCTGCTCCAGAGCTGGTGACGAGCTCTTACCTCCTTGACTACGGTGTGCCAGCGCTGGTGCTTCTCACACACCTCCATTCGCTCTTGGTGGAAAAACTGGCAGTTTTCTGGTACTAGCAGAACATCACTTACAAATTCACCCACTGGGAGAAACAAAAAGCCTGTGTCAGAAGCAAAGCTGGTTGTGATTCAGGGTGAAAACAGCCTCCTAATAATGTTTGCAGACAGCTGCACAGCCAGGCATACATAAGCACACATGGGCACCGGAAGAACTTCCTATCTTACCTGTGGCTTTGCCAGTAACATTTCCTGGCTACCACCCTGTGCGGGAACTACTGCAATACAGTTCTGGGAGACGTGACAGGATCCCTCTCCATGACCACCTCAAGTGACACACCTCGTGACCAGTATGCGGAACCTTTCTTTACAAAACTATTAGAACAACTGATATAGGTAAAATTTCAAGTAGATGATTAATCACAAAAGAGCAAGGAACCTTTTCAGTGGGAAACTACCAAAACTCAGTGACCAAGATAATGTTCCAATTCAGGACAAGCTGACATGTGCAATGCCCTGAGAGTATATCAGTATCATCTATAGCATGCCTGCCAAAATTAATTACTTGAATGCAATTCTAGCAAAACAAATCCAAATTCCGAGATATTCTACATTTCGAAGTTTGTTTTTTTTTAATGTACATGTATATGTATACTTATCTGCATAGAGGTGCAGGTGAGCTCAGATCCCCTGGAACTAGAGTTACAGGCAGGTTTGAGTTACCCAACAAAGGTACTGGGAATCAAACTCTGGTCTTCTACCAAGAGCAGCAAGTGTTCTTAACTGTTGCGTGAACCATCTTTCCAGCCCCCAGGAACAGTTTATTAAACAAATGGTCTGGACTCAAAATATATTGCCATTCTCCCTGATGCCAGAATAGGTCCTTATGCAAGGTCAATGTTTCTGTAGTGAGTCAACCCCATAGAACCATGTCAACCTTAAGATCTCTACCAATGGAAGAATGAATAGGGATATTTAGATTTTATTTTATGTAGATGAGTACACCATTGCTCTCTTCAGACACACCAGAAAAGGGCATCAGATCCCATTACAGATGATTGAGAGCCACAATGTGGTTGCTAGGAATTGAACTCAGGACCTCTGGAAGAGCAGTCGGTAGGTACTCTTAATGGCTGAGCCATCTCTCCAGACCCATTTTTTTTTTTCCTTATGTTTAATGATGCTGATTTGTTTTGTCAAATGTAGCCCTGGCCACCACCACCCCGAACCCAGTGCTAGAATGTTTAGTGGAAACAGTAAATTCAAAGGCTAAAAGACTTGCAAAGGAATATCTGTAATGATGTACAAGCCATATAATATCAGATAAAATTGTCCCCCACAGATAGCCTAAGGTTTACCTTTCCATTCATCATCAATTCTATTTATAATGTTTTATAGATAACCAAAAGCTCACTGTGAGGCAGGAAAGTTTGAACTGCACCTTCTAATTAAACATACCACATACCCTCTAAAGGAGTCACACTTGGTGACAGCACGGATGAGAGACGCAGTGAACAGATATCTACAGACATTACAGCACTAAACCTGATACAAATCTTGCTAGCAGCTCACCTTCAATTTGTTACCAAGACATAGTTCAATTAATAAAATGCTTGTTCAGCATGCAAGATAGGTTCAGTCTCTAGTATTGGGGGCTGGGGATGGAAAAAGAAAAACCAGGTATATAGCATGTGCCCATAATCTCAAAACAAAGGAGCTGGGGGCAAAGGATTAGAAGTTCAAGATCATCTCTGGTTACATATCAAGTTTGAGGGTAGCCTAGGGTATATACACCTAAAAACAAAACAAAACTAAAACAAAGGAAGAAAACATAAGTATTGTTCTCAACCTAGCAAAACCAGTAAACAGAAAACATCACAACAGCAGGTAGGGCAGACAGTAGACCCCTATCCTATGTAGGGTATTGCATGAACTCAGATGCATACTCAACTTTCAAATCCACAAAACAGCAACAATAAAACAATATGGGAGAGGGAGTTGGAAAGATGAAACAGCCGTGGAGAGGCCTTGCTTTTCTAGGACTCAGAGTCAGTTATCAGCAGGCACACAGTGGCTCACATCTGTTTATAACTTCAGTTCCAGGGAATCTGATGCCCTCTTCTGGCTTCTGAAGAAGGAACCAGGCACAAATGTGGTAAACACACACATGCGGGCAAAATATCCATATACATTAAACAGAGGAGGAAGAAAAAAAGAGTTGGGTTGGAGCGATGGTCAAGAGTATATACTGCTCTTACAGAGGACCTGAGCTCAGTTCCCAGCTCCAGGCTTACAACCACCTGCAACTCAGCTCTGATGACTCTGACTTCCACTGGCACCTGCATTCGTGTGTACAGTACTCTCACCCCTAATTAAAAGTTAAATCTTTTTTCTTTTTTTTTTTTGTTTTTTCGAGACAGGGTTTCTCTGTATAGTCCTGGCTGTCCTGGAACTCACTCTGTAGACCAGGCTGGCCTCGAACTCAGAAATCCGCCTGCCTCTGCCTCCCAAGTGCTGGGATTAAAGGCATGCGCCACCACCGCCCGGCTAAAAGTAAAATCTTAAAAAGAAAAATGAAACTAAGAACTCTAGGTTTGATATCCAAACCAATTAGCAGAGGTACCTAATAAAATATATAGCTACTTTTCATTCATTCTGTCCATTTCCAATTTTAGTAGGCAAAAGTTTTGGGGGATTTTTATTTGTTTTGTTTTGTGATAGCGTTTCTCCATGTAGCCCTACCTGTCCTGGAACTCAATAAAGATCAGGTTTTCCGACAATCAAGAGATTCTCCTGCCTCTCTCTCATGCCAAGATCATGGTGGTGTAGCTTTTCAAAAAGTATATATGGACTTATTAATACTTTGTGTGTAGGAGTGGATATGTGTGTGAGAGAGAGAGAGAGTGAATGTGTGTGGTAGTGAGAAGACAACTTTTGGGAGTGGGTTCTTTCCACATACTATATTTCCCATGTCAAGTGCTTTTTCACCTGAGGCCCTAGGCTACAATATCTGACCTTTTTTTTTTTTTTTTTTTTAAATAGTGTGATGTCACTATGTAGCCCTGGCTGGCCTGGAACAATATAGACTAACCTGACCTCAAATTCAGAGAGCCACCTTTTTCTGCTTTCTGAGTGCTGCCACCATGTCTAGTTCTGGGCTTTATCTAAAAAAGATTTCAGGCTAAAGTCAAACAACCTCGTTCCTATCATTTCTTTGCTCTAATATACAATATTCATCTCAGTATATGTAAGGAACCCACTGTGACTCTTCTGGTAAGTAAGGGTATAGGATTCTCACTTTTGACTTATAATGTAAAAAGAATTATCAAAAGGAGCCAATGAGATGGCTCAGCAGGGAAAGGTATTTACACTGAGAAACCTTATTGTCTAGGTTTGGTCTCAGAGACACCTCCCCCCACAGTGATGGGAGAGATCTACAAGTTGTCCTCTGACCTCCTTACACATACTGGAAAAAAAAAAAAACTAGTAAGAGTTATTATTATTATTTATTGATATATAGTGCTACTGCTATAGTATAACCCATTTGAATGAATTTTTCAAAGGGGTAGATTATTTAGCAGATAAAATGGATCATCTCAAACAATCTGAAAGAAGCAGAGTGATTATAGGATACATAGAGTAGAATATCAGAAATGGCACTCTCACTATGAGCACATCTGTGTTTCTGTGTGGTGAACTCATATATGTGCACACATTCAGGCCAGAGGTCAGGTTAGAGGCCTTTCTCTATCCTCACCTACGTTATGAGACAGGGCCTCTCACTTAAGGCAGAGGCCACTGTTTTGGAGAAGACTGGTGGTCCAGCAAGGCCTGGGGAGATCAGGTTACATCCCCAGCCCATTCCCAGCTGTAAGGTTACAGATACATGTTGCCATGCCTAGGTTTTATGTGGGTTTTTGCAGCAACCACTTTACCCATTGAGCTCATTATTTTTAATACATACAGAAGTCAATATGAAAATGCAGACATAAGTCCATGTATATGTAACACACGTTTCTTAGCTCTGTTTAACAAATGGGCCAAGAAACAGTTACAGCCTTGATAGAACTAAAGACAACTACTGTCCATTATCTTAGCTAAATACAATTACCAGTCAAAGAAACCAATGCTAATTCCTGAAGAAATGGCTGACTTCAGAAGAAAAAAAAACATAGAGGGGACATTTTTTTATACCAGAAAACATTCCCCTGAAGATAAAGACATTCTAAACAGGCACAAGAAACAGCAACATAAAGGGACACACCCAAAGGCCATATCTGGGCAGCCAGCATATGGTGACATGAATGCAGGCAACATCTTACCCAGTTGACAAGTTCTCAACAGCAGCGTAACAAGCTGACATCACACAACTCCTAATAATAATGTTGTTTCTGATGCTGTTCTCAAAAATACATAAACCAGGGCTGGCAAGATGGTACCAGGCAAAGGCACTTGCTGAACAAGCCTAGTAACCTAAGTTCAACTCCAGAACCCACATGAAGTGGAAGGAGAGAGCCAAGTTCACACAGCCTGTTCTGACTTCTACATGTATGTGGCACATGGCCTCTTTCCCCGTGTCACTCAGGCACACAGATAATACACTAGTATGTGTTTTCAAAAAAGCAGCAAGGACAGAAAATTCAAGATGTTCAATGCTGATACAGTGTGTAGCAAGGGCCAGACAGTGTAGTTAAGATGGTACGCCCAAAGGAGGATCAAATCATGGAGTTTTTAAGCCATGTTTAGTAAAGAGCTTCAATAGTCTTTACCTGGATAAGGAATTGAAACCACAGAATTTAATGCTAGGACATAATTTGATCATCTTATATCACTGAAGGCAACAAACCATGAACATGACTGAGAAACATGCATGAAGGTTGTGGTCACAGTCCAGACAAGACATGACAAAAAGTGAACAGAAGTGGCAATTGGATGAAAGGAGGTGTAATCCAGAAACTCACACATTTTCTGATTCTCAGTACCCTGGGTGTCTGAATGGTTGTGCTTCTTTCCTTGTTTTATTAAATCACTAAACCAACACAGCTTTTAAAGGTAAGTGGTTAGGTCCAACAGCAGCTTACTATCAGGCCCCATCACCTTAGCACATGCTGGGCACTGGACAACCAAGCTCCACAACACACTGGGTCAAAAGCAACCATTTCATTTCAACTCTGGTGATGTTCAAGGGACTTATTTTTTAATTACAGAAACCATTAAAAACACAGTGATGAAGGTAGAAGTGAAGAAGACAGTCTTTGCTGAAAGACTCAAGAACAATCAAACTAAGCTGGACAGTGGTGGCTCAAGTATTTAACCTCAGAGGTTGTGAGGAAGGTGGATCTCTTGAGTTCTAGACCAATCTAGTCTACACAGAGAGTTCCAGGACAGCCAGGGCTACAGTCACAGCTTCAATGCTCAAAAAAATAAAAATAAAAATAAAAAATAAAAAATCTGAAGCTGGAAACACATACACACAGAGTAGTTGTTTCAGTTACACTTGGAGAATTTTACAGGTAGATTTCTCAGAACCTAATGGAAGGGAAGACCATCCTTAAACCACATCATACAAATACTTTAGCATACTCCATACTACACTGCAAGATGTCCAGACTTAAAGGAGATGGCTAAGCACACACAATGTCCCTCCGTCCTGCTGAGGAATGCTATACAGCAACACAAGAGCTGCTACATGCTCTGCACTGCTTGGGTCTAATTCTTCCTCTTGGCAATACTTTCTCGCTACATATGAGCCTAGTAAAAGCAACATACTCCATTTTGGTGATATCTGTAGTTTAGGGGAAAGTTTTAATGGAGTAAGGGAGAGGAATAAATTTAACAGATAATAAATTAGATCTAAAGGTCTCCTCAGGTGTCAATGTTAGTGCCTTGCCTCTGTTAATATGACTGGACCAAGCACAATTGTTTCATCCTTACTAGCATCTGAGACTCAAGCTGTTCTTGAATCACCCAGACTATATATAGTACTGTGAGTTAACCATTCACATGTCAGGCAACAAAGGGTTAAAAAGATTACATTCACTAAGTAACAACCCCATTTCTGAGGAACACACTGTCACCCACAGCTTTGTTCAAGCTGCCAGTAAATGTTATCACACCAGTGACTGAATAACAACACTTGGGTAAAGCCCCAGCCCTTGAGAATGGCAGGTCCACACAGCATCTGGCTCTGGCACCTGGCCACATACTATGAGTCATGTTCCCTCTCCAGAGAACTAACCATTGCCTGATCTAACAGTGCAAACGTGAACAAGATGAACTGTAGGGATAAAGGACCCTTTTCCTTGGCTGCTTTCTTAAGTGCTGTTCCTCAACTGTCTTTCAAAACATTGATTTCAAATGGTTAATGTTAAGGGCAAATGTCCATTGCTTTGCAGGTAATGCTTCTTTCTATTTGGTGTCCTGGGAAAGGCTCATCCTCCAGAGGCAAAAAGAGGTTCACAATGGAGAGGAAGTCTCGGAGAGGAAGTCTCAGAGACGAAGTCTACCACCGACACATGGAAGCAGCAACAAGAACCCATAGGAAAAAATCTCTCCATTAACTTTAACAGATGCAGATACTTTACGGGGATCCACGAGCAACATTCAAGGGGTGGGGAGGAACACTTCTAAAAGGCAACCAAAAGCACTCACCAAGACACTTGAATGGTATAACAATGTGACTCTTGCACTGCTTTTTGTCCCTTCGGCACCAACTATCAATATTGACTGGCTGGTTTGCTTCCATCACATTTGTGATCTGCAGCTCTGGATATATCTGTTTACGAACAACAACAACAGTGAAATCCACACAATAAACCTGCCTGCAGATGAATAAGTACCTCCAAGCCCATCCTTATTCTACATCAACCTCAAGTTCTACTACACTAGTCCACGTTCTAACAGCAAAATAAAAATAGACTGAACTACTACTTGTCTTTTGTTTCTCACTTTTATAACAGATCGCCTCGAATTTCCTCCAAAGTTTTTTTTGAGACATCATCAGTCTTAGCCAACTGGAGAACAGAATTATCTGAGCTACCTATCTTGTGATAGCATAGGTTTTAAACTGGGCATTAAACCTGCCTGTGACCTTGTCAATCTTAGCTGTATTCAGCTGGATGGACATGGGATCCCGTGGCACCAATGATGCAGCGATTCCTGAGCATTTCTGCAGTATATACAGACCCACATCATTCTATATGTGGAGGCTGCACCTGCTCCCTCCAGTTCCAGTGCAAGCAAATAGGACAAAAGCTGGTTTTCTCTTGATAGCTTATATTTCTGACTCCTCCCATAGATTATACTTAGAAATGGAATCTATGTGTAAGGTAAATACAGCAGGCTTTCAACCCAAAACATTTGACTGTGTATCAAGAAGCAAAACCTCTGCAATAGCTAAATCATACCACACGTACTTAGAAACAAAAGGGGCTAGAGCTCCAGTTCTTAGTACCTGGGTCTTGGGCAGGGGAACACATGTAACCCTGACATAGAAAAGAGGGAAGAAGGTAACTTTCTGTCAACACTCTTACCTCCTGGCAGTACTGAAGAACTTCTTCCTTTGTTCCAAGGCAGCTCTTGGTGCCTGTTGGGTCAGGCTCCCATTTCCCAGTCTGAATGTTCACATGCATATTCAGCTTCCCACAGAACATCGCAATCTGAGGTTCAGCAACAGCAAAGCCTGTTCCAGCATTAGCTGCAAGAGCCTATCAAAAGATACACCAGAGGTTACAGATTTATTCAAAAGACCTGCAAAGGCAGTCATTCAATGATTCACTCAGGATCAATTCTCTACCTCACTAGATTACTCAGTACAGTTGGAAGGTGCTGAAGAATCCCATAGAAATATTCTGATGTAGTCTGGGGGAGAGGAGGGATCACCAAGCTGGTAAGATGGTTTAACAGGTCAAGGCACTTATTGCCAAGCCTGAGTTTGATCCCCAGGACCTACATGATGGAAGAAGAGAAATGACTTCCATGTGTGTCAAGACCCTTGCATCCACTCAACTGCCACCTACCCAAAGGGACAGGGGGATATAAAAGAACTACCAAAAACTATGCAGAATTGAAGTTCTGTCAAGTTTCAAAGTAAGCATTTCCAGACAAATAAAAGGAAAATTCAAAACTTTGTATTTCCCTAAATATAAACAGGTTTATACAAGATCCACAACAGGTGTCTGTAAATTAGAACATCTGAATAGCAAGATAGCCACAGACCAGTGCCTCTACTGGCCTGGCTCAAGCTAAATTTGGTAGGAATAGGTATGGTTCAGTATCAATGGGGGAGGGGAGCAGGGCAGGTATCTCTTTTTAAAAATATTTTATAATTAATCTCAGATATCTACTTTTGTCTTTACCCTACTCTAGTACTGGAGAGTCAATCTAGGGTCTCACACATGCTAGGCCTGAACTCTACTACTGAGCTATATCTGTACCTCTTTTCACATTTTTTATTTTGAGATAGCATCTTGCTAAGTTGCTCAGGCTTGTCTTAAAACTCACTTTGCCCAAGCGGGTCTTGAACTCTTCATGTCTCAGCTTTCTGAGTGGTTGAGATGATAAGTCTGTGGTACTTTATATAAACAAGCCCGTGCTGCAAAAAGTATGCCAGAACTTGAAAATGACTTGTGGGTATATATGATGAAGTAAAATGAGCACTAACCTTTACTGAGCGCTCGGAATATCCCAAACCTGACTACCACCTGTCTAATACAAGCTATTCATGCCTTCACACGCAAATCATGAGAGCAGAGAACAGCTAAAACTCCAAATAATTTCCTTAATTCACTCATACAACAACAAAATCTCACAACTATAATTAATGAGTATACTTCCTCAGCACCCTATCTAGTATCAAGTCAAAATTCACTAAAAAGGGAACTGGATTCACATTCCTAAAGAGGAAAATAACAGCACTCAGTGAACATTAGGAAGACTGTGACTATGGTCAGAGTGGAGAGCTAATGAAGGAAGCAGTAGAGCCAGGTCTACACAGTCAGTCTGGCACTGGAAGAATCTCTGCCTTTATCACTGAAGTGTTGAGAGATTTAAACACAGAGCTCTAGTTCCCAGTGTCTCTCTGCTGATCACAGAGTAAAAGTAGACTGTAAGTAAGCAAGGGAAGGGCTCAGAATGTAGAAGTGTGTGGTCCAACAGAAAAGTAGTGGTAGCCTGGGCTAAGGTTCAGTAAGAAGAGACTCATGATCACAGAAAGGAAACAGTAAGACATGGTGATATACTGGGTATGAAGAATAGGAAGAGGCATCAAGTTAGGTTGTTTGCAGTATTCCCTGAAGGGAATATTGGAACACCACATTTTCTCTCATGCAGTCACACCATGATGCTCAAAAGTCACAGGGCTGGCAAAACAGAGCAGGAGCTGACGCCACCAACCTTGTAAGGCAACATAAACATTTCTTTTTTAAAAAAAGCTGATTGTCTCACTTTGTTACACCATAATAATACAAAAATGATTAACAAAGTTTGCAATATTCAGTATGTGGCAGCCTCAGTCATGGAAACAGAACACTTTTGAAAAGAATTTCATAAGTTATGTATGTGTCTATTGTCCCGACTCATCAAAAGGTTAAGGTGGAATTCCACGAGTTTGGAACCAGTCTGCTCAACAAAGCAAGATCCTAACCTTTTCAAATAGAAAAGAAAGGGATGGAAGAATTTCATAAACAAATTTATCTCATTCTGCATAAAAAATATCCCAGCCATTCTTTGGTAATATCCATGTTTTATGACAAGACTTTAACCAGTAATGGCTCAGAAATAGGCGAGAAATAGTATTTAGTAAAGGCAAGGCTCTTTTTAAGCAATGTGCCCTTGAAGAACAGAAGCATCTGTGTACATAGTGTTACAGTAGTCCTTTATCCATGGAAGTTATGTTCCTGGACCCACAGTGGATGAAACTATGAAGTACACTGAAGAGTATACATGCTTTTTCCCCCATGCCATAATAAAGTTTAATGTATAAAGTAAGCACAGTAAGAAAAAAATAAACACTGAGGGGCTAGAGAGATGGATCAACAGTTAAAAGGATCAAGGTTCAACTCCCAACACCCACATAGTAGCTCACAACTCTTTCTAACTTCAGTTCTCAGGAAACGGACATCGTCTGGCCTCTGCAAGCACTAGACATATATGTAGTGCACAGACTTACATGCAAGCAAAACATCCATATACATAAAATTAAAATAAAATTTTAAAAAGAAAAAACAAATTTGAAAAAGTAAAAGAATTCTTAGCAATGTTTTAACTACATGTGCCCTTATATGAATCTAACATTGAGGACACCTACAAAACAAACAGGATTTAGGGCATCACATCGAATCATACAGGAGACTGTAAGGAGAGGGAAAGTGTTTGACCCCTAAGTCCTCAGCATGAACGGGGTAAGAAGTGTTGATTAGTTGTGTGAGCTCACTGAGCCACAACATTGAAATGATCGATTCTAGTGCATTCAACAGCCAAGACTATGTTCCACATGTTACTCATTATGGTTTCTGGCTAAAAGACCACAAGAGTTTCAACTGTATAAATGCTCAGTTAATGGGTCAACCACGGAGGTCAATACATCAGTGTAAGTGCATTTGATTTCTGCAGTGAGATGGTCAGTGCTATCTTCCCTAAAGACTCTAAAGTATCAGAGGTTAAAGCAACAGGAAGGAGAGCAAAACAGCCAGATCTCACATCAGTTACCACCAAGAAAGAAAGTAACTGGAATCAATCCAGACAGCTAATAGGATACAGTGATTCACTTCTGAGTTCAGAAAGATTAATCCTTGTGGTCATGAGAGACTCTCAAGACAGTATCCTCTGAAATATAAAAAGCCTCTATGGGCCACATGTAGGAATCAACTAATCAAACATACCCTGACCTCACCTAGAGTGCGACAGGGTCACTATTCTATGATGTTTGTACTCCTTGACTTGGAAATGCTCTTATTTAATGTGCTCTCCATTTTCTTAAGCACCGACAGCGCCTTGGCCCATTACTTCAACATATAAATCAATCTCCTTCCTAAACTAACATGTTACAAATGGGACTTCACTGCCAAGTCAGCACTTCTGATATCCTGTGAACTTGGAATCCTCTACAAAAGAAAATTAATGCCCCTGCCCACACGTTGGCACTTAAGCCAGTCCCTGTAATCTCTGCACACGGCAGCACTTTCAAGGCTTTGAAAACAAACTGCATCAACTGCTTTCCTAGCCAGTGTCTCCACTTACTTAATAATTCATTCTTAATAAGAAATCTCATTTTATTAATTTGGCTCAGAAAGAATTCAGCTATCTAAGGAAAGAAATTCAACTTAGTAGACAGTGCTCCTAATAATCTGAAGAAGCTTGAAGCATTTTCAGTCAATGTTTGAAACATGTAAGTCTGGGTCTGCAACAAGTCCATCCTTAATACCACTTGAGGAGCCCAATCCCTGGCTGGAGGTCATAAACTGTCTCCCTTCTCAAAACTTCTGGGACCGATGCAGCTCTCCTACCTCAGAGCTGACATGTAGCAGTTATTTTTTTCTTCACTGAAGCTACTGCCCCCAAATCAAATCTGGCCTTACAGTTTAATAAAGAGCTTACTGAACTGGTAGCATCTTCCCCAAGGGCAGGGTTTTCTCTGTGGAAGTGAGCTGTAGAAGTGAGGTTTCCTTAGATGGAAACTATCACTGCTTAGTGATACACTCCACCACTTTAGAGCCAACAGCTCAGTTCTCGTAGAGAGTGAAACAGATCTCTGCAGTATCTAGCTAGGCTTACAGGCTAGTAATAAAAGACACTCTTATTCAAATGTTCTTATACCCTTTTCAAAAACAAAAAAGAAAAAAATTGAAGATATTTTATTTCTCTTCAAATATTGAATAAACCTTCATGATCACCAGGCAGTGGTGGCACAAAACCTAGGGCAGAGGCAGACAGATCTCTTTGAGTTTGAGATCAGCATGATCTATATAGAGTTCTAGGACAACCAGGGAAACCCAATCTCTAAATATAAATAAAAGAATTTAAATATAAGTCCACAAACTTTTCACCAAAGATTTACTTATCAAAAGAAAGTGAAATATATTCCACTCTGAGCACACTCAGTATACTTGTCTTAGGAGGAAAAAACATGAAGTTGAGTTGGGGATAAATCTGGAAAGAAAAAAGAAAGGATATAATTAAACTGTATTGTATGCAAATTTAAAAAAATAATAAGGAAAAAATCTCTCTCAGGCTATGGCTATCCCCCAAAAAGAAGACAACCAGAGTGAAAACACTAACCAGACACCAGTGTAAATTTCGACAGCAACAAGACATTAAAGGAAATAGATCAGGAAAACAAAAACAAAAACAAAAAAGCAGAACTGCTACAAATCAGGAACGATTAGGCACAAACAACAAATGAATGCAACCTGAGAGCTTGAACAGGATGCTGGAACAGGAAAAGGCCATTGGTGGGGGAAATCTGAGTAATCATTTGCATAAGCTGTGTCAGCACAGGCTCCTGTACTCCATCTATGGGTTATGTAAGGTATAAATTCCACGGCTGGGCATAAGAGAATCCTGCAGTATTGTCAACTTTTACTTAAGGCCTAAAACACTCAAAGTAAAACGACTGAGAGCTGATGTAGCTTATCAAACAGCAACCAATCACCATGCACAGCCAGTGGGCTAGATCCCAGCACCCAATCATAATGCAAATATCTGATATACAGGGTATCTGATATGCAACCCCTGTTAAAAGGTCATTCAACAACCCTCAAGGGGTCTTGAGCTGTAAGTTCAACCTTCGAACAATTCAACTAGCTGACAAAAATAACAGAACTCTTAGGCAATATAAGAGGAGGAGGAAAAAAAGACAAACAAACTTGTCTTTAAAAATAACATTTGATGCCGGGCAGTGGTGGCACACACCTTTAATCCCAGCACTTGGGAGGCAGAAGCAGGAGGATTTCTGAGTTCGAGGCCAGCCTGGTCTACAGAGTGAGTTCCAGTACAGCCAGGGCTACACAGAGAAACCCTGTCTCAACTCAAACAAACAAACAAACAAAAACATTTGATGAGGCCGGAGAGACTGCTTAGTGGTTACGAACACTTGCTCTCATACAGGACCTGGGTTCAGTTCCCAGCACCCATATGGTTGCTTGTAACTGCAACTTTAGGTGATCGGATGCTCTCTTATAGCCTCTGCATGTACATGGTGTACACACAAGTAGGCACACATTTATAGACATAGAAAGAAAATAATTTTTAATAATGGCATTACAGTTGAGATTTTACATTTATTCACTGTGTGTAGAGGTGTGCATGTACATGCACGTGCCACGGCAGATATGTGGAGGTCAGAGGCCAATTTTCATGAGTTCTCTCCTACCAATGAATTAAGAGATTACCAAGTTCAAAGGCCAGTGTAGGCTACAGTGTGAGAGTAGGAGGGTCGGGGTGGAGGACAGCCAAATTGGGAAGGATGGCTTAGTTAATAAAGTGACTGCTTCGTAAGCATGAGGATCTGAGCTTAACAGCTAGCATAAAAAAGGCTGCGCAACAACAAGGGTTTGTAACTCTGGCAGTGGGGAAGTAAACAGGAAGATTCCTGAGAAACTGAACTGGAAAGCTCACAGGTTTTAGTGAGACCCTGTTTCAAAACGTGGGGCAGGTCATATTAATTACAGAGGAGTAACACCCAAAGGGAGCCTCTGGCTTCCCTAAGAGTGCATCTCCACGTTCCTCTGTAAGCCTGCCCTCGACCTCCACAAGCACAGACAATATTTAAACCAAAACAAGATCTTTTATGATATTGCATAAGTTTATATACATTCACCAAAGAAATAAAACAGACTTTCAATAAATAATTGTTTTAAAAGAAATTTTAATACAAAGTGTTTGAAATATTGCTTATCACACAAAAGGAGTCTGAGTATTTATAAACATCATTACCAGGATTTCAATTTCTTCATCTGTAGAACAAGGCTACTAATATGCCCACTCCTCTCAGACCTGTTATGGGGATTAAGATAATGCACAAAAGCACTACGTGCACTTCCTGCTGCACAAGCGCCATTATCACTGTGCTCCTGAAGATTTCCCTCTCTCCGGCTGCAATTACACACAACTGGGCTTAAATGAGAGGCAATCAAGTGAAGAACACATGAGGGCCCCGTGTGTGTTTATCCATCTTTCCAAAACACAGGCTGGCATCAAACTGGTTTAAAAGAGTATTTTTTTATTATTAAATTTGGAAATGGATTAAAAAAATTAAAAAAAAAACACAGGTTGTATTACTGTTCCATACTCTATTTTGTGGGAACTCAGTCATTAAATATTTATATGAACAGCTCTGCCGTTTTTAAAGAAAACTACCAGAGCTGCTTGTTTCCTGGCTCTGAACCACTTTCCAGCAGATTCACAAGTGACGTCAAGATGAACCTGCTCCTACTACCAAGACACATCTGAGACTGAGATATTACAGGGGCTAGTAAGATAGCTCAGCTGGCAAGTGCTTACCATGCAAGTTAGATGATCCAAGTTCAATATCCAAAGCCTGTATAAGGGTGGAATGAGTCCACACTTTAACTTTTTTTTTTGTGAACTTCACACATATACGTGAAATACTTTGATCATATTCACCCCCAATTGGTTTTCTTGATATCCTTCCATCTACTTTTTAGCTGCAAAATCTTGAAAAGTTAATCCTTCATGTTCTATTTTTTTTTTTTACTTTGGTGCAATATAAATGAATTTTAGTTTATAAAATAGGTAAGAAACCTACAACTTAAAGGGTAAGGCTTTTTTTCACACTGTAACAGATAAAAGTCTACTTTCCCAAAACTTCCCCAAGGAATACCACTTGGAAACTCACTGACTCACATTTCCCTATGATGACACAACGGCCATTTGCCAAACTCTGCAAAGCATGCCAGCTAACTGCAGAGATCAGGAAGCCAAGGGGCTTTTGTATTACTATAGTATTATCTAAATCGTGTGGACCTGGACTCAATCTTTTAACTCCCCGGCACTAGCATTCCTTAGGCTGTTACTAAGAGCTGCATGTGCAGGGTTAGAGAGAATGTACAGGAATGAATTACTTAAATCTTAAAGGAGAGAAATGATTTCAAATAACAAACGCCTAGGAAATGCTATGCATTAAATATTTTATAATGAAATGTGTTCAATCAAAAGTATTCTTCATGAGTCACATTATAGAAATGATGGAAGGTTTTCTACAGAATATCCAAACACTAGTCTGGCAATCCTCTTAAATCATAAGCAGCCTCTGGATGATCTGATGTTCTAGGGTGTTTTGTTTTTATATGAATTGAATCACTAACAATCTAGTAATTGTAAACATCTTTTAAGTTCTTATAAATCATATTTCTTAAAATATTCCACTTACCAGATAATTCTACTGAAATGAAATTTTACCAATGTTGAGAAACTACCCAGCATTCTGTTTTAACCAAAACATATATTTACAGTGTCAAGACTTAATATGAATGACAGTGTATCAGAGATTTGAAACTGGTTCCACATTGGGTCACTTATTAATACAGCTGAGAAGGGGTAAGAAAACTAATTCATGTACTTTGAAACACTGAATATTTCTCAAAAAGGATAATTTTTATATTTATTTTCACGTGTATGAATCTTTTGCTTACATGCATGTCCGTGCACCATGCACATACATTAACTGTGAAGGCCAGAAAAGGGGGTGGGGGTCAGACCCCCCTGGAATTGGAGTAAAAGACCATTTTCAGCTGCCATGTGGGTGCTGGAAATTGAGTATGGTCTTCTACAAGAGCAGTCATCTCTTCAGTCCTAGGATTAGTTTTACTGATGCTTTAAATCAAAAGTTCCTCAGACACCAACTAGGGAGATAATAAGGTTTACAACACATGTTTGGTGACATTCTAAAAAGTGAGAAATACAGAGACGTGACAGAGCTAAGTGGCAGAATGTTTGCCTAATAAACTGCATGAGGCCCTGGGTTCAACCTTCAACACTGCACCATGACTAAAAGCTGGGGTAGGGACGTAGAACATCTTGCACCAATGTTATATACACGGTATATAAGGCTATAGATTCACTCTACTATACTCAGTCTAAAGCCTTCTCTCTAGACTGAGTGTCCAGAATTCTGAGACACCTTCTTTTCACACTATGTTATTTAAAAGGCACAAAATGACATCACTGGTAAGTAGGTAGCCCTTTAAAAAATATATATATGGTCTTTTTATAATGTGAGGTAACTGCAACCTTCTCTGTCCAGACCATCCTCGTTGGGCTTGTGAGGTGGGGAAAGGTAAAGTCACCTGCTGCTAAGCTTGAATTGATCCCTGAGGCCCACGTGACAAAAGGTTAGAACAGACTCTCAAGTGGTCCTCTGGTTGCCACATGCACATTGCTGTCAACAAAATAAATATTTTAAAAATTATAAAAAACAAATATTGGAAGCCACAAACTTAACTCTTTATTTCCAAGCATCTATGATACTGAATGGCAATAAATTCTTGGGTGAATAATCTGTGTCTTTCTTTGTAGCTAAAAAAGACATGTTTAAAAATGACTAAATGATTTTCATAGTTCACTTCTTTAAAAAGAAATTAAATGTTTAAACAGTTCTGTTACGTATTTCCCTAACTGTAAGCAATATTATATGTAAATCTTGATTAATAAATTTTCACTCTTAATGTCCATTAAAACTGGGAGAATAAGAAATATATGAATGTGTTCCATCCTCTTCAAGTTCAAAGCAAGTCAAAAGACATCTTTCTCATGATTTATGTAGCATTTAAATGTAAAAGTAAATAGACTGCACCATCAGCATGCACCAGATCTGCTTTCAAACAATAATTCTCCCTGCCTTGGACCAATGCCCATGTGCATTACTGTAATTATCAGCAATTAAAAAAATAAAGTAATAAACTAATACACTCCATAAGTCAGTATGCTCGCTGCTTGCCGAATGGGCCATTAATTAGCCTTTCTTGGTACATGCCACCTAACTATTAAATAAATGCATAAAGAGGAACAGGAAAACTTACATGCAATAATAAAAGGAATAAGTTAAGGATGAAGACACACATGAACACCCCTACTCGGCAGACAGTATAACACTTTAGCTCTGCTATTCAGGTGGCCACCATGGAGTTAGTCAGTCTTTGCCCTCCAGGATCCTGTCTCCCCCCCACCCCCTACTCTGGGTTCCAGAAACACTAGTTAGTTCCAAGAGATTAACAACATGACTATGACCTACAAGGCCCACAGGGGGACAGTCCCCGATTGAGCCCATTCCTACATGGTCCAGACCATTTTCAGTGTAGGCCCAAGCCAAGGTGTCTTGTTCCAAGTCCTCACCTGTGACTCTCTGACTCTGGTTTTCCTAAAGCAGATGTATGCTCACTTTCAGGACTCTGTTCAGTGGATACCCTAAAAAACTGTTTCAGTCCAATCCAAGGAAAGGCTCCTCCTAGCCTCCCTCATGTGCCTGCCACATCAGCACTGACTAAACTTAAGTAACTCTTTCTAACCTCTATCTAGCAACAGTACCTAGCATATAGCAGGTAATCAATTCTGTTCTGATTCCCAGAACAGAATCAGGCTCTAAACCCAGAGCTCTTGAATTTTGTTTTATATTATTTCCCTAAACTACAGTCAGCAGTGATTTCCAAGTCAACACAGCATTAGTGTGTATATCAGCATATCTATAAATAAGAAATGTGTGCTGAAGAGATATTTAACAGTACTTGATGCTCATGCAGAGTTCTAGCATCTACCTCAGGCAAGCCACTGCGATTCCAACTCCAGAGGATCTGATAACCTCTTCTTACCTCCATAGGCACTTGTGTGTATGTGGTACAAATTCAGACAGACACATTAGTTTAAAAAAACATCGTTTGAAGGAAATCTATGCAAAAATAAATGACTAAATAAATAAAAAGGAAATCTATACAGGATGACAATCTTCTTTTTTGAAAACTGTAATGTTTGCCAAATGACTTTCTTACATACATGGTTTGAGAAACACGGTAGGATCAATATACTAGACACATACTCACATAGTTCCCCCGGCCAACACAAGTACAACACTCAGAGGTAGTACCTGAAGGCTGTCAGTTGTTCAGCTGCCAGACAATAATTTTAAAAAAAAAAAGTTTAAGATGTCATGTTTTATTTGAGGGACAAGGTGTTTGCGCTATGACACATGTAGAAATCAAAGGACAACTTACAGAAGTCAGCTCCTCTATCTTTTGAGTCTCAGGAACTGAAGTGGGATTGTCAGGCTCGGCCCCAGCATTTCTTTCTTTACCCACTGTGGCATCTCCCTAGCTCAACACTTTAGTCTTCTGGAAGAGCAGCCAGTGCTCTTAACCCAAGCCATCTCTCCAGCCCCACAATTTCTTGGTTTTTTTTTTTTTTTTTTTTTTTATAATTTATTTATTTATTATATATGAATACACTGTAGCTGTCTTCAGACACACCAGAAGAGGGCATCAGATCTCATTACAGATGGTTGTGAGCCACCATGTGGTTGCTGGGATTTGAACTCAGGACCTCTGGAAGTGCAGTCAGTGCTCTTAACCACTGAGCCATCTCTCCAGCCCCCAATTTCTTGTTTTTAAGATTCCTTTTCTATGCATGTATGTTTTGTCTGCATGTATTTTGTGTATCACATGCCTGCCTGATACCATCAGAGGCCAGAAAAGGGTGTCAAATCACCTGAACTGGAATTACAGATAATCGTAAGCCACCATGTGGGTACTGGGAATTGAACCTGGGTTATGTTCAACCGTTCGTGATCTGAACTGCTGAAGACATGTCTCCAGCCCATACTTAGGTATATATTTCTCTCAAGATGTCTTAGTTACTGTTTTATTGCTGTGAAGAAACGCCATGACCAAGGCAATTGGGGGCTTGCTTATAGTTTCAGAGGCTTATTCAATTATCATGGCAGGGAGCATGGCAGTATGCAGGCATCTGGTGTTGGAGCAGTAGCTGAGAGTTCTATATCCGGATCTGTCCACAGGCAACAGAAGAGAAAACTGGGTCTGGCTTGAGCTTTTGAAACCTTAAAGCCCACCTCCAGTGACACACTTCCTCCAACAAGGCCACACCTCCTAATCCTTCTTAAATAGTGCTACTCCCTGATGACTACACATTCAAATATATGAGCCCATGAGTGTGCTTTGCTATGGCCTTTGTGTCCATCACCAGAAGTAGCTCTTAGTGGACTGAGCAATTCCCAATTTGTAATCTGCTGTTTCCACTCCCTGGATTTCCTAGACCAAGCCTCTAGTTTCTCTTCCTTCTCTCCTCCTACAGTTAATTCCTTCTGATTTTTTTCTCAGTGGTACAGTACATACCTGGTAGGTATGAGGACCTAGGTTCTATCCTCAGCATCACAAAAGAAAAATTTAAAAAAATTTCTGGTAACCCATTCTAACTTTTCCATTGAAGCTGACATTAATGGTCTATAATGGCTGCCTCATATGTACATATTCTATGATGGTTCAGCTTCTTCACCCGCATATGTTTGTCATACACACAAATTCATAAACAGCAATTCTGCTTGGTGAAGACCTTATCAGGCTTTAGTCCATGCTTTATAGTCAATCTTTTATATCAAAACTAAAGATATTTTAATCTGTCCTGAGTATGTTTCTACTGCTTTAAAAAACACTAAACACCATTCAGTTTCTATGACTTTTATCAATTCAGAAGAATAATCCTTCAATATAATACACTACAAGACGTTTACTAATGTAGATCCCAAGAAAGCTTTAAAAAAAAACTCAAATAACTTTTTCTCTAACAGTTTCTATAAAAGACTGTGAGAACAATTTGTTCTAGTTTCCTTCTATTATGATAAAAACACTCTAACCAAAAGCAACTTAGGGGAGGAAAGGATTTATTTGGCTTACAATTCCAGATCACAGTCCATCATTAAGAAAAATCAAAGCAAGAATTCAAAGTAAGAACCTGAAAAAGCAGGCCTGCTTGCTATTCCATGCAGAATTATCTCTAACCTCTGAACTCACATGCAGCCTAGGAAGTACAGCAGAAACCATGGATTATTCACAAGCACATGCTTGGCTTTTACCAAGCCCAGGACCAACTGCCTGGATAGTATAGTCCATTAAGGACTGGGCCCTCCCACATCCATTAGCAATCAAGAAGACAATCCCCCACAAATCTGCCCACAAGGCCCTCCGATATGGGGAATCCCTTATAGACTCTCTTCTCAGGTGACAGTTAAAGCTAATTACAACAAGGTTGTACTAAAGAAAAAAACAAACAAAAAACATGTAAAATTAAGCAGAAATATTGGTTAGAAAGGGATAAAGGAGTTAGTTAGCAAAGGCTCTGCTATAAATTATGGCTCAGGGTAGGGCACGTGCCTAGCATGCGCAACAATTCAATGCACTGTGGAATGAGAAAAATTACCAGCAGCTCATTACTCAAAGTTTCATTTTTCATGGTTTCCGTTATCTACAAAGAATTGTGGCCTAAAAAACTGAATGGGAAAATCTAGAAATAAACAATTCATAGGTTCTGAATTGCTTACCATTCTAAGTTACAAAATAAAATTTCACTTTGCCTCACACCTAGGGCACAAATTATTTCTTTGTCCTATGTCACTACCCACCTAAGTCATTTAGTAGCTGTCTCAAATATCAAACTGTTCCAGCACCACAGCATGCATGCTCAAGTAACCTTTACTGTTCACATAACATTTATTCCACCTAGACACAAAAGCCATGATGGTTGCAACTCAAGCCTGCTTTTTCTTGCTTCCTCCTCCCCTCCTTCCATCCCTCCCTCCATTCATTCATTCATTCATTCATTCATTCATTCTTTTCTTGGGTGTACATAAAACCTAGGTCCTTCTTTCACATACCATATTAAACTATCACAACGGGCAAGTTCAGTTCAGTAAGATATATTCATGCCATCTTGATTATAGAATTGCTAAAACTGTCCTGCTTCATTACTTACTAGTATAATTACTATGCCTAATTTATTAATTATGCTGTATCATAGATACACACACACACACACACACACTCTATGTGTGTATGTATTTCAGAAAAAAAAACAGATAGAGTTAAGGGCTCTGTGAGTTCAGGAATCTAGTGCACATTTTTGAACAAATCTCTCACAGATGAGGGGAAACCATTATAAATGTCAAGAGTTCATTTCTCAACCAGCTCTCTCTCCTTCCTTTTTAACAAGGATTGAAAAGCCAGAAACCTATACATAACAAATAGAAAACAGGATGGGTGGGCACAGCATTTCCTCGCTGACTAAGGAGCCTATTGCTACTTGGCCCCTGCTGTCAGATATCCTCATTTCTTCAAAGCCTGGTAAGAACTTTATAGATTAAAACTATTACTTGAAAATGAAAATATGTACTTAAAATTTAATTACAGTTAAATCTAACATGGTGAGGACAAAACAAAATAGGGACAGACCACACTCTATTTGCAAGCTGCATTTTTTTTTTCTTTTCTTAACCTAAATTTAACATACTAGGCTTCAGAATAAAAAGAACTGACAATTTAAAGAATATTTGGCAAACCCAAAATTTAAAGTATAAGCTAAAATCTGATGGATCCTGTCGATTACAAAATTACTATAATAATTAATTTAAAGATCTTAGCATTTAAGCCGGGCAGTGGTGGCACACGCCTTTAATCCCAGCACTTGGGAGGCAGAGGCAGGCAGATTTCTGAGTTTGAGGCCAGCCTGGTCTACAGAGTGAGTTCCAGGACAGCCAGGGCTGCACAGAGAAACTCTGTCTTGAAAAACCACCAAAAAAAAAAAAAAAAAAAAAAAAAAGGTAGCATTTAGGCATGTAACTCAATGACAATGTGTATGCTTAGACTGCATGTGGCCCTGGATTCATCCTCAAGACTGAAAAAATCTTAATACTGTTAAGATAACACCACTACCCAAAGCAATCTGCAGACTCAGTGCAATCGCCCATCACAATCTATACAGAATAGAAAGGACACCACAAAGGTCATTATGGAATCTCACAATCTTGAAAAGGAGCAGTTCAGAAATAAATCTTTATATATATGGCCAACTGATTTTTGACAAGATTGCCAAGACCATATAATAGGAAAAGGGCAGATTCTTTAAAATAAATGGTCTTGTGAGAATAAAATTGGATCCCTACCTTAAATTACATATAAAAATAAATTCAAGGGCCTGGGGAGATGAGTCAGTGGGTGAGAGCACACACTGTGAAAGCAAAGGGACTTGTACTCTGTCTATCCCCAGCATCGCCCACACCTGTAACCTAGCTTTGGGAGGATGAGACAGGTGGATCTCAGGAGCTCACCAGCCAGTTTAGCTGAACAGTGAGCCTCAGATTCACAGTCCCTGTTTCTCAGAGGAAGGGACTAGATAAACAACCTCCTTTGGTTTCTTCAGGCATGCATGTACACACACTCTCACACAAATTAACTCAAAACTATGAACACCTTAAGCTCAAAGCTACAACTCTCAGAAACCTTAAGTGAAAAGCTTCATGGCATAACTTCTCATATATGACATTAGAACAGGTAACTACAGGGCAGAAATACAAAATTTTCTCTTTATCAAATTTAAAACATTGTACATCCAAGGACACTATGTCAAGAGTGAAAAGACATGACAGAGAGTACTGCAAGTCACAGCTCTGATTCACACCCAGAAAAATAAAAAGAACTCTTGCATTCAACAACATAAAACTGTCTAGCAAACAACCATTTTGAAAAGACATTTCTTCAAAAAGCCATCATGAAAGAACATTCAGCACCACTAGTTATAGGACTAATTAATGTAAACAGACACCACAGCAAGATGCTGCTCCACACAATTAGGAACCTGCTACCAAAACCTAGTAATTCTGAGGGGAAAAGAGCTACTACCAAGGATATGGAGAACCTGGAACCTTGCACACTGCTAATGGAAATGTGAAATGTACAGTCACTATGTAAAACACTTTAACAATTTCTCAGAAATGAAAATACAGAATTACCAAAGACCTAGCAATCTCACATAAGGATACACAGCCAAGGGAAACTAGAGCATGATCTGGAAGAGACACGCTGCTTGCTCACTGCAGAGCCAACATGCAAGGCAGTGCACCCCACTCTGCTACAGTCACAAGGACAAGCAAACAGATAACTATCAATTTAGATCTGTAATCCTATAGCTAGGTGAGTGATGGCAGGGAGACCAAGAGTAAAATCAAAAAGGGGCGGGTGGATGAGAGTGGCAGTCAGAACCAGTCCACTAGTGTATATCATCTGAAATAGTATAATTAGAGACAGACATCAAAATTGCACTAACTAGAGGCTGAAAGGGAGAAAAGGTTGCTATTCAACAGGTAGACGTTTCTTTATAGACTATTCATATAGTCTAGAGATCCACTATATAACCCTAGCCAATACTTAACAGTATATTTTGTGCTTAAAATTTTAAGAGGGTTGGTGAGAGAGCTTCGTAAGCAATGTTAATACTGCATAGAATATAGACCTGAGTTTGATCCCCAGAACTCACATAAAAAATGACAGGTGTGGTTAGCATACAGTATAAACCCCACAGAACAGATGTGGGGACAGAGAGATCTCTGGGGCTCACTGGCTAGTCAACTCAGCCTACTTGGCAAGCCAATGAGACCTTGTCTCAAAAACCAAGGTGGAAGGTGACTGAGGAACACATGCACTCACACACATATGTTCCCACATATGAATACATATCCATAAACAAAACAATGAGGACCGAGATTACTGTAAACGTTCTTGCTGACAATAAAAAGTTAACTTTTAAAATGACACATTTTCTATTATATATATTTTACTACAAACTCAAAAATGTGGATTTTAAATTGTGTGATTTAAAGAATTTTTGCATTTTTTTGGCTGACATGTAAACTACTATGAAATAAACCTATATAACCAGTAAGAAGTGAGGATTATGATAGATTGAAACAGGCCTGGATGATGGTGGTACATGTCTTTAATCTCAGCACTCAGGAGGCAGAGGCAGCAGATCTCTAGCCTGGTCTACAGTGTGAGTTCCAGAACAACCAAGGTTAGAGAGAAATCCTGTCACGGAAAAAAAAAAATCACAAACCACCACAAACCCCATGGACTAGGCATTGACTATCACTTGCCCCACAGAAGCATATTTTTCATTCATCTCAGAAATTACATTGTCATAATACCCTGCACAGCAATTCAACTCATTGTGATTAACTATGCAGAACCTCAAATGAATCAATTACCATGCCAACACCTTCAACTTTTGAACAAGTTATATCCAGAAGTTCTTTAAATGACTGCCTAAATGTATGTCAAATGGTTAATTCAAATGAAGAAGAGCTCAGAGGATAGAACACTTACCCAGTATGCACCAGGCCAGAGTCATCCTCAGCACTACAGAAACTAGGCACTGTGGCATCCACCCTGAAGGTGGAGGCAGGAGGACTCAAGCTCACTGTGCAACAGAGAAGATGAGAACAGTCTGGGCTACCTGACTTTTTGATGCAAAGGAAAAAAAAAAAAAACTGCAACATTCAGTGAGGCAATGTTGAAAGACATTTTTGGAGTCCTATAGGAAAAGAGATAATTGGGCAGAAGCAGTATTTAAATTGATAGACATTTTAAAAGAGCTAATGGCTGAGAATTTCCTAAAGTAATGAAAGACACCAAATCACACAGATTTAAAGAGCTTCGAACTCAGAACTCACTCCTAAAAGCCAAGTGATGGCAGACACTTGCACTCCAGCCACTAGGTAGCAGAGGCAAGAGGATCCATGCACTGTTACCCTCAGCTCAGTGAGTTTAAGGCAAGCCTAGGTTACACCAGACTGTCTTTAAAAAACAAAACAGATCACAGCAGAATAAAAAAATTCACACCTAAATACACAGCAATAAAACATCTAAAGGCAAGATTCAACAAACTTTTTTTAAAAAAAAGAATGAAAACATTATTGATAGAGGGTTTGGGGAGATGGCTCAGTCAATAATTGACTCGTGTAAGTGATTTGAAATGTTCAATACCAGGAACAGACCATGATCTTTATGTCAAAGTTTTACTGTATCTTTTTTTAATTAAACATTTTTGTTTATGTATGTTTTATATGTATGTGGATAGGTGTGCATGTGCCATAGTACACAAGAGTCTGTTGTCTCCTACCATGTGGGTCCTGCAGGTCATGAAGGCTCAGTGACAAGAACTTTTACCTGCTAAACTATCTTACTTTTCATTGTTGTTATTAAAATAGGTTTGTAATAGAATTTCTATTTATCACTTTAAATTGTTGTTGTACTTGTGTGGTGGAGGGTATGCACATATCATGCAAGGTCTATGGAAGTCTAATAACAACTTAATAGGGTTGGCTCTCTCCTTCCAACTTTGTGGGTTCTGGGGGATCAAACTCAGGTTGTCCAGGCTCACACAGTACGTACCATACCCACCAAGACATCTTGCCAGCTCTTTTATCTTATGGATCATATGTTGGAATAGGGGGGATGACACCCCTTTAAGCACTTGGGAGGCAGAGGATGATCTCTGTAAGTTCAAGGCCAATCTAGTCTATGGAGCTAGTTCGAGGACAGTCAAGTCTACACAAAAGAAACTCTGTCTCAAGATACAAAAATAAAACAAAAAGATCATTTTTTTTTCTGGTTAATGAAGGTTTTAAGGGGGTTAGCTGTTAGGATAAGATAATTCTCTGAAAAGGATCTGTGGGTCTTTTCTCTGGTCAAAGATTTTTTTTCTTGAATTTTGTTTTCAAGCATGAGGAACACTTGTTGAATCATGAGAACTCATAACACATGCTTGTAGTTCCAGCACTGAGGAGCAAAGCTAGGAGAATTCCTAGGGCTTACCAATTAGCCAGCCTACTCTAAACTTTAAACCCAGGGCCCCAGTTAAGAAGCCTATCTCAAGACAAGGTGGACAGCTCCTAAGACATGACACTTGAGGCTGACCTCTGGCACACCTGTGCACAGACACGTGCATGCATATGCACATACATATACACATATACGCACATGTGCAATAGATATTTCTTAAAACTGATAAATGCAAAAACATTAATAAGTAAAATGAGTTTTTAAATTATGAAGGAATTTTTTTTCTTCCAGGAAGAGAAAGCAACACTTGTCAGAATAAAGTGGGGAGGGGAGTAAAAATCACAGAAGTGGCAGGGCTAGAGAGATGCCCCAGTGATTAAAAGTGCTTAGTATTCTTCCAGGAGGCCCAAGTTGGTTTCCAGCACCTATGTCCAAACAGCTCGCAAGTGCTTCATGACTCCAGGGGATCTAATGCTCTCCAATGGCCTCCTTGGGCACCTGTGTACACATGGCGTACATATGCATACACAGAGATAAAAATAAATCTTAAATAATGAAAAATTTTTAAAAATATGCCTTTTTCAGTTACCACACACACACACACACGTACACAGAGTAATAATCCAAACAGCATGAAAACAAGATTAGAACTTACATAAACAAAATGTATACCTTCTCTTTGTGAACATAAGAAAAAATTATCATTCATAATGCATGTTTTAGGGCTGGAGTGATGGCTCAGGTCAAGAGTACGGCTACTCTTCTAGAGGACCGAGGTTCGATTCCCAACACCCATATGGCAGCTAACAACTGTCTATAATCTAGCTCCAGGGGATCCTACACCCTCCTACAGACAGACAGACATGGAGGCAAAACACCAATGCATAAAATAAAAATAAGTAATTTTTAAAGGTACGCATTTCAAGAAATTTCAAAAACAATCAAACAGACCACAAACACTCTGACAATACAATTAAGCTTAAAACAGCAAAGGCAAACAAAAAACTCCACATAGCTGAAAATTAAGAAATATGAAGGCTTGTTTTGACTGACTGTTATATGTCAAACCCATTTTGGGGGCATGGAGGTAAAATCCTAAACAAAACTTTAGTAAACCAAATGCAAACCAGTAAATAAACAAAGTAGGGGGTGAAAGGAGGACTCTGAGACATAATAGTTTGGGGGGAGAGAAATAAAAGAAAGACATTCACAGGGCTGGAGACTCAGCTCAGTTAAAAGTACTGGCTGTTCTAGAGGACCCAGGTTTGATTCCCAGCAACTCCATGATGGCTCACACCCATTTATAACTCCATGCTGGGGAATGTGACACCCTCTGCTGGTCTTTGCAGGCACTGCACGCACCGTGTGTGTGTGTGTGTGTGTGTGTGTGTGTGTGTGTGTGTGTGTGTGTGTGTGT
>NW_021604707.1:854173-869452 GCF_004785775.1 Grammomys surdaster
AGAGAGAGAGAGAGAGAGAGAGAGAGAGAGAGAGAGAAGTACCCATACACATTAAAAAAAAAAAAAAGACACTCACACTAAGCACTTTTGTTAAGTTTACAGTCAAAGACTGTACAAGGTGGGACCTGATACAAGGTGGGACCTGATACAAGGTGGGACCTTTAAGTATCATATAAAAGATAACTACAGCTTCATTTTGAGACCAATAATAGAAGATACTCTACCAGGCCTAACAGTTTCAACTACAGAGAACATTTACTAGAGTTCTTTAACCCGTGCAATTAAAAAAAAGGAAAAAAAAAAGAAATGTTCTAATGCACTGGCCATTAAAAAAAAAAAAAAAGCAGTCACCAATAATAGAATATACTATCCTCCCCCCAAAAAAATTTCAAAAAAGTTACAAGTAAATTATTCGAATTTGGACACAAGCAAAGTTGTTGGACAAAGAGACAACTTTACAGTATCAAACTGCAAGTGAGGAAATGTCAAATTTAGTATTTCCCAAATTAATCTACAAACTCAGTTCAATCCCAAACAAATTCCAACAGGTATGTTTTTGGTGACGTGTAGTAAACATACAAAGAAAGAAATAAGTTTAAAAAAAATAGAGAAAGTAACCAAGTTGCGAGGGCTTATTCTAGTAAATGTAACACTTATTACTTAGAGCAAGAGCAGAGAGGTCAATGGTACATAAATTTAAAACAGATTCACAAATTAAAAAACAAATTAACAAAAGTGACACAGTGGAGCACAGGGAAACTACATCTGGTGGCACAGGACTATAATTCTAGCGCTCAGGAGGCTGAGGCAGGAAAAGCTCAAGGCTGACAGACCTGGGTACTTTATCATCAAGACCCTACTTCAGAATAAAAAATGAAAGGGCTGAGACTATGTCAGTCAGAAAGCCCCTGCCTAGCAGGTGTAAGCCCTGGGCTCAACATCCACCAGCACCACCCCAGTTAGAGATGGAAAGAACAAGCCAACCCTGACAATAACAGCAGGCTCAGAATCTGTATGGTATATGTTGGATACCTATGGAAAGCAGAACTTCTTCAATAGACAGTATTAAGAGAGTAAGGGGTAGGTTGGAGAGATGGCTCAGTGGTTAAGAGCACTTGTTTCTGCAAAGGACTCAAGTCCCAGCATCCACCTGCAGCTCATAACTAGATATACCTCAAGTTCCAAGGGACCCTATATCCTCTTCTGGCCTCACAAGGCACCAGGCAGAGGATGCACATACCTACATGCAGGCAAAACACTCATATACGTAAAACTTAAAAAAATTCTTTGGGGGTTGTTTATTGATTAGTTCAACCATAGAGTCCATGTTTAGCATGCTAGAGGCCTGGGTTCAATCACCAGAGCCTACGAAAACAAACAAAAATATTTTTAGTAAAGCCACAGAGAGAAAGCACATCTTAACTCCAAGTGAAAACAACTCAAGTGTCCAAGGGCAAAGTTGTGGTTTTCTTCATGCAGAACAGCAACAGAAGCTGATGAGCCACAACTATGCTCAGTACAAACAACTCTCAAACACAGGCTTAGTGAGAGACACCAAATACTCAGGAATACATTGAGTAATTCTATTTACATGGATCTTAAAAAAAACAAAAAAGGGAAATTTTAATGAAGACATCTGGTTTTTTTTTGGGGGGGGGGTGTTTTTTTGGTTTTTTCGAGACAAGGTTTCTCTGTGTAGCCCTGGCTGTCCTGGAACTCACTCTGTAGACCAGGCTGGCCTCGAATTCAGAAATCCGCCTGCCTCTGCCTCCCAAGTCCTGGGATTAAAGGCATGTGCCACCACCGCCCGGCTGAAGACATCTGTTAAGACTACAAAGAAGAGCAAAGAATAAATACATAAAAGCTGGGGCACAGTTATTTCTGGAGAACAGAAAGAGGTAATGGTTCTGCTCTTCTTTTGACCTTGGAAGTGATTCATGACAATATGCTTGGCTACTTTCTCTTGTTATTTGCAAATTTTAAAAGCTCAAAAATAAGCAACAGACAGCTAGGGCCACATCTCAGTTGGTAGAGAATGTGCCTAGCATGGTCAAGGCCCCAGGTCCATCCCCACCAAAGTATAAACCAGGCCTGGTGGCATACAGTTGTGATTCTAGCAAAGAGAAGTAAAAGCAAGTGGATCAAAAGTTCAAGTAAAACTGAGCTTGGTGTTGCAGATCTTTGAGGCAGTGGCAGTGGCAGGTGGATCTCTGTGAGTTCCAGGCCAGACAGGGCTACACAGTGAGACTTGGTTTCTTCAAACATAACATAGTTCAAGGATTCCTCTCCTATACTTGCTATTGAGTGTAATCCCTAGGGATCCACATGCTGAAAGAAAACGGATTCCTGCTGCACACATGCAATCTCTCTCCCTCTCCTTCTCAAAAATGTTAAAATAACAACAAAAGGCTTATGAAAAACCAGGTTAAGGAGGACAGCAAGTGAGTAGGCACATTGACATCTGAGTTTCACATTTTTTTTTGTTGTTGTTGTTTTTTGTTTTGGTTTTCCGAGACAGGGTTTCTCTGTATAGCCCTGGCTGTCCTGGAACTCACTCTGTTGACCAGGCTGGCCTCGAACTCAGAAATCCACCTGCCTCTGCCTCTCAAGTGCTGGGATTAAAGGTGTGTGCCACCACTGCCCCGGCTGAGTTTCACATTCTTACCTCATGAAATCTTCACAGTAGGCTCAAATGAATGAACAAAGATTCAATCAATGAACAAAGATTACAACTCAATAAAACCCCCAGGAAGTTTTATGAAAACATGAAATGGAATGAGAATGCCAAATGATCAAGCTCAAGGAAAGTTATTTCTAGGAAGTCAAACAACGACTTCCTTTGTAATGCTTTATTTCTGTCTGAAATTCGTTAGTTTTAATTTTGCTGTTCGTAGCCCAGGCTGGCCCTGAGCCCCTAATCCTCCTGCTTCCATTCCCTAAGTCCTGGAATCACAGAGTTGTAACGTTGTGGACTTTAACTTCCTATCCTCCTGCCTCAACCTTTGGAGTGCTGAGATTTCAGGATTATGGTACCATGCCTGGAGAATTGTTTTTAAGTCTAAAGCAAGCATTATAAATGTTAAAATAAGCTGGGCAATAGTGGCGCACACCTTTAATCCCAGCACTTGGGAGGCAGAGACAGGCGGATTTCTGAGTTCGAGGCCAGCCTGGTCTACAGAGTGAGTTCCAGGACAGCCAGGGCTATAAAGAGAAAACCTGTCTTGAAACCCCCCCCCCAAAATAAAAAGATAAACAAAAGCAGGTGTTGGCTAAAGTATTTTTAAAGATGCTTTGCTATGATTAAAGGAGGTAAAATAAATGCTGCCCTAACATTCATCTCTCAAAATAAAAATCCTATTTCTGCCCTCCCAAGTCATAAATTTAGCATTCCAGGAGAAAAATGGTATTTGAAAACAGCTATGCTCTCACCACACTATTAAATCTTTCATTTTCTTCTCCAAGTCCATTTGTTTACATTCTTCCAACCATTCTGTTGTGGGTGACAGCTCTCAAAAATGAAGAATAATGTCAGTAAAAGTCATCTGCCATGCTAGCACCAGGACCTGAGTTCTCTTCCTCAGCACCCATGTTCAAGTCAGGTATAATAGTGACATCTATAGTCAGCTTGGGATAGGAAAACAGAGACAGAGCCTCAAGTCTGCTAGCAAGCCAGCCAGGAAGTCTAGCTCTGGTTTAATCAGAGACCTTATCTCAAAAATAAGGTGAACAACAACAGGAAAATTCCTGACACTGACCTCTGGCTTCCACACCATGCACATGCACACTTGTATTTCAAAGGAAATGGAACAGTGTAACATGATAAAGCTCATCAGATAACTTTTAACCCAGAATAACTCAGTAGGTAGGAATTACTTGTTTCTCTTTAAGCCAACTCATGCACAGGGCTTCCCAAGTGGAGAGTGCTATAGTAACAGACAGGCACTGGGTTGCTACCAACAATATCTCTTCAAACCAAGCCCATTTGGATTCAAAACTGCTCCATTTTCCTCCAAAGCAGGTCCTAGAGACCGGAAACTATTGAAGTCGGACTATTCCTCCTCTATAGAGGAGCTTTGAATTGGTCAGAGTCTTGTGCCACCCAACTAGAAAATGTTTCCTCACCACTAAAGGAGACATATAAAGCAATTTCCTCTTCCTCTGGATATTACCATCCTCAGAAAAGTGAGTCTCAGGAAGGCCAAGTAAAAAGGTTGATGGTGAATTGCTCAATTAATAAACTAGCCCTACTGCTATCCCATACCAAAATCTAAGTAACTTTTTTTTCTGAACCTCAAATCTACTAATTACATAGCAGACTGATGAAGATTTGTAAAATACATCTGGAGCTGGCAGCCTCTACTCTGAATAATGATATATCCCCAATTCTAATACAACTCCCAACACGGGATAATTGTTTTCTTATTAGAATGCAAAGATAAGGGCTGGAGGAATACAAAGATAAGGACTGGACAGATCGCTCGGTGGTTAAGAGCACTGGCTGCTTTGTCCAGAGGTCCTGAGTTCAATTCCCAGCAACCGCATAGTGGCTCATAATCATCTATAATGGGATCTGATGCCCTCTTTTATCATGCAGAGATATTTGCAAATAGAGAATATAGATGTGTAAGAAAGTAAATCTTTAAAAAATGCAAAGATAAAACAAGCTTACTATTAAGGAGAGCTTATACTAAAAGGTCTTTATAATCAGTAGAAAATATAAAATGGTAAAGTCTTCAGTAAGATAACAATGACTTCAAAGAGTTAAGTTTGATGTGTACCAGTCCATAACATAAATTGCTTGAATTTACAGAAAATTTACAGGAAAATCCCTGACAGAGAGGAAGCAAAAGAGCAGTGAATTTAGACTAAGACAGACAGATTTAAGCCCTGGCCAGACAGTATGATCTTTAAACCTTGGCATCTACTGGACTCACTTTTTAGGTGGTAGTAAGAACACTTATTTCACTGGGCAGTGGTGGTGCACACCTTTAATCTCAGCACTTGAGAGGCAGAGGCAGGCGGATTTCTGAGTTCCAGGCCAGCCTGGTCAACAGAGTTCCAAGACAGCCAGGGCTATACAGAGAAACCCTGTCTCGAAAAACCAAAACAAAAAACAAATAAACAAAAAAAAACCCACCTATTTCACCAGACTAACCTGATATGGGAGCAGCACTCCCCCTGCTAGTTTCTCTTCTATATCTCAGTTACCTGAGGAGCTTTTGGAAACAGCATCCCTGATGCAGCCAATGAAATCCTTAATCACATGCAGTACACCTAAACAGCAGGAAGCAACCGATGCAGCTTCAACTGCTGCACCACTTGGCACTCCAATAAGGTTAGTACTAGCTGGACAAATACTAAATGAATAGTCAGCTTTCTAATCTTCCTATTTTAAAATCAGATTACAGGGGCTGGAGAGATGACTTGTGGTTAAGAGCATTGAGGACCCAGGTTCAATACCTAGCACACACAGAGTGACTCACAGCCACACGGTTCCCAGGGATCTGGCACCCTAATGTGGCATCTTCGGGTACAAGAGTACATGTGGTACAGATATACATTCAAGCACCATATATGGTAATAGTAATAATAAAAACAAACACTAGGTGTTTAAGACAACCTTATTTTAAAAACAGCTTCAGCTAGAGATGCACATCAAGAGTAGAAAGCTTGTCTAGCATGTTTTTATATAGTCTTAAGATTCACTTGTCAGCTGACTGTAGTAGCATGCCTTCAGACAGAGCTCTGTGAGTTTAAGGCCAGCCTGGTCTACATAGCAAGGTTCTAGGCAAGCCAACGCTACATGGTGCATAGTGAGAACCTGCCACAAAAACAAAAGCAAGCAAACAAACAAAAACCTCACTTCTCAAAACAAGGGAATAGAAAAGTAATTATTGGTTATACTTTATATACAGGACTGGAATCCTGTCCTTCTATCTGAATGCACCTACATAGTCTACTTTCCAATTTAAGCTATAAATCAAGGTACAGTATACTAAACTCAATTAAGTTTTGAAGTAATCTAGTTTATCTCACTAAAAGACAACATGAAAATTGAATTAGAGTCAATTTAGAATCCTCTTCTCAACTGGCCCTTCCATAGCAACTGTAATATGAACAAAGATTAGACCCTGCTTTTAGTCACACAGAAATGTTATTTTCTGTAAGTAGCTCATTTTAAGAGAATTAAAAGTAAGTGCTGATATTAACATCAATACACAGTGTGTACCACGTTTATAAAACTTCTACACATCCTGTATCTAAGAAATATAAACACCACCAAATGTTTTCCAAGCGTCCTTGAATGATATAATTTCAAGCTATTTTTCATTTATTTTCTGTTATGTTTTTTAAATATTACAATGACTATGTACCATCTATACATCTATTTTCTTTCATTCGCTTTCAAAGGGAAAAAATGCAAACCGGGTGTGGTACTGACTTGCTGGTAGTCCCAGCACGCAACAGCCCAACATGGGGGGTGGGAGTGGTAGAAGATAACATGACATTTAGCCCAGTCTGGGATACAAGACCATATATCTCAAATAAGCAAGATGTGAAATCCTGAGAACACAGTCTAATAAATAAAGAATCTTGAAAAGTTATGTTTTAATTTTCCAAAGTTGAAACAATGTCAGATAAGTTAAAAATCTGATCTTTAAAATTATATAACTTTTTACATACTAATGCCAGTAGTTCAAAAAAGCATATTAGCTTTTTTACAAAAGTGACCAGATCAACTAACAGACTGATACATGTATCAATATTAAATCTCCCAAATCATAACTCCTCAGGTGTTATGTAAGAGAATGCCTTTGCTCTAGGTCTTCAGGGGCAAAGAGGGTGGCATACACAACTGACTTCCAGACAGATCAGCAACAAATACAATAATGGTAACAGAACAAGTGATAAATTCTTTCTCCACTCCAGGATGCTGGGCGCTCTGCCACTGAGCTGCAATCAGACATGTGAGAGCCAATTCTAAATATTCAGAATGTTGATGCTGAGTGCAGGTAAATTCCACGTGAGTTGTTTGCACAATTTTGCATTTTTGTAGGCTTGAAATCATTTCTAAAACAATTTGAACCAAAGAAAAAGGTAAAAGGTAATGAGAGTGGGGTGGGGGGTGGAATAACATTCAAAATTAAGGGAAAGAAAAAAGTTCACCGTCATTCCCCTTACCCCTCCCTCCAAACACACAAACGAAAGTAGGGCTCATGCCAACAACTTGAAGCAAGACTATTGGGGGAAACATGGCAATATATTCAAAAATTGTGCTAACAATGCATGTAGGACCGGCAGTGAGCAAATGTATACAAGGGAAGTATAAAAGGCTTACACAGGCAGTGTTTATTCAATTGTCTAGCAGCCACATCAGAGCACAAAGAAACTGAAAAAATAATGTAAAGGTATGTTAGCCGATCACTAATATAAAAATTGAGATACTTTAATTTTTTTCATACTGTCTTCACATCCTGGTGTGTATTACACTTCATAGCACATCTCAATTCAGAAGCTACATTTTCACAGAAAAATACCTGATTGCCATTTTATCTCAAAAAATAGGCTTTTAAAAGCAGATTCTGGGCTGGTTGGTGGCGGCACATGCCTATAATTCCCGCACTAAGGAGGCAGAGGCAGGTGGATCTCTGAGTTCGAGGCCAGCCTAGTCTACAGAGACACCCAGGGCTACACAGAGAAACTCTGCCTGGAAAACAAAACAGATTCAGAAAATTCAGTTACTTCAAAATTTGTTTCCCCAGCAGTGTGATGCCTCCGTGGACAAAGGCACTGTTGCCATGCCTGACCAATTGAGTCTGCTCTACAGGGCCACACAGTGGAAGGAGAGAAGTGACTCCCATACTTTATCCGTTGTCCTATGACCACCACAATGGCCTCAATATACAAAATAAATAAAGGAATGTATCTGTAAAGTATTTTAAAGAGGGAGCTGGAGAGACTCAGTGTTTGAAAGCACTTCCCACTCTTCCAAAGTGGGACCTGAGTCTGGAGCCCATAACCTGTATCAAGTGGCTCACAATCCCTTTTAGCTCCAGCTCCAGAGAATCCAAAACCTCTTTTGGCCTCCAAGGGCACACATGTGCCATACTCTTAACACAGATACACACATGCATAAATAATAAAATACATCTTGTAAAATATTTTAAAGTCTTTTCCCCTAACTTTCAAATATAAAGGTCAATGAAGAATTCCTTCCTCAACCATTTAAGTCCCATTATGTTGACTGTTTAGTTTAGATGGGAGTGAAATAAATTCTTCTACAGAAGAGGACCAGACTGATAAACTTAGTTTAGTTTCTCTGTTGCCAGCAGTGTCTTTAAAATACACTTGTAATTGAAGCAATGCCTTGATACAACTCCACCTTTCACAAGTATCTCAGAAAGCAGTTTCCACCTCAGTTGTCATTCTTGAGTTTCCTGGACACTGCCCATCAAAGGATCACTTTCAGATGTAGCAGAGGAAAGTCAAGATCTGGCTTTCAGAAGCTTAAACATCCATAGTAAAGGGAGCAGTTTGGGCACACATTTGGAACTTGCACACAAGAGAACGTGCCCTGGGATTTATGAAAGGAAGTGCCCAGAGCAGAGAGGTATTAAAAAAAAAAAAAAAACCACAGGTGCAAAAGATTAATTTAGTCAACACCAAGCAACACTAAAGATCCGCCAATCAATAATTCTGTGCCAAGCAACTTGATCAGGGATTTGGCCAGAATCCCCTTGGCTAATCTCAATAAGGGCTTTCTCAAAGACATCATCATTTAAACCATTCTCATCTGAATTAAGGCTTTAGCAATCCTTTGCTTGACAGGAAAAAAAAAAAGAGTACACACGTTAATAAAATTCTGCTAGTCAGCAAAAAGACCACTTGAAACAATGACGGTGTGAACAAAAATATTGTTCCAAAGAAGTGAAATCCACAAAACTTCATTTCAAAAACATTCTGCAGAAATGTTTTTTATTTTGTTTAGCCAAACTTTTCAACTGAACAGTGTGGCAAACAGTCAAAATTAATCTATAACAACTAATTCTGATATTGGTATTTCTTCCCCTGGAGACACTAAATATTACATGGATTCTTTAAAACTGATGAATCCTTTGTTGTGAATTCACTAGTACCTAAAGTTTCTCACACCAATGAGAAGTGAGGTGGAGTGTGAACAATGGTTTTTGACACTGACCCATAAGACCCACCTAATAAATAAAACTCATTTCCCCACCCCCACCCCTTCTCTTCTTATCCTGCTCAATGTAGCTGTTTCCCATTGACATCTTATGAGGGATCACAGATACAGCCCTACCAACTGTGTGGAAGCTAAAGAATCTAAAAGTTCGTGTTTATAAACATTAACTGTTTCTGCTTACGACTTATCTTTTTTCCCACCTCAGTCAAAAAGTTTCAAGCAAGATGAATACAAAGATTGTTTTGAGCAGTCCCATCCGGAGGATTTCTTTCTCATTAGATCTTTTTACCAGAAGAAATATTTACACATTCTGTAGAAATGAATTCATTCTGAGCCGGGTTTTTAATCAGAACGTTCTCAGGTCATGTCAATTTAAGCAAATACAATCTATGACACTAGCTCAACATACAGAAAGCCACGGTGGGTTTTGTTGTTGTTGTTTTTGTTTAATACAACAAGCAGGCACAAGAAGAAATAAACTACACCAGAAACACACATTCCAGTCGTACAGTTCAAGCGTTATTTAGAGAAAGTAAGTAAAAATAAAGTCCCACGTCTCCCTAGGCGACAGAGGGTTCTTGCGGGGAGGCTAGGTGCAGAGCAAGCCACAGAACGAGTTCCACACCTGACATTCTGCCTCTTCCAGCGGCCTGAACTCCCGCCAACCACCTAGGACCCTAAACCACTTCACCAGGTTAACGAGGGTGACCTCTGGTGCAGAGCAATCACTCTGATCCTGATCCAAGTAAAGTAGCCCCTAAAAGGTTTCCAAATGTACTGGTGGATAGCTTCCCTAAAGGCTCAACGTCTCCCGGGAGCAGGAAAGCCGGGCTCCCTAGTTTGCCAGACTTGTGCAAACGGCTGGGAGGCAGGGGAGGGCGCAGAGCGCCCCACTGCCCTGGCGGCGCCTCCTCTCCCGGCTCCCTCGGCATCTCGGCCACTCGCCAGGGCTGGAGCCGCATCCCCGCTGCCAAGTCCACCTGGTCAACGACGGCTGCGCGCCGACCGTCAGGTACGAGCCCGAAGCCCAGGCCACCCGACCGCTGCGGGGCACCAGGGACCCTATGCGGGCCGCCCCATTTAGAGCGCCGCGGGGCGCACGGCCGAGGCGCGCACGGCCCCGGGGGAGGGAGGGCGCGCGGTGCGGTGTCCCCGAGGATGCGGCGGCGGCGGCGGCGCCGGCGGGTAGGGGGCTGGGGCGGCCCCGCAGCCCCGACGCCTTTCATTTGGCCTCTGCGGCGACGGAGGCAGCCCGACCTCGGCGCTAAGCTCTGCGCAAAGCTGAGACGCGGGGGCGAGGTGGGGGGGAGGCAACCTGCCGCTGCGCCGAACCTCGCGCCGCGCCCCCGGCCACAGTCCCACACCCGCCCACAGGCCGCGCTCCCGGGCGACCGGAGGAGACGCGGCTCCGGGGCTCGCCCGGTCCTCACCTCGATGTAGCCAGCCAGAGCCGCAGCGGGCGCCGTGAGCCCGAGCAACAGCAAGACAAGAAGCTTCCCGGTGGCCGCAGCGGCCGCGGTCCTGGTGGCCGCCATCCCTCTCCGGGTCGCTGTGGCGTTGGGCTCTTCCACTCTCAAGCACAGCCAGACCAGAGCGCTGCCCCACCGCGACCCAGAAGCGTCTGAAGCCCGTTCGCCGCCGCCCCGGGGGTTTTACACCGACCGGAACTGACTTCACAAAACCACGCCCTTCTTCGACAGGATCCAATACGAACCGGCATAAGTGGCCTAAGATGCCGCCCCTTGTTTAGCCCAGGTCCAATCAGAGCATGGATGCACCGACTCCTCTCCCCGCCCAGCGCGTGCCCCCTCATGGCCCCGCCCCAAGCCACGGCCAGCCCCGCCCCCGCTCTGAACCCGAGGCTGGGGGCGCAGGAGTATTCGCGGACCGACCGTGGGCCGCTGTTCCGAGGGTGGGAGGCTCCTGTTTGGTTATCGATGGGGTGGCTCTACATCATCCACCTTCAGCCTCGGGACTCGAGTACGCCCTACTCCCCCAACCCTGCGGGATATTTTTCATATTCCTTTGGGTACCGCCCTCTTTGGGGCTTCTGGAAAATGTTTTAATTAAAAACAGGATGAATTGTTGGGAGTTCCGGACGGTTTGCAAAAGACCGTCGTCCGGGAAGATGTACGCCGGCATTCTGCTCTCCCCAGCGCTGCACGGGGCGCGCTCTTCCCACCCCCCCCACCCCCGCCCATACCGCTGCGTCCTTGTTTCGCCCCTGAACCCCGCAGTGTCTGCACACCGTTGACCTCTGCTCCTTAGGTCCTTTCCCAGCCCCTCCTCCTCGTCGCAACCCCTGCGGCACAGAGAGGCCTTCCGCCGAGGCCGGTGGCGCCAGGCCACTGGAACCCAAGCCCCCCCCCCCCCCCCATGTGTTTCAGGACAGGATTCTGGCATCATTTTTCTTCAATTTAAGATCTCTAAGCAAAAGACACGCTTTCTCTCTCTTTTCATGCTCCCCAGCATCTTGGTTCCTGGGAAAGCAGCCTGCTGCCCCAGTTCACAACTGGCACCTTGTCCTCTCCATCACGAGGGCTCTGCTGGCTTTGTTTCCTTTCCATAGCGGGTGATTTATGTACCACCCTCTGCAGAGACCTGGACTCATTTCTTTAGCTTCAACCAAATCGAGAACCAAATTCCTCTCCGCAGGAAACATCTTAGTGGAGAGGGAAAGACAGTGTCTATAGTGGGCAGAGTGGGACAGTAAGAACCCTGTATTTTACAGATGCATTCTGCAACTACACGCCAAAGTGAGCAGTCCCGCTGTGGTCAAACTGGCTCTGCCTCATTCTCCATGGATAGCAGGCACCTTTCCATTGCACAGCCCTTCCTGCTGCCCCTGCTCTATTCCCACAATTCTCCATTATCCACCTACAGGAAACACCTTGTGCAGATGTCATTTCACCCGCCTCAGTCAGAACGCTGAGAGGGCTGTATCCTACCGTGACACTTTCCCCTGGCTAGGTCTCTATGTCTCTCACATCACTGACAAGACATGTATAGTGCCCAGTGCGTCTCCAAATGGGGACCTCATCCGATAAATGTTACTACTCAATTCAGAGGCCCTAGAACTGGCATGAGTTTAGTGCTGAATTTATCTTCGCTCTCATTTATACATTGAACAAATGTGGTACTTGTCAGCGGGGCCTTTGAAAGGTAACTAGGTTTAGTTGAGGTCATGGAGGGGGGCGGGCATTTCATGGCAGGATTAGTGGCCCTTAGAACAGATGAGGGCAACGAAGATCTTGCCCTCCCTTTCTGGATCCTCCCTTCTCTTCTCTGTCTCCCTGCCCTTATGAAGAAATAGTAAAGGCATCTAATGTGTGGGAGGGGAAAAACAAATATAGGAAATGACATAAGGGGTCTTCAGCCTAAAATACCTGTAGGTTCGTTCTTAACCCCCTTCCCATGATCCAACTCTGTAAAATCTCTGGTCAGTGATTCCTAGGATGCTTCATAAGTGTTCAGTTTCTACACTTTATCATACACTAAGAATTTAAACGAAAATCACATTCTCTGCTCAGCTGTTAATGCCAGGATCCATATTTCCTTTCATATGCTTTTCCCTGTTTTTAGTTTTGTTTGATTGTTTTGGTTTTTTTGGGACTCATGAATTTTATTTTTGTTTGTTGATAAAGGTAAAAATGGAAAGAATTTAAAAATTAAAAAGGGGGTGGGGGTTAAAAAAGAAGAAGAAACAGTGCTTCAAAGTACTGTAGCGGTTTCTCAATTCTTGGATGTGGTGGATGGGAATATCCCAGCAACAACAAAACCTAACTACATTGTTGTTTTTTTTTTCTATGCAGTTCAGGCTGGTGTCAGACTTGTGACTCTCCTGCTCTGCTTCCCAAATTCTGAAATTTTGCAGGCCCCTTGCTACAAACCTCAAAAAAATTTTTTTTAATTGGAAACTTATATTTGCTGATTTTTTTTTGGTTCTCTAGGTTGAATATTAAACCTACTAAATTATCAAACATATTAAATGATCAAACATAACTTGAGCATGGAGGGGCCATCACTTTGTATTTGCAGAAGGGTGAGTCAGGCATCCTTTGACTCTGGAATTGAAGGACAACTTCAGCAACAGATTGATACTGTTTATTTCAAATAAAATATAGCTATATTATCATCATATTTTTGTTATAGAGCAACTAACAACAAAAAAATAAGAATGATAGTGTGTTTAACATTTTACAGTTAGATAAAATGTATTTTCTGATAATTCTTACATGCCCTGTTGTCTCAGCACAGGTCATACTTGTGGATATATTCCGATGGAATATTCCTGTTTAACAGCCTGTGGAACCATTGGAGGATGGGGATTAAATGGGAATGGGTTACACTCCTTGGCCAATGCTGGTGGCCATCACGCACCTGCTTCTTTCTATACTTTGCCTTCTTCCTGATTATCTTTGATTGCCTCAGTATTTAAGATTTGATTGGTATATTGTTTCCTTTTGGGTAATTTGATAATTGCCTTTTTCCTTGCTGAATTTAGAGCCCCTTCATGTCCACACAGAGGGCTGATGCATACCTCTGCTACACTCTTTGTAGACAGAATATAACCATTTATTCATATCCCAAGCCTTTGAAGGACGATATCTCTACAGTCTAGCATAGGGATTATTACTAATCAGTACCCCAAGACTATTTGCTAGACCAGAGGGATAGCTCAGTGGGGGGATTGGATGGAGACAGGTACAAAGGGAAAATCTCTTGTCTTGGCTAGTGGCTGCCTGAGAAATCATGTATACAATGGAAATAAAAATGAGGGATGACAAGAACTTCAAATATTCAAACATAGTAGCTAGGACAATGTGCTGCTGCTGCTGCCACCACCGCCATTGACAGAAATAGAGAAAGTGTGATTATGGGATGGGAGAAGGTGAAGTGAAATCCCAGGGAAGGTACCTATACAAGATGCCTAAGCTACTTGGAGAACAATGATCAAAGGGAAGTTGGAATCAGGGTTAGCATTGGGGGTGTTACCCACACAGCATTTATCATTTAAGTCAGTAAGGTAGGTAATAGGCACAGCAACAAGAAGACCAGAAAGAAACCAGAAAGATGTCATTTTTCTATCCAATCGATATCAAGCAGGGTAGCAGAGAATTGACAACTAGACAAAGTCAAGTAGTGTGAAGACTAGGCAAGGATCACTGGCCTTGGAGGCGTGATCATTAGCTGTTTCTTTGTAGGGATAAAAGGTACTTGTAGAAAATGAAGGTATAAGTGGCTGTTCAGTGAGGAGAGTCAACAAGTACAGTCATCTCTTAGAAATGCCCCCTGAAGCTCCCTGCCTGGTTTTTGATTTGTCAAAAGATACTTGGATAAATCCCTCAGTGGGCACAGGAAAATATATCAATGGCTTGACTTTCTCTTCTCTTGCATTTTAATATGGCTTTGCAATGTTCTGCAAAATCACACTTCTAATAATAAACAGAGAAACCACTATAAAGATGACTCATAGCTTTGCGCTCTGACAGGATCACAGCCAATGAGGTTTCTCCCAGGAGTGATTACTGCTAATTAAAAGTGTGACTCAAGAGGCGTTGGAAAGTTATCTAGCTAGCCTATCTTTCTCTCAGGCTTTAGAAGGCCTCTGCCACTGAGGCTGAGCAGGTGGGCTCACTCCTCCAGGAAACAATGGAAGCTACTTGAAGCAGAACAGGTTTGACCTCACTCAGTCACAGCTTTACCACATGAATGGATAATTATGATGTGAAGATTTTAATTTACAAAGCCTTTCTTCTAATTCCTGCTGGTCTAAACTAAAACAAGAATTTGTCAAACAAAACTAATACCAAATACTTTTTTTTTAAATCAGGGCAGAGCCTTAAATCTGAGGTCCAAGAGTCAACAAGTGAACAGTTTGTTTTCAAAGATAACATGGCCAGAACAGGTTAGAATCGGAGCATAATCTAGGTATGCCTGACATCAAATGCTTGAAAATAATACTTAAAACATACTGTGAACCTACTGCTTTGTTCCACTACTAAGCTGGCTTGCAGGTTTAAAGCAAACTGGTTTGGTTTGGTTTGGTTTGGTTTGGTTTGGTTTGGTTTGGTTTG
>NW_021604707.1:869462-888800 GCF_004785775.1 Grammomys surdaster
TGGTTTGGTTTGGTTTGGTTTGGTTTGGTTTGGTTTGGTTTGGTTTGGTTTGGTTTGGTTTTCAAGGAGTCTTGGGCAACTCTGCTCTAACTCTAGCTTTTCTCTTAGTGTTGGCTAGTTCTACAGAAAAACTGCCTCTGGCTTTAAATGATTTGAACAGGAGTGGTCCTTGTGGGTTGGCCCCCCTGGTTAGCTTCCTTTATCTGCTGTTGTTCCCAAGTCTCCTTTGAAAGGAGCTATGTTATGCCTACTCTAATTGTCTAATTGGTTTGTTCAACCTCTGTGCTTTGGTTATTTTTCTCAGATGCCCATAATAATGTCCTGTGTGTGTACATGCTTTTTTTTTTTCCTCCTTAGAATGATTCTTCAGCCTCCAGTGTAGAACTGTAAACCGCTGATTAAAATCTCGATGCTGTCAATGGGAGGGGAGGCCCTTGGTCCTGTGGAGGCTAGACGCTCCCAGCCTAGGGGATGCTAGGGTGGCAAGGTAGGTGGATGGGTGGAAGAGCACCCTCATAGAAGCAGGGGGAGGAGGATAGTATAGGGTAGTTGTGGAGGAGAAACCAGGAAGGGGGATAACATTTGAAATGTAAATAAATAAAATAACCAATAACAAAAAGGGAAAAAAAGAAAAGAAATCTTGATGCTAGGAGCTGCCTTCACTGTAAATTTTTATTGTTGGTGATCTCTCTTGCTTTTCAGAAACAGTACTGTGAAGCTACTCCGTTTGAGATGCCCAGATAAAGAATATGAAAACATTTAGGGCCTCTTTCTATTCTGTGCAGAAGTTCTTTCTACAATATCCATAATAAAGCTGTCGACAGAATTGAACACTGATAATCTTGTGGGAAGGGAGACTGAGGGATGAGAATCACTTGATCCCAGAAATTCCAGACTATCCTGGGCGATGTCTCAAGACACCAATCTAAACAGAAACAGTGAAGCTATAATATATGTAATGGAAGAATGGGAAAACTCACAGCTCTGTTGACTAAAATTTACAGGGTTGTTTTGTTTTGTGTTTTGAAGTTTTTTTGTTGTTGTTGTTTTGTTTTTTGGTTGGTTAGTTGGTTGGTTTTGATCTTGGTTTGTTTTTGTTTTTTGAGAAAGGGACTCATTTATCCTCTCATGGCTAGAACTGACTGTGTAGCTGAGAATGACCTTAAATGTATTATCCTCCTGCCTCCATGTTATCTCAGTGCTGGAATTACAGGTATGTGCTACCACGACTGGTTTATGTGGTACTGGTAATTGAACCTTGGGCTTTGTGTGTGTTAGGCAACTATTCTATCAACAAAGCTACATGCCCAGACTCCACAGTTTTGTCTATTGAACAGATATTCCCCATACATCTGAAGGTACTGCTACTCTCCATTTGACCTCCTCCTTCTCAGGGTCTCTCCTTTGATGTAAATATGACCCCTTCTTTAACTATTTTGACCATGACGATGTTTCCAGATACTCTGGCTATCCTTACATCTCTACATACTTTCTAACCTGCTAATCATGCCTTACAAATGTGGAATTTAAAAATAGATCGAAGCCATCTGTACAGACATTGACATGAAACATGAAGTGGCAAGACATGAGTGAAGAAGAGGAGGAGGAGGAGGAAGAGGAGGAGGAGGAGGAAGAGGAAGAAGAGGAACCCTTAGGGACAAAAATGTTACCATTTATTTCGACAGCTATAGAAAACCATTAATGACTGCCAGATGTGCATTTTAGAAAGATCACTCTGGGCCAAACAACAGATTAGGGAGAATGTACAAGAGACTGCAGTAACCTAGGGACCACATAATAAGAATCTGAATCAGGATAGAGATGGTAATCCTGTGAGTGACAGGAGCTAGAAAAAGCCCCTAGTGAAGAAATGCAAGGGCTAAAGGTCTAGTTGAGCTGAGAGTTGTGTAGAACGCATAGTGGGACAGCAGATTAACTTCAGATTCAGGTCAATTCAAAATCTCTGTCGCTGTTCTGTTACTCCTGTGTTGAAGTAATTATTTAAAATGGTCTCTGGATCAAGCCGACTATCTAAGCTGCAGCGGCTCTGCCTGTCTCAGCCACCATGTTTCCCGGCCAGAGAAACACGTGCACGCAGCAGCTAGAACCAACCAGCCAGAAACACCAGCCCTGCCACCCACGAAACATCAGCGTGGGAGATGGCTCTGCCAAGCTTCCATGCATTGCCCAGACTATCCCGCCATCCAAGCAGACCCAGTAGAAAGATGAGACTCTAATGCTTAAAGATTAATCAAAGGCTTATATATTTGGTAATGATCAGTAACAAGATACCCAAACAATCAGAAGTATAACCAACCTAGATATGCCAACTACCTTTGACTGCTACAGACACGTGAACATCCGCCTCCATCTCCTCTCTCTCTCTCCCTCTCCTCCCCTCCTTTTCCTTTTCCTCTTCCTCTCCTAACTCCTCCCATCTTAGCTCCTCCTACACTCCTAACCATGTGTATCTTCAATAAAAATTGGCATTGCCTCCACCAACACACATCAGATAGACTCTCTTTGTGTAAAAGCCCTGGTTGTCCTGAAACTCACTTGGTAGACCAGGCTGGCTTTGAACTCACAGAGATCTGCCTGCCTCTGCTTCCTGAGTTCTGGGATTAAAGGTGTATGTCACCACTGACTATCTGACATTCTTTTAAAAAAAAAATAGAATGCTATCACCTTTTAAGCAAGGGTTTCATAAACATTAAACCTGATGATGTAGTGTGTAACTATCCTCCTAACCAAGCAACTACCATCTTGTTAAGTTCAGCTAAGTTGGCTTCAAAAGGATTATCCCAACCGGGTTTGTCTGTTTACATACCATCATAGATGGATGGGAAGGGTCCTAAGACCCTCACTTAAGCTTTAAGCATCTTCCTACTACCCGTTTATGTGACTTTGCCTTAACTGCACTTGGCCTGGGGGAGAAGAAGAAGGAAGGTGTTACATGACCAACCTTTTCCTGGGGAGACCCAACACACACCCCAGATAGGGAACCCATGACAGACCAAAGTATGAATATGCCATCAAAATCCAATTTGGTGACCCAGTGAGTTTTATTGGGATTACTTAAAGGAATGTATGTGAGGGGTTACTTACAGGAACAGAAATGACTCAAAGACAGCTTCATCACTAAGGTGCACCCCAGCATAAGTGACAGCTCACAAAGCTAGGAACCTGGAGCATACTGCACAGCCTACAGGCAGCTCCACAAGTTTAAAAGTGTCCTTTCCAGGTGCCTCAGATGATCTAAAACTCTTCTAGGCAGTTTTGGTCTCAGTCTTTGCTGCTCAACTCAGCTTCCTTCTGTCTAAGGGGGACTAACTATGGCTTTTTTTTTTCTTCCTTCCTCTGGCTGGAGGGGCTTAGTGAATCCGGTCACTTTCAAGGATATCCTGAAACTGTTTTAAATTGCATAAGGAGCTTTCCTGAAGGATACAACGTTTCAATCTTGGAGGAAACTGTTACACTACAGGAGGGAAGGCTCCATCTATGCTGCTACAGCTTTTTCAGGGAAGCTTTCATCCTGCTGGGTCAAAGGTCTCCAGTTGTAGCCTGCTGGGGAAAGAACCCCACACACACACCAGTTAGTAACCTATTTTCTATCCTCTGTAAGGACATGCTATAAACCCCCTGGATCTCCAGAGTAAACTCCCCCTGGAGTGAACTCTGGCCTCATACCTCAGTTTGTCATTGAGACTTTGGGAAAGGAGGGTAGACCTTGTTTATCTCAATCCAAGGGAAGGACCTCTAGCTACATGTGTTTAGCTCAGTACACAGTACTTAAGTAAGTGCTTAGTACAGAATGGTAGGGAATCATAGATCATTGTTTGGGAGAGTAGAAAAAGTTAGGGGCCAGAGATGGTAAGAGGACAATAATAGTTCATTCTGAGCAGTGATTTTTCAATTTACAAATATCTTTTGTATACATTCTCTTGTTTTATATTCATATGTACCCTGTACACCTCATTCCTAGGACTCCAGCCTAGGAAAATAATCTAAGATGAGAATAAATGTTTTAAAAATGCATTTGAGACACTAGTTATTTACTTACTTATTTTAAAGTTGAAGACAGAGCCCAGACTTGGGCAAGCACTATGCAAGTAAGTTCTCTTCGGAGTCCTTGGTTTCCCTGAGACACAAGTCCTACTATGTAGCCAGGCTGTCTCTGAGCTTACTATAAAACCCAAGCGGTCCTCAAACTCCTGTTCCTCCTGCTTCTGCCTCTTAGTACTAGGATGGTAGGAGTAAGTCACCATACTCAGGAAGATATGATAAGTTATTTTAAAATGTAATATAATTGCATACATATAGTAATTTTAATTATGCATTTAAAGTAGACTAGAAGAAAATAAGCCAACATATTAATTTTTCTGGATAGTAGGATTATAAACAGTTACTTTAGTCTTCTCAATATATTATATTTTCTTATAATGTGGGGAGCAATGGATCCCTCCTCTTTCGTTTTTTTGTGTCCTATTAACAATCCATTTTTAAATAGATAGGGTAGTTGCTATACTCTCCACTTAAATACTAATGCTCCCATCAACGTAATACCTTTTAAAACTTTTTAAAACTTTCTCATGCCAGCCATTATAATTCTTTAGAATGAATTCCTTAAAATCATAGCTAGCCCTGTCTCATTAGATGTCTCAGTACAAATAGCAGAAAGGTCTACTCAAACTGACTTAAACAGGACTACATACTGAAGTATAGCTTATTGGTTCAATCCTGGGTTCAATCCTCGGTACTGGGGAAAAATAAAAAGACTTATTATTTATAGACTTACTTGTTGAGAAGACCATACTTGAAGGGGAAGAAAACAGGCTTGATTCCCATCAGCATTTTTGTTTGCATCTAAAACAATAAAATTATTATAGGGACTGGAGAGCTGGCTCAGCAGTTACAAGTACTGGCTGCTCTTCCAGGGGACCCAGGTTCAGTACCCAGCACCCACATCATGGCCCACAACCATCTGTAACTCTAGTTCCAGGGGATCTGATGCCATCTTTTAGCCTCCTCAGACACCAGGCACACACAGGTAAAACACTCATACACATTAAATAAACAAACAAATAAACAGATAAATATACTTTTATTACACTTAGTATGTGTGCATGTGGTATGTATGTGTACACGTGTGTATACCTTAGAGGACATACTCATTTATGGTGGACATGTGAAGGTCGGAAAACAACTTCCAGGAATGGGTCTCTCCTTCCATCATGTGAGTCCCCAGAGTTGAACTCAATCAGACTTGGCAGTAAACATCTTTACCTGCTGAGCCACCTCGACAGTCCATTTGCATCTTTATTATTACATTCCCATGTCCTCCTAATGTGGCACCTCTTGGTGTGACAGTGCCTGGTGTAGCAGCTGTGTGCAGCTTCAGGCCTTGTTCTGTATCCTCACAGGAAATTGTACACAGCTTCTTCTCAACCTTCTAAACAAGTCCTGAGATTTTTCTGGCTGAACAATTTAGGTCACATGTTCACCCCAATCAATAGCCAGGGGGTAGGGTAGGAGGAAAAGGTGGAAATAAAATGTACTCCATGTCTTAAGCCACCTAGGCACTCTCAGGAATTGAGGGAGATGCTGTGGGGGAAGGGTAGATAAAGGAATGAATATCAAACAGGAAAATCTTCTTAGGAAAGTAAGCAATAGATCACATTCCTCATGCTATCTCAATATTCTGTTTAATTTGGCACTTCCTGGTCTAACTAACGTCACTCCTGCAATCCTTGTCTTTTAGTTTATTCTGTGATCATTGAATATACACGGTTTAAGTAGAGCTTATGAAATTTCTATGCTTAAATCACCTTAGTAAATCTTCAACTTGAAGATAAGGCAGAATTTTTTTTTTTTAATTTGGCTCATATGGTCAGCAGGTTATTTGCTAGTTGTTTTCATATTAAGTCATTTTTATTGTTTATTATATTTTATATTAAAATATTTTTATTGCATGAATATGGGGTGTTTTACCTACATGTATGTCTATGCACCATGTGCATGCCTAATGTTCTTGGAGGCCAGAAGAAGGTGTCAGATTTCCCAGACCTGAAATTACAAATGATTCTGAGCCACCATATGGGTGCTGAGAATTGAACCCAGGTCCTCTGGAAGAACAGCCAGTGCTCTTAACTAAGTAGCCATCCAAGCCAATTGTTATTTTATTTGTGAGCATGTGTGCGTGTGCGTGTGCGTGTGTGTGCGTGCATGTGTTATGGAGAGGAACATGTTAGTTATTCTGTTCTACCTCTCTCCAGTGATCATCCTGTTTGGAAACTATTAAATATGGTTTAGAACCATGCTTGCAATGCTAGCACTTTGGCTGATTAAGGAATCATAAATCCAATGCCAGTCTGGGCTACATAGTGAGTTCCTGTTACATACATAGGTAGACTGGGAATGTAGTTCAATATTAGAGCATTTGCCTAATACATACACATTTGATTTGCTGGTTCATTTGTTTGTTGTGGTAGCATGTGGTTTGATCCCATTATCATACACACATACATAAAAAGTACCATCTCAAGATAGGCAAGTTTATCTCAAAGAACTATAAGACATATATCAGCTGACAGTGGAGTTACAGATTTCAGGAGCCGTAATGCTCACAACAGCCCACAAGGAAATACCCCCCTTTCTCAAAGTATCTGAGAGCCTGAAATATTAAACTGCCAACTTCTTTTGCTACTAGTTTACTTAAAACCTTTTAAAAATATTTTATTCTTATTTATGTGTATGAGTGCTTTGACTGCACGTATATAGGAGCACTGCATGCATTCCTGGTACCTGCAGGAAACAGAACAGGCTGTTGAATTTCCCAGGACTGGTTGTTACAGATGCCTGTAAGCTATCATGTAGGTACTAGAACTAGACCCAGGTTCTTTACAAGAATAGCCAGTGTTCTCATCCCTAAACCACCTCTCCAGCCCATATTTTGATTTTTAATTAAATGTCTATGCAGATTTTTTTAAATTTTTTTTGTGGGAGCATGTTCATGTGTTAGTGTAGGTACTCAAGGAGTCCAGAAGAGAGTGGCAGATACCCCAGAACTGGAGTTCCAAGCAATTGTTAGCAACTAGATGCCAGAGCTGGGACTAAACTCTTCATCCTCTCTACAAGACAAGTTTAACTGCTGAGCCATCTCTCCAGACCCCTAACTGCCAAAATGTTCATGGCAAATTTCATACGCACAAAATGTTCCGGAGCTTTAAAAAAAATTTAAATAATTTGCTCTGCATTGCATAAAAAGTAAGTGAAACTCGGGATTTGAACTCAGTTCTGCCTTTTTCTAGAGCTGCCTCCCGAGTATTAGTCCAGATATGTGCTGCTTATCCTAACCTGCTTTCTGTTGCCATGATAAACATCATGATCAAAAACAACTTGGGGGAGAAAGGTATATTTCAGCTCACAGGTTTTAGAACATCTTAGAGGGAGGCCAGGCAGGAAGGAGCTCAAGGCAGGAACCTGGAGGCAGGAACTGAAGTAGGAACTATGAAGGAATGCTGCTCAGCTAACTTTTTAAATCAGCCAAGACTTGTCTGCTGCTGCAGGTACCTGCAGAAGTCAGAACCCATCAGAGCCCTCCTGAGTCAATCCGCAATCAAAATATCCCGAAGACCCGCCCACAGGCCGATCTGATGGAAACAATTCTTTAGTCGCAGTTCCTTCTGCCCAGGTGCCAAATTGACTATTAAGATTAACCAGATACTAATACGAAAGCCTATTCTAAACCTCCATATTAAACAGTGGCCTGGTTTCCCAGCTCTGGAGGGCTTCCTGTGGCTCTCTGTGTCCTGACTGCTGGGGAGAACTACTTCAACATCATGCTTTCTGGCTCACTCCCTCAAAAGCGCAGTCAGCAGCATTCAGAACAGCCCCTGGACGCCTGCCCTGTAGGGACTTTGATGATGGCTGTTCTATTTTGAGATTTAAAAAAAAAAAAATTGAGCATCCAGTGGGCCAGAAACTTATTCCAGCATCAGCTTTTAAAATCTCCTGGTACGTTTTACATGATGAACAATTCAGAAGGCTTGAGCTCTTTTCAGTTTGACTGCGGTGAGAGGGATTTCACTCCAACTGAGGAGAGCTGTAGGTTAGACAAGTGTTCAATTCCCAGCACCCCACATGACAGCTGACAACGGTCCCTATCTCTAGTTCCAGGAAATCCAACACCCTCACACAGAAACACATGCAGGCAAACCACCAACGCGCATAAAAATAAATAAATAAATATGCATGTATTTTTAAAAGAAGAATAACCTTTCAAATCTGATAGAAATTATTGGCAAATGATTTGCATGGAGAGCAGTAAAGGCAAATTGAGGCGCATGTATGAAGAACTATACATGTTTGGTGATGACACATGAGGTCGAGATGTCTCAAGATCAAGTCAGTATGACCAGTTAAAAAGATGCTATCACTTCCGGGTCATAAAATCTGACGTATAGCCAATCCTTACAAAGGGGAGCTATTCTTCCGTGTTGGTGGTTTTACCCTCCAGCTCTTGGCTGCTTCTCTAGTCAGCTTCAGGCTGAAGCTTTCAGTGTCTACAGGGCTGATTCTACAGTGACTTAGGTGGTGAGAGATATGAGAATTTTTGTCTTTAAAAATTGATACAGAACGGCTTGCCATCCAGTTCTTCATCTCCATGCCAGTTTGCTTCTCCCTGATAAACAGTTCTCCGGCGTTCAGTCGGGAGTTCTCGTGTTCTCTGTGAATTAGACTTTATGTTAATTGTAATTGACTGACGGTAAGTCACCCACCATCTACTTTATGTGCTGTCCAAGACCTCTGTCTTCGTCTCTCAGGCTACTCACCTTCTTATTAGGCATTCCCTTGAGGAAATGCCAGCACAGATCATTTTTAACCCAAGTCCATTTTACTCCTGTTTGAACAGTCCTAGTAAAAGGTCATATGGGCCAGATGAGTGCTCCAGCCGAAAACAGCACAGCGAGACAATTAATTATAGCGAACTTCGGAGGGTAGTTGTGGTTTTCCGTTATGGGAATTATACCTGCTTATCGATTTTTGTATTTTTCAAGACAAGGTTTCTCTGTGTATCCCTGGCTGTCCTGGAACTCATTTTGTAGACCAGAGTGAGCTGGAACTCAGAGATCCCCCTGTCTCTGCCTCCCAAGTGCTGGGATAAAAGGCAGGCACCCCATGCCTGACTGGAAGTTTACCTCTTACAAAAACAAATCGGTGCCATTTGTTTTGAGAGGGTCCAATAAGTCCTTTAAAATGGCCTTGAAGTGTTTATTCTTCCCGACATGTAATCTCTTCCAGTCACTTGGGAATTAATCAACTGTAAGGCAGGGCACGATACTGTACTCAGGAGACTGGAGCAAAAGGGTTATAATTTTGAGCTCAGCCTGGACAACACAGCCAGATACCATTTTTTTTTTTGAAAAATTTAAGAACAATTGGAAATTTTTCAAAATTCCAAGCAATTGCTGTTAACTTAGAGTCATGGCTCTCAACCTTCCTAATGCAGAGACCCTTTAGCACAGTTGAGGTGACCTCCCAACCATAAAATTATTTTTGTTTGCTACTTTGTAACTGTAATTTTGCTACTGTTATGAAGTGTAATGCAAATATTTTCGGAGATATAGGTTTATCAAAGGTGTTACAACCCACAGGTTGGGAACCACTGCCTTAGATGCTGGTCAATTATAGAATGTTTTGGGAGCTAAAAATATATTCTATTGAACGTCCAATATATGGTCTCACACACCTATAATCCCTGCACTTGGAAGGTAGCAGCCTGGAAAACTGGGAGTTCAAGGTCAGCTTTGGAACTATATTGCAAGTTCAAGGCTAACCTGGACTAAATGAGAATGTTTCACAAAACAACAAATATTCTACATTTTTATTGTGATTATATTTCTTAAAGCTTAAAATTGAGACACATGATCTGATAATGAGGTGAAATATTCTGAGATGTATTTATTTTAATTTTATGTGTATGAGTACTCCTTTTGTACGTAGTATGTATGTGTGCCACATGTATGCCTGGTACCTGTAGAGGCAAGAAGAGGGCATCAGATACCCTGGAACTGGAGTTACAAATGATTTATAAGCTGCTATGTGGGTTCTAAGAATAGGCCCTGGGTCCTCTGCAAGGAGGACCACTGAGCCATCTTTCCAGCCACTTGAAATGAATGTTTTAAAAATATTTAAAAAATATTATAAGTGTTTTATCTGTGTGCATGCCTGTGTACTGTGCATACCTGGTACTTGCAGTGGTCAGAGGCAGTTCAGATCTCTTGGAACTTGAGTTACAGATAGTTCTGAACCACCATGGGGATGCTGGGAATAGAACCTATCTTCTCTGGAAGACTATTCAGTATTCTTAACTACTGAGCCATCCCTCCAGCCTGAAATGAAATGCTTTTGATTAGAACACTTAACCACCATGCATTCTTGACAGTTAATAAAATATTTCCCCCACTATGCTCCTTGTTTATAATTGCTTTTATTATTGTGTATTCAGCAACTTTGGCCTTAATCAAACACTTCCACTAAGAGGGGAATCAATAAAAAGAACATGTGTTAAAGAATAAAAGAAGTCTAAAATTCAGTGGTGCAAAATAACTGAAAATCACAGTGTTCAGAAATTTAATATTCTTCCATTAACAGTAGGTCATTATTTTTAATAAGCCTTATTTTTGAAGTAGTTATTAGGCCATTTAAAAATTGCTTTACAGTTCTAGCAGATCTGATTTGCAAGAACAAAAAGACAGGAGTGTAACCTTGCTGTATTTGGATTATATGCATTGTGTACAGTTTAAGAAGAAAGATGTGCATAATTTTGGAATAGTCTCAAAAATGTCAACAAAAATATTCAGAGGCTAGAAAACAAGCCATGTGGACTTTATCCTACGATATACTCATGCCAATGGGTGCTAATGAATAAAGTTCACACGCTGTAACAAAAGCAAAGGATTGGGAGCCATCCATCAATGATGGCACATCTGTATAATGAACTCACCTCAAATATAATTAAAGAAAAAGACTGAGGAGTAGGGGCATGTCAGTACACATCTGTATTCCTAGTAATGTCCAGAAGCTGAAACAGGAATATCCAGAGTTACCGCTGAGTTAAAAAATTAAAGGCAGGGATAAAATTAGAAAAATTAGAGAGTGGGCAGGGAGACTGTTTGGGGAGTACAAGATGCTTCTGGTCAAGCCTGATGACCTGAATTTCATCCTTAGGGCCCACAGGGTAGAAGGAGAGTATCAACTGTGACAGGTTGACCTCTGACCTCAACACACTCACATACATGCACGCAAAACAAAATAAGTGCAATACTTACTTTTAATGAAAAGGGGAGTCTCCATAGTAGAGTCCTTGCTTAGCATGTGTGAGGAGAAAAACAAAAATAGGAGAATATATACATTTATAAATGTGTGCAAATAAGATTAAGTCTGAAAGCGTACTCATGAAATCAATCATCATGATTTTCTGTTAAAGGGGTGGGGAGTAAACAAGGAGGTGTAGAAAGAGAAAGTGATGTTTTCTTTTAAAGCTTTGTATACTTTTTGACATCTCTTATCGTGCTACTAATTTTAAAAACCAAATAAATAACGTTAAATAAAGAGCATAAAAGAATTAATATGGAGAAAAAAGAGGAGAGAGATGAGGTTTTACATTGTGTCTGTTCTTATGAATGGTCCTCAGTAACTCATCTTATGGGCATCTCCACGATCAGTGTAAATTACCACATGGTTAACTCAATTGCAAAGACAATGAATGGATTGTTCCACAGGAGAGTTCACTTGTGATTCAGACATGGTCCTAATTCACAGAGGAGAATATTGAATTTGTGGCTTTTTTTTTTTTTTATGAAAAAGCATTAGTCGGTGAAGAATAATACAATTCTCCACTCCCTAGACTTAATGGTTGTAAATTTATTGTTTATAAATGGCTTTCTTGTCTAATCCACATTTATAAAAACCATTCTGTAATGCATAGGATAGAAATTTCTATTTTCTGGTCTACCAAGTGAGTTCCAAGACAGCCAGAGTTACATAGAGAAACCCTGTCTCAAAAAACAAAACCAAAAACATTTTTTCTATTTGCATGTTCTAAAAAAGAAATGGACATGAGAAGGCTGGGAGACGGTGTGCATGCTTAAGAGTATTTGTTTTGCAAACACAAGGATCTGAGTTCAAATCCCCTGTACCAGTCAGTGTAAAGTCCAGGAAGACTGTAAGTGCCTGTAACCCCAGCATTGCTGGAGGAAGACAAGTGGATCTAGAAAGCTCACTGGCTAGTCTGGCTGGTCAAACTGGGCGAGCTTCTGGTTCTCTGAGAGATCTTTGCTCAAGGCAATAAGATGGACAGAGGGGGAAACTCTCAGTGTCATACTCTGGCCTCTGCATGCGAAGGTATGCACATCTCCACATCCATGAATGCAACACACACACACACACACACACACACACACACACACACACATACACACACAAACGCAAAGACACACTGGGAATAAGACATTAAAACTTCCTGATGCCGGACGGTGGTGGCGCACACCTTTAATCCCAGCACTTGGGAGGCAGAGGCAGGCGGATTTCTGAGTTCGAGGCCAGCCTGGTCTACAGAGTGAGTTCCAGGACAGCCAGGGCTATACAGAGAAACCCTGTCTCGAAAAACCAACAAAACAAAACAAAACAACCCTTCCTGATGCTTCCAACTACCTGAACACAATTTTGTTTGTTTCATGGTACTAGAAATGGAATCCCAGGTCTTCTACACACTAAACAAGCTCTCTACCACTGAGCAACACACTTAGTCCATAGAAGACAACATTTGAAATTGAGTCTAGCTTGAAATTAAGAGCTAAACCATCACTGAGGGCTTGCCAGTTCACTGAATGCTCTAGAAGGCCTCAGACTGTGCCTACTGCTGCTGTTTCTGGCACTGAATTATTGCATAGTTATTTTTCTTTATTCTGATCCAGAGATTTTGCTGAATTTCTAATTTGATTTTTATAGTAAAAAGCATATAAAAATCTTTCATCTCGCTGGGAGCTGGTGGCCTTTAATCACAGCACCAGGGGTGAGGTAGGGTGGGAAAAAAGTAGGTGGATCTCTAAGTTCTAGGCTAGCCTGGTCTACAGAAAGAGTTCCATAGCAGCCAGGGCTGTATAGAGAAATCCAGTCTCAGAAAACAAAACAAAAACAAAATCTTCCATCTATTCAATCTTAAAATGTAATGTATCTAAGAATTACAAAGAAAGCTTATGCAGATTCCTAGGACAGCTAATTATTCTAATTGACTGGGTTCTGGGTGGGGCCTGGGAATATGGTTTTTATAAACCCACAACTGTTCTTTTTCAGGGGATCTGAGCATTGCCATAAAAATATACTCAACAAATGAGATTGCTTGTGGCTAGTGACTGTGCATGACTGATTAAAATCAGTACAGCTCCTCAGAACCTCTCCCTGAGCTCATTATTGCTAATACAAAAAGGCAAAGATGAGGAGCTGGTGATGATTAGCCCCCCGAGGGCTGAGAAGAGGCCATGGTAACTAACAGCACATCACGCTAGTGTGTGTACAGTTCAGAGGAAGACACAGATTAAAACAGGCGAATCTCTCATTTACCTCTGACACTCTGCAAGTGTGTACTAAACTGTCTTTGGAGCTGCCCGGGTATGGGTAGGATGGTGGTGGGTGGTCTGAAGTTGCCTGTTCTCTTCAAAGAACACTTGTTACATGTTGACCAAGTTAATTAGATACCTTGGTGGTTTGAGATTTCATTACCCAGTGACTGCTGTCCTCTACCCACCCCCAGCAGCCCTGTTCCCTCTGAGATTTGAAAGGGTACATCCACCTATGTCCTCAAGTTTCCCCTACAGAGGCCTCACTCTGGACAACCTTGTTTACGGAACTGCCTCTCCACTCCAAGCTTGTTGAAGCCCCAGCATGGCTTCCTTTGCAGTTTGGCAGAGCATTTCTTCCTTCGTCAGTTGACCTCTCTGGCTGAGAGTATTTTGTGAAAGCAACTTTAAAATTATTTGAGATGGCTGGATGCCTAACGCACACATTTGTCATTTGCTGAAGGGTTTTACAGTTCCTGAGTATAACTTCCTGAGGGTTTTTAACTGTGCGCTTATGGTCCAAGGCAATTATTGCAAAGGACATACTTTTATTAATTGAAATCATAAATATTTTGTAGGTGTTCTAATAAAATGAGGTGATTTAGGGTTTAAATGGCATATTGAGTCATTCTAGAACAGCCCACCTTGGTAAAAGCCAATGGAAAAATACAGAAGGAGAACAAAGCCGTTAAACAACACCATAGGAGTCATAGGAAATATTAGGAGTTCAGTGTGGCTTGGTTTAGCTTAGGTTTTGTCAGGCAACTGGGATGGAGCCCAGGACCTTACACAAGCTAAGCAACCCGTCTAGCACTGAGTGACAACTACAATCCCTCATTAATTTCAGAAAGATATTTTCACTGGAAATTTCATTTGCTAATTGTTTTTCCTTAATGTAAAAATTAGCAGGTGCTCTCAGCTTGTCCCATCTTTCAGGAGAGAATGCCCTTGTAGGAATGATTCTGTGCTGTAAGCATTTACTGCCCTTATAAAAGCACGTAATACTTACTGGACAATTCCTGTTCTCTATACGCTGCATTAATGACAGTCATTAACTTACTTTTCAAAAAGGAAATGCAGAGGCAATTTGACAAGGTATAGTCCCATAACTCGAAGATAAATTAAAAGTATCGTCAGGGATAGGGGTATAACTGTCCACAGTACTTCCATAGTATCTGTGAGGCCCTGGGCTTGATATCCAGAACTGGTTTAAAAAAACACCCATAAGAGAAAGTGCAGGTAGAGAGCTGGATGTGGCAGTGCACACCTATAATTCCAACACTTGGGAAGTAGAGGCAGAGGATCAAGAGTTCAAGACCAGCTGGGCACAGTGGCTCGTATCTTAATCCCAGCACTGGCGAGTAGATCTCTATGAATCAGGCCAGCCCTGGCAACATAGTGAGACCCTGTCTAAAAAAAAAAACAAAAACAAATAAGAAACAGTTCAAGACCTACCTGGTCATTCAAACTGCTTGAGATCGTGTTTCGAAAAACAGCAACAACAGATCCATTGAGTGTCCAACATGGTGGCACACACTGTTATAATCCCAGCACTCAGGAGGTTAAGGCAAGAGAGGTGCCTTCTTTAAGGTTAGCCTGGGCTATATAGTATGTACCAGACCAGTTAGGACTACAAATTGATATGATATCCGAAAAGTGGGAGGGGCAAGGATGGCTCAGTGGGCAAGGATGCTTGCCACCAATCTTGACCATCTAAGTTGAGTTTGATCCTGGGAACTCACATGTTGGAAGCAAAGACTGGATGACTGAAACTTGTGCTCTGGCCTTCTCCCCCAGGAGCTGTCATGTGTATGTATATGTTTTAATGTTAAAAATTTTAAAATACTTATTTAAAGGCAGGTATAGTAGGATGTGCTTATAATCCCATCGTTTAGGAGGTTCAACCCCATCCTGTGCTACATAGTGAGAACTTTAAAAAATGCATGACACAGTCTAGCTCAGTAGCATGTAAACAGCAGAGTTTGGTGATTTATTTTCCTGATCCCAGGCTAACTAGGAGGTTCTCTGTGAGGCTGTTGTTCAGACTCACAAGACAAAATTATGCCTTGAATTGTTAGCTTGAGAAAAGATCAAAGTTTGGATTTCAAAGCATACACCCAGGATATGTCTCAGTGGTACAGTACCTACCTACCTTGTTCAAGGACCTGGACTCTAGGTTTGGTGTCCTGTGTCAACAAAAATAAGAAAGAAAAAAAAAAGAAAAAAGAGAGAAAGAATAGTCATCTCTAGAGAAAACCAGAGATGAACTTACAGGGCACATGTAGCTAATGGCTATGATAATAGACAGGAAAGGTAATGTTTATACATGTTAAGCACCAAATCCAGACTCTGAGTATTCAAAACCTAATTTTGGATTAGCACTCAATGTAAAGAAATTAGATTGTTAAAAATTCAAAGAATGGGGGCGGGGGGGAATCCTCATCTATTATTTAGGTAGGAGAAAAACCACATATAATTTTAAGCCAAATAGATAATAAGGAAAAGTGTCGTTGATTTGGTATCTGTGCAATACCAACAGATTATTCTGATCCTCCCCCACTCCCCCCACTTCCTTCCTTTCTTCCTTTCTTCAAATAAATGGAATGGAGTGAATTGGCAGATACATTTGGCACTGTGTAGCATGGTGAAATATAAATGAATAACAAACACCAGAAGGCCTAAGTGGATGTGGATTAAATTAAATATTTACACACTACACAGCAGATCTTTCGTGAAGGGCAAGTCTATGAACCAGAAGCTTCAATAATAAAGGGGGTTGGAAATTGTTTTTGTTTGCATGAAGCCTGCTGTTTGACACCTGGGCCAAAGACAGTCTAACCCAGCTGCCAGCGGGTAACTCAAGTATCACAAAATAAACTCATCCAGCTGTTTTAAAACTACATGTGTGTGTTCTGATGAATAAAAAGATGAATAATGTATGTACCAAACACATTGGTGGTGATTATTTCTGTTAAGCTGACTGGTTGTTGTTACTATTGGTAACCCTTTGTGCCTTCTTTAGGTTTTCAGTACTAAGCTGAAACTGGTTTTGTTTTATTTTTGGAGACAGAGCTTCACTATGAATTTGCAGTTGCTTCTACCCACCTGAGGGCCACTTTTACAGGTATGTACCATCATTCCCAGCTCTGAAGCACTTCTTATGGTGGTGGGGTGAGGAAGTGGGTTTGGGGTTTGGACTGGGAAGATTGTTAAGTGGGTAAAGTGCTTGCTTTACAATCATGAGGACCAGAATTCGAATCCCCAGCACATAAAATAGATAAATACACAAAGCCAGTTATGGTGACGCACACCTATTATCCCAGGGATAGGGAGATGGAAACAGTCTAGCCAGTTGGTGAGCTCCATGTCCAGTGAGAGGTCCTATCTCAAAAAGTAAAGTGGAGAATAGAAGACACAGTTTGTCAACCTCTGAGTTCCGTATGAGCAGACACACAAAGATAAAATAGTATCTTGAGGGGCTGGGTTTCAAGACAGGGTGTCTCTGTATATTCCTGACTGTCCTGGAACTCATTTTGTAGAGCAGGCTGGCCTCAGATTCATAGGTCCCCCTGCCTCCGTGTCCCCAGTGCTGGGATTAAAGGGGTCTTCCACTAGGGTAAGGCAAAATACATTTCTTCAATAAAGACAACCAGAAAAGAGACTAATACCCAACATTCAACACACTCAGACTGGATTAATAATTCCTAAATTGTCTCCTTTTCTTTGAACATTCCCTCTTTGTTTTGTTTGTCCTCTCTTTCCCTCACTCCATCCATTCATTCTTCCTTCCTGCCCCTCCCTCCTTTCCTTCCCTCAGCTATAGCTGAAGTCCCCAGTCATCACTGCCCCTCCCTCCTGGGAGTGACCATTAACAAGAATGCCCGTGCTCCCTACGTGTTTTAAGTGCTTCTTCTGACGTATGCCTGCACTTGTGAACAGTCTATGAAACACATGTGTGCCTTGAAAATCACGATAAATTATATTGCATTGGGGGAGAGTGGGGAGCAGCTGTTTGTTTGGAGATGACAGTTAGGGTGTATAGCCCAGGCTGGCCTCAGACTCTTAAGACTTTCCCACCCCCATCCCCACTTCTGTCTCTTAAATAGCTGGAATTACAGGTATATACTACCAGATTACTTTTTTTTTTCATTTAATTTTGTGTCTATGAGATGCTGAAATGCATTAGGAGAGTTCTTTCTTTGTTTCTGTGTTTGTTTGTTTCTTTGTTTCTTTGTTTCTTTGTTTCTTTCTTCCTTTCTTTCTTTCTTTCTTTCTTTCTTTCTTTCTTTCTTTCTTTCTTTCTTTCTTTTTTAAGTGTTTCATCAAAACCACTATTAAGCCAGTGAGAGAGCTCAGTGGATAAAGGCACTTGCTGCCAAACCTGACAACCCAGTTTAATTCATGGGTCCCACGTAGTAGAAGGTAAGAATTCACATTTCCTTCTACAGGTTGTCCTCTGACCTTTACACACATGTTGGGGTGCACACATATAGCAAGTGAATAAATGTTAGAGAGAGAGAGTGAGAGAGAGAGAGAGAGAGAGAGAGAGAGAAAGCAGGCAGAAAGAGAAAAGAAAACCAGGCAATGGTGGTGCACACCTTTAATCCCAGCACTTGGGAGGCAGAGGCAGATCTCCGAGTTCCAGGCCAGCTTGGTCTACAGAGTGAGTTCCAGGATAGCTAGAAGTACACAGAGAAACCCTGTCTCAAAACAAAACAAAATCTTGGGAATAAAATAAAAACAAACCACTAGGACAATAACAAAAGGAAGCAAATGGTGAGTTCTTATGGTACCATCTTGGGATTGAGAGAATAGCTGGATGCTAGGACCCCTGGCTAGCAAGATCCTGGTTTGATCCCCAGCACACAGGGGGTTGAAGAGGGAGGGAGGGAGGGAGGGACAGAGAGGCAGAGACAGAAAGACAGAGACAGAAGAAGAGACAGAAAGAGTTCATGTATGGACAGGTGGTGGTGGCACACGCCTTTAATCCCAGCACTTGGGAGGCAGAGGCAGGTGGATTTCTGAGTTTGAGGCCAGCCTGGTCTACAGAGTGAGTTCCAGGACAGCCAAGGGTACACAGAGAAACCCTGTCTCGAAAAAAAAAAAAGAAAAGAAAAGAAAAAAAGAAATAAAAAGAGTTCATGTATGATATAGGTGGAGGCCAGAGGACAGCTGTCAGTTCTCTTTTTATTAAAGGCAGGGGCTCTTTCTGGCCTAAAAGTTGCCAAGTAGGCTAGGTTGGCTGGCCAGTGAACCCCAGAGACCTTGAGCAGGATTACATGTGCATGTCATCCCAACTGGCTCGTCCTCAGGACTGCAAAGCAAGCCCTTTACTGACTGAGCTGTCTTTGTAGCTCCTCCTGAGTTTTCATTTTACCCTTTCGCAAACGTACTGGCAGAATGACTAATTGCTAGACAAAGGCAAGAGTCAAGAAATGAGCTAGGAGCTTGGGCGCTGTGGCATGTGCCTAGCATTCTGGAAGCAGAGGCAGGCAGATTTCTGTGAGTCTGAGGCCAGCAAGAGACCCTTTTCCTTTTTTGTTTTTTTGTTTTAATAAAAATAAAATTAAAAAGAGGAGGAGAGGAAGAGATTAGCATAGCAATGTACCCCAACTGCTGGAGAGGCTGAAGTAGGAGGCCAACCTCCAAAACATAGCAAGAACTTGTCTCGAAGAAAGAAAGAAAGAAAGAAAGAAAGAAAGAAAGAAAGAAAGAGAGA
>NW_021604707.1:889200-890783 GCF_004785775.1 Grammomys surdaster
GAGAGAGAGAGAGAGAGAGAGAGAGAGAGAGAGAGAGGAAAAGAAGTTGGGCTAGAGAAAAAAATAGAAATAGAAAGGGAGTGCCAGGTGGTACTGGTGCACACCTTTGATCCCAAGCACTTGGGAAGCAGAAGCAAGCAGATTTCTGTTTGAGGCCAGCCTGATCTACAGAGTGAGTTCCAGGAAAGCTGGCTATACAGAGAAACCCTGTCTTGAAAACTCAAAAACAGACAGGCAGTCAGAAGGTAGGCAGGCAGACAGACAGACAGACAGACAGGCAGGCAGACAGGCATACAGGCAGAAAGAGAAGGAAGGAAAGAAGGAAAGAGAAGAAAGAAATGAAGGAAGAAAGGGAGAAAGGGAGGGAGAGAGGAAGAAAGGACAATCTAAATGAAGAGAAAATAGCCATTTGGACCAAGCATGTGGAGGGACAGGTGCCCACAGCTTGGAAAAGATAGACCAAAGTTTATGGAGATTGAGAGGAAGCCAAGATGCTGACCTGCTGTACCATTTCACACCCCAGTTGGCAACCTCAGGGTTAGAGGATGGGGCTGCAAGCTGATCTTTATAGCCCCTAAAACAGTATCCCCAACACTGCAGCCACCAAAGATAATATTCATTGACTGCTGGGGTCAGAAAGTGAGATCTTTTTAAAATGTTTAATCCTTATTGACCCAGTTTAACGAATGTTCAGAAGCAAGCACAGAGACAAACTGAGCCCGGGGGCCCTAGCATCCAATGCAGCCCTCACCTCAGACTCCCTCCCTCACCTAAGAAGGAAAGATTATTTTGTTTCCCAATGTTTTTTCCTATTGCTGGGATGTTACTAAGTTGACAAAAGTACATTTTTCTCAGTCACCTCTTGGGCAGAGTCTTAAATGCCAGGACAATTTTACTCAAAAGGAAAAGTCAATTGCTTGGTGTGGTTATGTATGCCCTTGATCCCACTACTCAGGAGGCAGAGGCAGGGAGTTAGGTGCGAATCCAGGCCAGCTCGATACCAAGCTACATACCAAGCTCCAGGCTAGTCAAGGCTATATATAGAGAGATCTCCTCTCATAAAAAACAAAACAAAACAAAAAACAAAGCAAAACAAAACAAAAAGATGTTTAAGAAGATGAGTCTGGCCTTAATTATTGATGCTGTTGGCGGTGCTGGAGACTAACCCAGGGCTTTATTCCTACTAGGAAAGTGTTCTACTGTTGAGTTAGAATCCCAGCTCCTCAGCCGGGCGGTGGTGGCGCACGCCTTTAATCCCAGCGCTTGGGAGGCAGAGGCAGACAGATTTCTGAGTTCAAGGCCAGCCTGGTCTACAGAGTGAGTTCCAGGACAGCCAGGGCTACACAGAGAAACCCTGTCTCGAAAAACAAAACAAAAAGAATCCCAGCTCTTCATATCCATACTAATGTTTGCCTCTTGTTTTCTACTGTATCTCCAGCTTCTTTTCTATGAAATGGGACAAATGTGTCCTCCCGAAATACATGTTTGTACTTAGAAGTGTTGTATGGCCTTTCATGGCTGTATGGCCTCTCTCCCCTCTCTCTCTCTCTCTCTCTCTCTCTCTCTCTCTCTCTCTCTCTCTC
>NW_021604707.1:890793-903394 GCF_004785775.1 Grammomys surdaster
CTCTCTCTCTCTCTCTCTCTCTCTCTCTCTCTCTCTCTCTCTCTCTCTCTCTCTCTGTCATGTGTTCATTTGGATGCGTGCCTATGTGTACATGTAGGTCCATGTGCATATATGTGTGTGCATATGGAGGCCAGAATTCAGTGTTACATATCTTGTATCTTCTTCTACTGTTCTCGACCTTCATTTATTTTTTGAGACAGGTTTTCTTGCTGAACCTGGAGCTCACCAATTGGCCGGATTGGCTGGAGAGCAAGCACAAGGAATCCTCCAATCTTTGCATTCCCAAAGGACTTCAAGTCAACATCACAATGTGAGGTCCTCATGCTGTGTGCAAACACCTTGCCTGCTGAGATTTTCCCCTGCCCACTCCCATTAGCCTTTTTAAAAATAAGATTTATTTATTTTTATTTATGTGTATGAGGGTTTTGCCTGCGCACATAGATGTGTACCACATGTAAGTCTGGTGCCTGTGGGGGCCAGAAGAAGGCATTGGATCTCCTAGAACTGCAGTTATAGATGATTGTGAACCATCATGTTGGTACTAGGTAGGTACTGGGAATTGAACTTGGGTCCTCTGAAAGAGCAGAAAATGATCTTAACCACTGAGCCACCTCTCCAGCCACTCTTATTGGCCCCTGATGCCTTCTGGTCTTCAGTGGGACCCATATTATTCCTTGACATGAGTGGGTTATCCCAGGTAGACCAACTGTCCTAATTTCCCATTTCCAGGGCCCACAACTAAAAATGTATATGTATGTGTATGTCTCTCTCTCTCTGTGTATGTGTATATTAAGGGGCATGCACTGGGCACACACTGGGCACAATGCCCCACTCTATTTCCTGGGGGCAGAAGTATCTTTTCACTATCTTTTGTTTCAGCTCTGAACTTCCAAGCCATGCTACCTCACACCTGTCCAGGTCACTAAGTCCTCTTGGTAGATCATCTCTGGGTACCTGGGCAGTGCAATTCTCTTCTGGTACTGGTGAAAAACAGCAGAAGCAGGCTCAGGCTTTTGTGGTAAGCCTTAAGTAGGCACCCTCCTCCATTGTTTGCATATCTGAAGGGAAAGTGGGATTACAAGAGATCTACTGTACGACATTTGTCTAAGAATGGAGTCAGAGATGAGGTTCATTGTCACTTCAAGGAAGCAAGTCCTTCTTAGGCAACACCATCTAGTTTCAGACTGGACCCTTTAGCCTTCTGAGCATGCTTCCACAGTGTGTAACTTCCAGCAAATGTTACTGTTTCTCCATTACCATAGTGACACAGGTTACACTCACTGGGCTGTTTGTTTTTCACTGTGCTAGAGATCAGATCAGAAGGCCTCACCATGAGCTCCCCAATTGAGTCCAGCCTCCAGCATTTTGAACTTAGTAAGTTCATGAGTAAACAGAGTTATTTTGATCAAAATCATAGATAAACAGCTGTACAGATGGCAAACAGATATAGGAAAAGAGGGAAACTGGTCCCTTTTTCCTGTCCCTTCTCCTTCAGGGGTGGGGAGTGGGAGAGGGACACAACTCTCAAGGTGACATGGAGAAGCAGAGAGTGGCCCTCACCAGACACCGAATTTGCCAGCACCATGATCTTCAACTTTCCAGGATGTGAAACTAAGCAAGAAGAAATAAATTTATGCTCTTTGTATATTTTAAAATAATATATATCCAAAGTAGTAAAAATAAGAGAGAAATAGTGTAAGGGGTTGGAGAGAAGATGACTCCATAGTAAGAGCACGTGGCACTCTGGCCAGAGAACCTGGGTTCAGTTTTCGGTATCCACATGATAGCTTACAACTATTTGTAATTCCAGTTCCAAGGTCTCTACAGGTGTTAGGTTTGCAGGAAGTACACTTATATATATGGGGAAAATACTCATACACATAAAATAAGTATATATAAACTTGTATATTATATATAACTTAAGATTATATATATATACATACATATATACATACACACACACACACACACACACACACATATCTCACACATAAAGTAGTGTAGCTCATATGCTTAGTATGCTCAAAGTCCCAGCACAGGAAGGAAGAAAGTAGGGGAGGAAAGAAGGGAAGGAGACAAGGAAGAAAAGAGGGAGAGGTAAAGTCGAGCAAAAGCATATATCATGCTGAAAGCAATGCTTGCCTACCAGCAAATGCTTCTAGAATGTTTACTGTATTATAGCATTACTCATTACAGTACCAAGGACTTACTACATAGTGGTCAGTTTTTATTTTTTCTTTTAAAACATCTTACTATTTTCATTTCCACAGCATACATATGGAACAACTCCAAGGACTCAGTTTTCCTTACAGCATATAGATCCTGGGGCTCCAGCTTAACCCATCAAGGTTGATGGTGAGAATCTTCACTCAGTCATTTTGCTCCTACTCAACCCTAAAGGCTTCATTTCAGTATAATTATATACCATAAGATCTCACCATTTTTAGGAATGATTTCTCAATGCATCTGCTATCACTCTTGGTCCCTTGTCCCCAGCCAGGTCATGTTGTCTTTCCTAGGTAAATGGACTCCCAAGCAGTGTGTTCTCCTTTGTCTGGCTTCTTTCACTTAGCATATTTCTGCTGCTTAACTATGAATAGGTATGCACATTCACACACAAGTTTTTGTGTGGATGTGTGTCTGTATTAGAGTGTGTGTCCCTGTGTGTGTATGTGTGGGTACATGTGTGTGAGTGAGTGAGAGAGAGAGAGAGAGAGAGAGAGAGAGAGAGAGAGAGACCGAGAGAGACCGAGAGACCGAGAGAGACCGAGAGAGAGACAGAGTCATCTCATCTCAGAAGCAAGAAACCTGTGTCTGTAACTTGCAGGCAGCTACTCTGCCCCAACAAAGCCAGCATTCAGCCTAATCTGATTCTATATCCCATCATCTTTCTACCATGGGATGAGCTCTCGCTGAGTATTTGCTTTCTTGATCGAGGATGGGTGCGGGACACCGGGATGCTGCAGTGGCCTTTTTTCCAGCGAAAGCTATGATCCTTGCAATAAATCAGGTGAATAATAGGGCCTCGGGCCAGGGAAAGAGTGGCTGGTCTTTTTGTCACCCAGTTCAGGATACCAAGCCCTGGAAATGACTCACATGACTTCGTTTTCATCCTCTACTTTGAGATGAGACGTAGCAAACGTGGTGGTAAATGAGCAAGCTGGCCACGGCAGAGGCGCCCACCACCGCGGACTTTTGACAGTCTTGCAGAGTTCTTTGGGCAGCCGCAAAACTGGAGGAGAGTTTTACTTCCCTCTTGCCTCTGAGTCAGCAAGCAGTTTCTGAAATCGCACCTGCTGACAAGTCCAGGCAGCCTCTGCGCCCGAGTCAATCCCGTTGCCTCGTTTTGTATGATTTGTCATAGCACCAGGGGCTGGGGTTCAGACTGATTCTAGGAAGACACAGGAAATGACATAGGTTGAAAGGATGAAGCAAAAATGTCCATTTTCTGGACGTTTATATGCACCAGGATTTTTAATAAAAGCCTGTCTTCTCTTATTCATGTGACTCCGTGCCATGTCTCAAGAGGAGGTATACTGGGGTAAGCAAGCACGGAGCATGGCATTCTCTCGCATTCATCCTTGACGCCAGGGGCTGTGTCTTGTTCAGCTTCATCTTCCCACAGAGCCTGGCATGATGCCTTGTAACATCAGACCTCCCTCAGAGCTTTCCTAAACTAGGGCAATCAATCAGTCTCTCGGTGTCTGCTCTCCACACACCTTTCCCTGACCCAGTCTGGTTCCTATGCAACCTTAATTATCCTTCTGATGCACTGCTTTGTTTTGTTTTTGTTTTTTAACTTAAAGAAAAATGGCATTTTCCATTTACATTGCAAATAAGACAACAGCAATACAAGACATTTCTGTATGGTTTGTTTACTTTTGCAGGGCTATGGCTCGAATTGAGGAACCACTGTGTACCATAGGGAAGTGCTCTGTTATTGAGCTACACCCGTGTCTCAAATCAGTCTTTTAAAAATAGTTTTAATTAACTAGCTTATGTATTTATGCATGTATGTATGTATGTATGTATGTTTTTAATAGCTTATTTATCTCTTATATGCATAGGTGTTTTGCCTGCATGTTTGTCTGTCTGTGTGAAGGTCTTAGATCTTGGAATTACGGACAGTTGTGAGCTGCCATGTGGGTGCTGGGAGTTGAATCCAGGTCCTCTAGAAAGAGCTCTTATGGTCAGTGCTCTTAACTGTTGAGCCATTTCTCCAGCCCCGTGTGTATGTGTTTTGAGACGGGCTCTCACTGTGTAGCCCAGGCAGTCCTTAAATTGATCCTCCTGCTTCAGCCTCCTCAGAGTCAGCATTATAGAAGCAGCCACTATACCTGGCCCCAAACACATCTTCTTTAATTATTTTACATTTGTAGTGCCAGGATTCAAACCTCAGCTCTCACACATACTATGCTAGTGCTTTACCACTGACCTATACTTCCCCAGCCCTCTCTGTGCATTTTAAAGATGGCTACTGGCTTATGGGTTGACCCAAGGTAACGAGACAAATAAGTTTAAGGCTGTCAGTTGCTGTGCAAGAAAATCCATTTTCCTTAGCAGATCCTAAGAGACCTGACTCACAACCTGTAGCTTGATGTCTCACTACTCACCTCCTCCTCTGTCTGAAAGACCATTTATTCATTCTTCCGCACTCTAGCACATGCTTCAGGGCTGAGCCGGAAGTGAGCAACACAGATTGATAGCTGCTCTGACCTGTCAAGAGCAACATTCCTTCAATAAAGCTTCCAAGACTTATTGAGGCTTCTAATTCCTCCATCTTCCTTTGTGTTGGTGGAGGTGTAAGGATGGCAAACGAATGATTATTTTTACTCTTTCCCAAGTGGAACCACTCATTCAGCCTGCCTACATCTTGACGGTTTTTTTTTTTTAAAGGTCAGTCTTTATTTTAAGACTGTAGAAGTGTCCGTGCTTCAGAACAGAAGAAATTCATTGAGAAATAACAAATCAGTGGAAACGGCAGTGCACACCTATAATCCCAGCATTATCCCAGCATTTTGGAGGCTTCACGAATTCAAGGCTAGCCTGAGTTACACAGTAAGACCTTGAGGTTTGTTGTTGTTGTTTAAAAAATAAATAAGAAAGTAAAATAAGCTAGTGGTGGTGGTGGTGGTGTGCGCCTTTAATCCCAGTACTCAGAAGGTAGAGGTAAGTGTATTTCCTGGTTTGAGGTCAGCCTGGTCAACATTGTGAGTTCCAGAACAACCTGGGCTATACAGACATACACTATCAAGAGGGGAAAAAACCCTCAAAACAAAAAAACAGATAAATGCAAAAACAAACAAACAAAACACACTGAAATAATAATTGAGTGCCAATTTTTATAATATTGGGCAGTATAGTGAATATAATTTGAAAGGTTTTGCTGTTATTGTTGTTTGTTTTTTTGTTTTTTTCGAGAAAGGATTTTTCTGTGTAGCCCTGGCTGATCTGGAACTCACTCTGTAGACCAGACTAGCCTCGAACTCAGAAATCCGCCTGCTTCTGCCTCCTGAGTGTTTGTTTGTTTTTGAGACAGAGTTTCCCTATATAGCCCTGGCTATAGTGGAATTCACTATGAAGATCAGACTGGCCTGGCTTTAAAGTTACAGAGACCTGCCTGCTTCTGCGTATACCACCACCTCTGCCCAGTTTGAAGGGCTTTTTTATTTTATTTTATTTTATTTTATTTTGGAAAGGCTTTATTGTTCATTTAAAGTTAAACTGCTACTGTTGGTTATTGTTTTCTGTCATTTTGGTTTTTCAAGGCAGGTTTTCTCTGTGTAGCTCTGGCTGTCCTACCAGATATTTGTTTTAAGAAAAATATAAAGACTGGAGCTAGAGGTCTAAGTGCAGAATGGTTGCCTAGCACGCCCAAGACCCTGAGTCCAACCCCCCAGTGTTTAAAATAAACAAAGGAAGGGCTGGGACAATAGCTCAGTGGTAGCTCACTCTCCTGGTATATGCAGGGACCTGAGTCTGATAGATACTACAGAAAATAAAGTGCTAGGCTTTTGATATTCGGTTTAACCCCAAAGGTTTGTGTGCTGCAGGCTGAAGCCCTCAGTGTTAGGTGTGCTGGAAGGAGGTGGAATCTCTCATCTGAGTAGCCAGTAGGAAGTAATGAGGTCATTGGAAGCTTGGCCTCAAAGAGGATTGATGGCATCTCCTGGGAACTGGCTGGACCTGGAGAGGACTGGAATAGTTACCATGAGAGTGGTTTATTGTGAAGAAGCCAGCCTACTCTCTTTTGGTTCTTCTGATGGTGCCAGTCCCAGCTCCCAAGCTCATTCATGTGAAGATGCAAGACTAGGGATTGCCAATTTGATGAGACTCAGAATCACCACTGAAACACCTCTCTAGGCTCATCTATGAAAGAATATCTGTGTTAAGTCAGCCGTGTCGAGGAGACAGATCCTAAATGAGGGTGGTGCTTTTCCATGGGGGGTCCTGGAGTGAAGGAAAGGGGAAAGTGAGCTGAGCGCTGAGCACAGATTCTCTCTCTCTCTCTCATGTTCATTTGGATGTGTGTGTGTGTGTGTGTGTGTGTGTGTGTGTGTGTACATAACATAAAACCTGCACAGTCCTTTTTGGAAAGCAGTGTGCCAAAATGTCTCCCAAGGTCAGACAGCTTACTTCTGATGCCTACACTTAGCAATGATCCTAAACAAAGAACAGATACAGTATGCTAAAGGATATTTTATTTATTTTTTATTTAGGTGGTTTCAAACCACCTAAATATTGGACAAGTAGAGAACACAAGAACAATCATTAAATGTTTATTTGATGGGATATGAGGTAACAAATATGAATAGATGACAATGGGCAAGTCCCACAAGCATGCCTAGAAGGCAAGCAGAAAGATGGAAGCCTGTGAATAGTATTACATAGTACTTAGAACCACATGAGTATATTATGCACTGAATGTATTTAAAATGTACTCCTGAACAGTCACCAACTTCCAGAAAGTGGTTAAGTAAGATAGAGAAGGAGGGAAATGGAAGTAAGAAGGATTACACAAAGGGTAACACTTTCTTGGTAATACCCTCTCTCCCCGCCACCCACCCACTCGTCTCTGTCTGTCTGATGAGGACTTAATCTAGGGCCTTCTGTGTGCTGAGCACACACTCTGTCATTGAGCTTCACCCCTAGACCCACAATATTTTATTTTATAATCTCAGTGCTGGTACGGTGTTCATTTTATGATTATTTACAACTTTTTACATATCTGAAACATTTTTGTGACAAATGTGAAATATTAAATGTTTGAAAGAAAGGATTTTTTTTAACGTTTTCACAATAAAGAAACGATGAATGTTTGAGGAAGTAGGTTATCTCCCCATTTGAACGTTACAAAATGTGTATGATCCAAGCATCCTATAGCACACCATAAACAATGAGATTTTTTTACTGTTATAAATTGGTTTGCCGGGAGGTGGTGGCACACACCTTTAATCCAAGCACTTGGGAGGCAGAGGCAGGTGGATTTCTGAGTTTGAGGCCAGCCTGGTCTACACAGAGAGTTCCAGGACAGCCAGGGCTACACAGAGAAACCCTGTCTCGAAAAACCAAAATAAATAAATAAATAAATAAATAAATAAAATAATAAATTGGTTTAAAGCAAACACACAAACTAGGGGGCTGGAGACATGGCTCAGCAGTCAAGAGCTTGGTCTAGCAGACGGTCTGAGTTCGTATCCCAGTACCTATATAAAACAGTGAACAGACCCAAAGGAACAGTTAATCCCTTCTAGCCTCTGTGGGCTCCTAAACACTTGTATGCACACACAGAGACACAGACACACACATACAAGTGCGCACAGATTTTAAAAATTATTTTTAAAAAATGGAAGGCTGTGTATGGTAGCTGAATGATAATATGCTCAGGCCCAGGGTTTGACCAAAAAAAAAAAAATTAAATTAAAAACTGATGCAGTTATCAAGTAGTTCCACAGAAAGCTAATGTACTAATGATGGAAAATATACATACAATGACATTCATTGTTACGTAAATTATGTATCCAGAACAATCACAACCTTGTGATGCTACCAAAAATCTTCCGAAGAAATATCCCATAGCTGGGTGTGGTGGTACACCCTTTTAGCCCCAGCACTTGAGAGGTAAATAAGCAGATGTCTATGAGCTTGAAGCCAGACTGGTCTATACAGAGAGTTCCAGGGACCCTAACACTTTTCCTCTTTGCACATTCTGCTATTACTTCCTTGTTCTTTAAAAATACTTATTTTATACTCTCCTATGACTGACCATGGTTGGTATTAATAGTTGAGAAATACTGAGCCTAACCGGACATGTTAGCACATGCCTGTTACCTTGGCCTTTTGGAAGCTGAGCTAATGAGTCCAAGAGCAGTGTGGGTTACACAGTGAGTGAACTTCTCTGATCTCTTCAAATGATCTTTGGCCCCTGGACCATTGGTAACAGCATCACCCTGAACTTTATTAGAAGTGCAGATTTCGATCCTATGTCCGCGTCGGCGCAGCCTGAAGGCGTCAGTTCCTGGCGGCGGGGACCCGGGTAGCCAACGGCCTGTGAGCATCATGCCTAAGTTTTACTGTGACTACTGTGATACATATCTTACCCACGATTCCCCATCTGTGAGGAAGACACACTGCAGTGGTCGGAAACACAAAGAGAATGTGAAAGACTATTACCAGAAATGGATGGAAGAGCAGGCCCAGAGCCTGATTGACAAGACAACGGCTGCATTTCAACAAGGAAAGATCCCTCCGGCTCCGTTCTCTGCTCCTCCGCCTGCAGGGGCCATGGTCCCGCCTCCCCCCAGTCTCCCGGGTCCTCCTCGGCCTGGCATGATGCCTGCACCCCACATGGGAGGCCCTCCCATGATGCCAATGATGGGCCCCCCTCCTCCTGGGATGATGCCTGTGGGACCAGCTCCTGGGATGAGAACGCCCATGGGAGGCCACATGCCCATGATGTCCGGGCCTCCCATGATGAGACCCCCCGCCCGCCCGATGATGGTGCCCACACGGCCCGGCCCGGCATGACCCGGCCAGACAGATAAGAGCAGAAGTGCTCGCTCTTCATCGTTTTGTATTGTGCTGTTTCACCAGGAGATCTTGGTGCTGAGCCTGAGTGTTTACTAGACGCATGGCCAGGACCTTCCTTCATAACAGAGAGGAAGAAGTGATACAGAAGGGGCTGTTTTCACTTACATTGAGAAACATGAAAATAAAATGGTCAGCTGTTTTAGTTAAAAAAAAAAAAAAAAAAAAAGAAGTGCAGATTTCCAAATCTTAGCCTAGGTGTTCTGAACCACAGTCTACATTTTGAACAGTGTGCCCCACATAACAATGGTATTCAAACTAAGATGTGGAAAGCAAGCACTTGCCTAGCATGTACAGAAGGCCTGGGTATGAACCTCAACATCACAAAAGGAATAAAAAGTGATCACAGCTCCCTGTAATCCCAGCATATGAGAGGTGGAGGCGTGGGGGATCAGAAGTTGAAGGTCATCCTTAACCACTTGGCCCAGGCCAGTATGGATAAATAAGACCTTGTCTTAAAATGAACCAACTAATAACTCCCTCCCCCACACACACAAAAAAAAAGAAAAAAAGAAAGAAAGAAAGAGGAAGAAAAAAAAGGGAAAATTTATTTTGCTATATTAAGAAAGTTTACTGCTGTGTGGGGCTGGGGACACGTGCCTTTAATCCCAGCACTTGCAAGGCAGAGGGTCTCTGTGAGTTCAAGGGCAGCCTGGTCTGAGGGGTGAGTTTCAGGACTCCCAGGGCTACACAGAGAAACTCTGTCTCCAAAATGAAAAGAGAAGGGGAGGGAAGGGGAGGAGATGGGGAGGGGAGGGGGGAAGAGAGAGAAGGGGATAGGGAGGGGAGGGGAGGGAAAAGCAAAACAAGTTTACAGAGCCAGGATGGTGGTACACCTTTACAAAGCAAAACTCAGGAGGCTGAGACAAAGGATTACATAGGCTTGTATAGGGTTACATAGATAGATCCCTCCTGCCATGGCAAAACCAAACAGGGACAGCAAGATGGACTCAGCCTGTAAAACTGCTTGCTGTATTATCTTGATGGAAGTGAGATCCCTGAAGCCCTGTGAAGAGAAGAGAGAACTGCACCCCACCAGCTACCTTCATATACAAATTTTTTAAAAAAACAACAATGGTAACAAACACCGCCCCCCATCTCCCCACCCCCAGCATCTGTGGGCTGCAACACAGAAGTTTTGTCTATGGCTTTCCCTACGATTAATAGTTTATGGGATCCTGGCTCCTTGGATTTAGGAGCCAATACTAGAAAATTTGAATTCACTCATCAAAAGACGTGTACAAGTGACCTTGAACATAGTGACCTTGAACATAGTATTTTCTGTAAGTTTTAGGGGATTCATAAACAGGAAGCTTATTTTCTTCACTTTTGAACTTAGACATATTCTTTATGGATGATTTTATGACGAGTTATTGAGATGTTTATGTATGTGACTTTTTTTTCCCTTTGGTGAAAAAACAAAGCTAAAGGTATTTTCTCTAGAGACCTATTCCCTAGCATTGATAATATTTTTTTGGTGTTAATGACTGTAGAGGGAAAAGTTATGGATACTGGGTATATAGAATCCTTTTTAGATATAAAATATTCTTTAGGCTTTCTTTAGGAATGTGGAAAGACCAGTCACCACTACTGGAACTGGCCGACCCGCAAAGAGAAAGGAAAGAATGCAATTTAGTCAGGTGGAACCAAGCTGAGAACCACAGTGACAGGGCAAGGCCGAAGTGACAGGGCAAGGCGGAAGTGACAGGGCAGGACTACATTCTTGAGAAAGATAAGTGTACAGAGAGTTTTCATCTGATCCTGACTCATGTAGGTTGGGTTCCTTTGGAATGTTCCACTATTTTTATGTTATACCACCCTAGCAACCCCCTCACCCCCTCCTCATTTCCTTGGTTTGTGTTTTTTCCCTTTAAAAACACCCCTCAAACTGGCAGTCGGGGTCAATTCAGCTCCTGCGTGGGCATGCGAATTGACCGGCAGCTAGTTGTCACGCCCTAATAAATAACCTCGCAATTGCTCCGGTATATGGTGTCTCGAGTAGATTACTGGGTGGTCGCGACTTTCTGAGACTTGAGAGAGGGTCTCCCCTCTGCGGAGGTCTTCAGACTAATGTTTCTCCCTGGCTAAAAAAAAAAATTAATAATAAAAAAATTTTTAATTGTGCCATATTGGGATTTGAAAATAAAGACTTTTGTTTAGCTCTCAAGCTTTCTTGAGAGCTATTTAAATGTGATCAAGAAACATACAGTTAAGAGCATGTTTGCTTTCCAGGACCACTGATGTAAAGTAAATAATAAAAGATGTTAAGGGGGGCTGGAGAGATGGCTCAGTGGTTAAGAGCACTGACTGCACTTCCAGAGGTCCTGAGTTCAAATCCCAGCAACCACATGGTGGCTCACAACCATCTGTAATGAGATCTGATGCCCTCTTCTGGTGTGTCTGAAGACAGCTACAGTGTATTCATATATAATAAATAAATAAATAAATCTTTAAAAAAAAAAAAAGAAAAAAGTGAAAAAAAAAAAAAAAAAAGATGTTAAGGGCAAAAGGTCTTATTTAAATTGAAATGCACAGGAGGATCAGGCTTTGCTGAGGAGCAAAAAGCTTTAACAACTTAAAAATCAATCCCTGAAGTGCTTCTGTGTTCTCTGGAGGCAGAGGCAGGAGGATCTCTGTGAGTTCAAGGCAGGCCTGGTCTAGAGTGAGGTCCATGCCTGTCAGACCTATCTAGAAATAAACAAACAAACAAGCAAACATCAAATACCCAAGTCTCTGTAGTCATTAACTCACAGTGGGTCCCTCGTTTCTTGTCCCTTGTTTTTTTTGTTTCCTTTATTTCATAATGCTGGAATGAAACCCAAGGTCTTGTACATCCTAGGCAAATGCTCTCTCTGCACAGACCACACCCCCAGCCTTGCCTCCCACTCCTAATAACCAGAGGAGTGTGGTCCTTGGAGCAGAAGGGTTATTTCTATAACTGATGTTGCTTTATTTTCTGTCTGTCCCCAGAACTGTGCATCCATGACCCTGCTAAGAGCGTCGGTGTCTTTTTAGTCCCCACGCAGGCTTTGTTGCCATATGTGATGGAAAAATTTATCCAATCCTTTTCATCTGATTTGCATCAGTGATATCTATTTCTAAGGATTATTCAAGGATTACCCATAAATATTCAGAGATCTGTTCCCGTGGATTTTAATCTCTGCTGTATTTGGCTTAGAGTTTGGTTTTCTAAAAAATCTTCCATTTCTTTTCTATCTCTCGGCTTACAATTCACCCTATTTAACATTTGGTCAGCCCCTACATTTGCAATTTCCTGTGGATCAAACAGATCTGTATTGCAAAGACAAGGCTGGGCAAGCTGTGGGACTTTATACAAAAACAGAGAATTACTCAAAATAGAGACAGCTTGTCCTGCACTGAGCTTCAAAAACTAAAATTTAAATAAACTTTAAAAAAAGATAGCTATCTATATGCTTCGTTGGTGAGAATTCCTAGAAAGTGTTTTCCTTTTCTTTTTTTTTCCGTTAATTTTTTTTTGTTTTTTTTTGTTTGT
>NW_021604707.1:903794-961824 GCF_004785775.1 Grammomys surdaster
TTTTTTTTTTTTGATGATTCCTTTTTGTTTTTTTATGAGCATTGGTGTTTTGCTTGTTTTTATGTCTGTGTCAGATCCCCTAAAACTGGAGTTACAGACACATGCGAACTGCCATGTGGGTGCTGGGAATTGAACCAGATTCCTCTAGAAGCTCTTAACCTCTTAGTTCTCTTAAACTCTGAGCCATCTCTTGAGCCCGGGAAAGTTTGATTGGTCTCTGGCAGACATCTCTGTGAAACCTGTCAATCATCTCCTCATCCCACCCTCCTAAAGTTTCTGCTGTTTTCCGTTTGCTCCTTAGTACTGCCTTTCTACTTTGTTTGGAAAGGAAACAATCAAGCCAGGAGACCAGATCCTGCAGCTGTCTTTCCATTCTGTCCCTGTCATTTCCTTCTGTCATTTCCTTATCATTGTTCAGCTAGAGCTGACGCCAAATCAGACACAGAGGGGAAAGCTGGCCACTGTTTGTTTAGGGTGTCCCCCTCCCCCAACAGGGTTTCTCTGTGCAGCCTTAACTGTCCTGGAACTGGCTCTCTAGACCAGGCTGGCCTCGAACTCACTGAGATCCACCTGTCTCTGCATCCTGAGTGCTGGGATTTAAGGTTGCGCCACCATTGCCCAACTGTCTTACTTAGTTTTTAAAAATAATGTTTTCACTTAGTATATGTGTGTGCCTATGTGTGTGTTTCTGCAGGCACACACATGTCCCAGTATGTATTCGGAGGACAGAGGTCAGCTTTCAGGAGTTGCTGCTCTTTTTTTCCTGAGTTCTGGGCCACTAAACTAGGGTTATCAGGCTCACGCAACAAACACTTTTACCAGCCGAGCCATCTCGCCAGCTCTTGCTTTATTCTGTTTATTTTTAAGTTTTCTTCATTTGTTTATATTATGTGTATGAGTGTCCTGTCCACATGTTTGTCTGTTGCACCATGTGGGTACCTGGTGCCTTTGGAGGTTAGATGATAGTGTTGGATCCCCTGGAACTGGAGTTACAAACAGTTGTGAGCTTCCATGCTGGTGCTGGGAACCAAATGTGCCTCCTCTGACCTCTGGGAGAGCAGCAGGTGCTCTTAACCGCTGAGTCACCTACTTCTCAGCCCCTCACTCTTGTATAAACACAAGTTTTAAATTAGTTTACATTTAACTGTACTCTGGACTTAATGGCTGAAAGAGACCTCCAAGAAACACTCAGCACCCTAGCTACTCTATTCACACAAAAGCAGAAACATGGGCCTCTGGAATGTTCCTTAGGAGCTACCACCAAGGTCGAAAACAGAAAAGAGAAACACAGGCTGCTCATTTGCATTTCTAGCTGTCAGTGGGGGCTGCAGAGAGGATCCCAAGTAACCTTGACAAGGGAACAGACCCCAGACAAGAACTGACACAAGCTCATCGTGCCTGGGGAAGAAATGCTAACTGCCGCTCTCTGAAGCGCAATCTTCATAACTGGGTCATCACATAGATCCAAGTAGATTCATTGTAGACACATTTTCCCATGATTACGATCACTGTTCAGGGAACAATTGTTCGTAGAATTCGTACTTGGTGCTCCCTTTAAACGGGAAGATGGAGGTTATCAGCTTAATTAGGAAAGAAAACTTAGTTGCATGCTGAAGTTGCTACATTATAAACTACGCCTCTAGTCGTGAAACTGTGGGAGGAACTAACTCCCTGGAACTCTGCTATCAGAAGGCGGCGGTTGAGCAAAGCTGCGCAAAGTGGAACCACAGATAAGAGAAAGGTAGTGTGGAAGGTATGACGCAGGCTTTCTCATTATTTGTTTTATAAAAAAATTGAAACAGTCGTTAGTTGGCCTTGTGGCTAAGATCAAGTGCGAAGGGAACAAGAGAAGCATTATACTTCCAACGGCTAATTGTGGAGAAGCAAGCGGGCCTATTCGGCTGTTCCATCAACTGTTTGTTTTGGTGTTACTGTGAAGGTGTTTGGATGTGATTAAAGTCACAGTCAGTTGACTTTGGGTAAAGGGGAGTATTCTCCAGCGTCTATGGGTCTTATTCAATGAACTGAAAGATGTTCAGAAGCCCTGGGGATGTAGTTCAGTAGCAGAATACTTGCCTAGTACACAGAGTGCCCTGGGTCCATCACAACACCCAACCACCAAACAACCAGAAACAGGCAAGTCCTTAATAGCAGAACTAAGACACTTGGGAAGAAGAAAATATACTAGTGGAGGGATCAGCTGCCCACCTACAACCTATGGCCTGGCCTCGGCACTTCAGATTTGCTGTCCCACCCGCACCCCCAGTTCCAAAGTCCTTCCAGCAGTCTCTATTTAGCTCTGTTTCTCCAGCAGAGCACTGTGCAATATGCTTTTCCACTTTGCCCTTTTCACTCAACAGTATCTCTTGGAAGTCATTCCCAGCCCATGGAGAAAGCAATAGTTCATTATCTTTAATCAGTGCACAGGACTTTCTTAGCATTTTTATCATTTGGTTATCTCTAACTTCATCCATCCTGTTTGGAAAAAAAAAAAAGATTCATTAAATGCCCTGTATTGGTGCTTTCCTTGTTGCTGCTGGATTGAATGCTTATGTAGATGTAGGACAAAGGGAAAGTGTCCCCTGCCTTTTCCAATGACTTGCTGAAATGAGACAGCAATGGAAGATTAATTGCTGAAATGAGGCAGCGATGGAAGATTAATAGGAGAGAAAGATAAACACATCTATTAACACGAGGAACAACCGCAGAAGTGCCATTACCCACATGAAGTCTAGATAATTCTGTTGCCTTCTTTGTGGGAAGAGGGAGATGGGAAAGATGACTAATTTGAGGAGGGAGAGTAATACTAGAGGACTAAAGGAACCCAGGCCTAGACAGTAGTTAGTGCAGGATTGTGTTTGGGAATTGAATGAGCCTAAGAGATAGTCAATGGCTTGTGAAAAACCTGTTTAGCTGTGATTACAGTCTTTAGACTTGATTCCTGAAGATATGGGATTAGATATAGGGAAAGAAACAAAAGTAACTATATTCTTTGGAGAGTCTAGATTTAGGTAGATAAAGGGATGTCAAAATAAAGCCTCTTTCTGGATCAGCTGTTCATGAAGGATTTCTAGTATAAATAATTAGCTTGTTAGAATGCCATATTTCAGGATCGACCTAGATGTCTAATATGACATTTATATTCTTATAAGCATAGTTACCATTAATTGATGTTACTATATTGCTTTCCGAGAAGATTGGACTGGTTCCTACTGCTCCCAACATAAACAGAAGCATCATAGTAGATGCTGCTGATCTTAATTTTTTTCTCTCTAATAACTATAAAATGACACCTAATTCCCTTAATTTCCATATCTATGATGCATAAAGTTTAAGTACCTTTTAATGAGAATTTGAACATTTACATTATTTGTTTTACCACTGGACAGAATGTCTAAGACATTTTAGGGAGCTGGGGCTATCAGTTAGTGGCACAGTATGTGTTCAGCATGCACAATGCCCATGGTCCAATCCATCATTATAAACATTTTTGTGAAAAAAAAATATTCTTTGATCTCTGTAGCACAATGGAAATATATTATTCATCAAAGTTTATGGCATTTATAGTCAAAATAACTATTTACATTTAATTAAAAACATTCCCTCTGTGGACAGGCATGGTGGAGAATGCTTTTAATCCTAGCACTCAGGAGGCAAAGGGAGGAGAATCTCTGTGAGTTCGAGGCCAGCTTGGTCTACAAATCAAGTTCCAGGACAGCCATTACTGTTACACAGAGAATCTTGTCTCAAAAAACAAAAAGCCAAACAAACAAGCAAACAAACATGCAAACAAATGTCCTTCTGTATCCAATTTAGACTCCATAACCAATTATAGTTCCTCTGCTTCAAAGCTTAGTGAAAAAGGTCATTACCATATCCAGAAGAGATAGTAAAACCTAGATGTCATATGTATGTATATATTTGTATATTGTATTATATACATTATATATTATGCTATTATAACATATATCATATATAATATCATGCATCAGATATCAGATATCATATATTAAATTCTCTGTGTAGCCCTGGCTCACAACCACCTATGACTCCAGCTCCAAGGGACTTTGTATCTCTGTAGGATCCAGAATTCCCCTCACATACCACCTCCCCCAGTTAAAAATAAGATAGATCTAAAAAACAAATTTAAAGATGTTTAGTGCCATTTTTGTTGTTATAGCTTTTGGATCCTATTTCTATGATCTGATGAACTTTCTTCTTATTCAAAATATATAGTGTCTAGGGGACATGGCTTAGTGGGTAAAATGCTCACCACAGAAGCCTGAAGATTTGAGTTCAATCTCCATACCCACATTAAACAACAACAGAAACAAGAACGGCTGTGATCTCAGTCCTGGAGGTACGAGGTAGAGGATCCCAAGAGCTCACTGGGCAGTTGTTCTAGTCCAGTCTGTGAGCTTTATGTTTCACTGAGTGAAGGTGAGATGTCCCAGTGGGTAAATGCTCATGCTGCCAAACCAGCGTGTGATCCCTGTGACCCACGTGGTAGAAGAAGAGAACCAACTCCCCAAAATTGTCCTCTCACCTCCACATCAGCATCATGGTGTGTGTGTGTGTGTCCCTGCCCCAAATAAACACATGTAATGATTTAAAAAACAAAAAGAAAAGAAAAGTAGAAAGTAATTGAGGAAGGTACTCACTGTTGACTTCTGGCTTCCACAAGTGTGAACACAAACACACGCACACGCACACACACAAATCCTTTTGAAGATTGGGGCATGTGTGTGTGTGTGTGTGTGTTGAGAGAGAGAGAGAGAGAGAGAGAGAGAGAGAGAGAGAGAGAGAGGATATATGCAATATGGCATGCAGGTGCCTGTAAAACCAGAAAAGAAAATCTGATCCCCTGTTACTGGAGTTATAGGAAACAGTGAGCCACCCAATCTGGGTGCTAGGAGCTGAACCCCAGGTTCTTTATAAGAGCAGCAAGTGCTTTTAACCACAGAGTCATCTTTCTCAGCTCCTAATATCTTTTAGTGTCTTGTAAAATTGAGGCGCAGTCTACGACATCTTAAATCTTAATTGTGTTACAAATGGAGATTTAATTCTAAACTATTTTTTATAATGTCCTTAACTTATTATAATTCTCAGAAATCTTAAATCAGAACTCGTGTACTCTTAGGGGTAGAACATGCCTTAAACTGCACATGTTTATAGTAAGCAACTTAATAGGATTTGGAATATGAACACATCATGAATCTGTCACTGCAATCAAGAAAGAGCATACTTATCCCTAGTCAAAGTTTTCTTCTAAATTCATTTAGTCCCTTCCCTGACATCCTCACTGCTCAGGAATCCAAGATCTGGTTTTTTGGGGGGAGTGTGGGGGGTGGGACGGGCGGAGTTTCGAGACAGGGTTTCTCTGTTATAGCCTTGGCTGTCCTGGAACTCACTCTGTAGACCAGGCTGGCCTCGAACTCAGAAATCCACCTGCCTCTGCCTCCCATGTGCTGGGATTAAAGGCATGCGCCACCACTGCCTGGCCTGAGATCTGTTTCTTATTGCTACCAATCAGTTTACATTTATTTTATCGTGCTGTAAGGAACTTTGTGGGAGTCATGATGGTTTTAGTTAGCATAATCATTTTGAGGTTGATCTATGCTATTGCATACATAAACTACTAATTTGCCTTCATTGCTTAAAAAGCACTGTATTATATGGCTACATAATTACCATTTAACTGTTAATGGACGTTCCAATTAGGAGTTATTACAAATAAGACTTTTAAATGTTTATTTATTATTTAAATTGTTATCTTTTATTTATTTTATGTATATGGTTGGTTTTGTCTGCATGTATGTCCGCACCATGTGTGCCTGATGCCCTAAAAGATCATAAAAAGGCTCCGGATCCCCTTGGGACTGGTGTTACAGATGGCTGTGAGGTACTAGGAACAGAAACTGGGTCGTCTGCAAAAGCAAACAATGTTTATTTTTTTTTTTAATAAACCCATCTCTCCAACCCCTATGTATTCAGACAGGATCTCATCAAGCCCAGGCTGGTCTCAGCTCCAAATGTAGCCAAGGATGACCTTGACTCCTGATTCTCCTTCTACCTCCCAAGAACTGGAGTTACAGGCATGTGCCACAGCACCCAGCTACAAAATAAACATTTTATAAACATTCATGTACATGTCTTTATATGGGTGCGTACTTTTGTGTCTCTTTTGTAAATGCACAGTAGCAGGACTGAGGCATACTGGAAGTGCTGGTTTAAGATGCTGCTAAGTGGGGCCTTGGAGAGATGGCTCTGCAGCTGAGAGTGCGTCTTGCTCTTCTATGGGACCTGAGTTTGGTTCCCAAACACTCAAGTAAGGTGGATTCCAATTGCTTCTAACATCAGCATCAGGAGAGTCTGGTCTCCCAGGGTAGCTGTACTCACTTTAACATTAAAACACACACACACACACACACACACACACACACACACACACACACACACTCATGTTTCCTCTGGTGGGGTATTCCAGCTAACCTGTCCCTCATCTTTCTCAATATTTAATGTGACCAGTCTTTTGGACATTTAACAGGAATCTCTGTGATATTTCCCAGAGAAACAACTGGGCTTTCTTAATTATTGCTGATGTAGACCATCTCTCTGTGAGAAATCTCTGTGCACATATATTTTCTGTGGTACTGTGTCTGTCTTGTTTGCATTGTTCACTGCCAAGTCTTTGTATGATTCTTGGGACTTAGACTTGACTAGGAGTGATATAGGACTGAAGAAAAGTCAGACAGATGGACACATGGACAGAAAGCTGGGATCAGGTGGTCTGGACTTCCTGCTGGAGAAACCTCAGCACCCTGGAAGCTCAGTGTGTTTATTATATAGAGTTGAACAGAGAGGTGGGCTTACTACATACAGCTGAACAAGGACTGAGTTATTGTATATAGATAAACAAGGGGGCATGGTTTATGGGACGCAGCTGTATCAAGCAGACAGGTTTGGCTAATCTTGGTAGGAATACTTTCTGTAGGGGAGCAGTCTTTAGGCTATGAATACCCAGGGGAGAACACTATGGTGGACATTTTCTGAATATACTATTAATATCCACATATAGACCAGACAGGAGGGACTTGCCATTTCCCTCTGAGCCTCACCCCAGGCCAGGGAAGGCTTTGTCGTTTTACCATGGGTTTAAGGCTCTGGGGTCCTAAACATTGGCTGGCACAGGTCAACACCACTCATTCACTCAGAACTTCACACACTCAGAGCTTCCTTGTCTCCTGCTCCCACCCCCATTGCTTATGAAAAGCTCATCTTTCTGGGGCGTTTAGGCTCTCTATGTGGCTCCTGAATATCAAATATCCTGAGCTATGAATTCCCATACATGTCTCCTCAATTCAGGAAATTTGCCTATTTTTTTTCCCACCATACACTGCAATCTCTCTCTCTTTCTCCCTCTTTCCCTCCCCCCCCCTCTTAAATTTATATATTTTATTTTATGTGCATTGGTGTTTTGCCTGCATACATGCCTATGTGAGGGTGTCAGATCTTGGAATTACAGACAGTTGTAAGCTGCCATGTGGGTGTTGGGATTGAACCCAGGTCCTCTAGAAGAGCAGTCAGTGGTCTTAACTGTTGAGCCATCTCTCCAGTGCTCTCTCTCTCACACCAAGCTACATCAGCAACTTCTTTTTTTTTTTTTAAAGATTTATTTATTTATTTTATTTATGAGTACACTGTCGCTGTCTTCGGACACACCAGAATAGGGCATCCAATCTCATTATGGATGGTTGTAAGCCACCATGTGGTTGCTGGGATTTGAACTCAGGACCTCTTGAAGAGCAGTCAGTGCTCTTAACCGCTGAGCCATCTCTCCAGCCCATCAGCAACTTCTTAAATGTCTACATTTTACCCTTGGTCAAAAGAAAACATTTTCCTTCCTTTTCCTTCAGCTGTTAATGAAGTGTTCAAGTTCTGGGCTGCTATAAACAAGTCTTGTGAACATCCATGTGTGAGTCTTTAAGGGACTCAGACCTTCGTTTCTCTGGTTAATACTTAAGAGTACAACCAGAGATAATACAAGGTGGTCAATGAATGATTCAAGAAGATGCCAGGCTTTCTGCAGATCGATCATGAAATTCATATAAAGTTGAGCTGCATAGTAGAATTGTACACCTTTATGTAACTTAATTATATGGACGCCTCTTCTCTGTGGCTTTCTGATTTGAATGGGCTAAAGGATCCTCTTATCTCTATAGTCTCATCCTCATACTCTGTACAGATTCTTTTAGGAATTGGTTTTTATGAAACAGTGTCTGACTTCATAGCCCAGGCTGGCTTCTTACCTCAGACTCTCCAGTGCTGGAATTACAGGTATGTACCACATCCACATGTCCTCCCAATCTCTCCCTCCCTCCCTCCCCCCCCCCCCCCCCCCCCCCCCCCCCCCCCCTCTCTCTCTCTCTCTCTCTCTCTCTCTCTCTCTCTCTCTCTCTCTCTCTCGGGGGGTGGGTAGGAAGGGGATGCCCTTGGGGATGGTACCTGGAACCCCATACGTGCTAGGCAAGGGCTCCTCCACTGGCTACATCCCAACACTTTCCAATTCTTTAAGATGGTGACTCCAGATCTTAGAAGTCTGCAGAATCCTATAATGAACCAAGGCTTGATATACACTTATCTCTGAGGCTATCTTCTTTGGCTTCAGACTTTTCTTTCTTCTATATCTCTTCTCTCCTCTTTCTTTCTCTTGTTCTCTCTTTCTTTCTGACAAAGTGCTGGAGGTACAAGCCTACGTCACTGCACCTGGTTAATGCAAGGCTGAAGATCAGGACTCTGTGGCTTTGTGCATTCTAGGTGAAAGGACTCTGGTCAGCTCAAGCATGGCTGGAAGCATGGCTTTGGCAAACCTTACCTTCTCCCTCATTCCCTCTGCCTTGCTAAAAGCCATTAGATTACATTCCTAAAGCTAGCCATCATGGTCTAGCTCCTTATTTGGCCACTTCCTCCTCCTGAGGCTGACTACCAAGAAGCTATCAAAATATTGAAGTCCAGCAATCAAAAGCCCCTTTGGTTGCCTTATTTAACATGCCCACATAAAATTAAACACCTCATCCTAACCCGGGTTTCCTCTTGTACCTTTATATACTATCATTTGTCTATGGACCAAATCTGTCTTCTTTCTATCCAGGGGCAGTCCTTTATCTCCTGGGACAAATACCCCTGACCCCTCTCCCTCCCTGCCCCCATCTCCTGTCTTTGTCTTTTATCCCCTGCCTTTTGTCCTCTTGGGGCAAATCTCCTCCTTGCTGAGAACTTGGTTTTAGGGGTCCAGAATGATACTTTTCCTTTCAGCCTAAAACCTTGATTTTCTTTTCTAATCCTACGTTCTTTGGATTTGTCTATTTCATTGTGCAACAACTCTACAACCACGTGTTGCATGACAAAATTTAGAGGGAGGGGGAATGTAACATGTATATCTATTCACTCTAGATAGATAATCCACAATAGTCCAAAGTACAGATACCCACAAAGTCCAACTTGGTAAACCATTGAGTTTATTTGGGTTCTTACAGAAGTATGCATGAGGGATTAGGTATAAGAACAGAAATAACTCAAAGACAACTCTATCACCAAAGCCACGTGGGTGACAGCTCATACAGCGGGAAACCTGAAGCGCATTGCACAGCCTTCAGGCAGTTCTACAGGTTGGAGACAGGCAGCTGATCTGGTCCAAGTCATCATTGCAGGTTTTTTCCTCTGAGAATCTTCTTTGAAGTTCAGCTTACATGAGTCCTGGCTGCTCAGCTGTCTCAGTATTCTGTGCAGCTCAGCATCTGAGGTGGATTGTCTGGTTGTATTGCTTATTCTCACAGGAAGGGACTTAGTGAATTTGGTCAGTTTCAGGGACTTCCTGAAGCAATTTTGAGTTATTTACCTTCCTGCTTAAGGAGCTTCCAGCAAGTTGGAATGTTTCAATCTAGAAAGCAAAACATTATAATAATGAACAGTAGTATGACAGATATATCATTTGTTTATGACCTTTACGTGGAATAATTTTAAAATTTTAGCATTAATAAATCAACTGTGGTGGTTGTCCCTGAAATGTTAGTATTTAGGAGGAGGAGGGAAGAACATCAGAAGTCCAAGGTCATCCTTAGATACATCAACTTTGCTTCGGAGGAGGAAGATATGGTTCAGCAGTTAAGAGCACCTAATGTTCTTGCAAAGAACCAGAGTTTGATACCCAGCACCTAGGTCAGGCAGCTCGTGATCACTTGTAACTCTAGCTCCTGGGGATCTAACACCCCCTTCTGGACTTCAAGGGTATCTACACAATCATATGTGTACAAACCTACATGTATACCCATCCCACAAATAACATTGATGATGTTTGTTGTGAAAGCTTTTCTTGCTTAGTATCTATTTTCTGAAAAACATTCCCTTATTAAAAAATTCATAGATGGTAGAGAATCAGCTTTGACATGAACGAAACCGTGGTTCGATTCCTAGCACCATTAAAAATCAGGGTTAGTGGCTCATATCTGTAATCTCAGCAACTGGACAGTGGAGGCAAGAGGATCAGAAGTTCCAAGTCATCTTCAACTACAGAGCAACTTTGAGATTAGCCTGGGTTACATGAGAGTGTCACAAAGGAAAAAGAAAGAGAGAAGGAAAGAAAGAAGTAAAAGGTCTGTGCCTCTTATGCTATAGAATACGAATTCCTGCTGAAACATTTCATAAGTCCAAAGTATTTGTAAGGTACAAATATTTGTATTTGTACGTGTATGTTTACTTGTGTTCAATGTGGTACAAATTCTGAGTTGTCCCACAATCAATAAAATAAAATCAGCTTTTTCTTTGTTTTCAGTACTCAAATTCAGAACACGGCATAAAAGAAGGTTTTGCATACCTTTTACATTTGTAGTATGTTACATGTATGGTTTGTTCGTTTCCAGACAGGGTCTCACTACGAAGCTCTGGGTGTCCAGGAACTCCTTATGCAGACCAGATTTTCCTAGAACTCAGAGAGATCCACCTGGTTTTGCCTCCCAAGAGCTGGGATTAAAGGCATGGGCCACCAGGACTTTAAGGTTACTAGCATGGTTCTTGTATGCACAACAAGGCCTCTTGGTGCAGTCACAGAGTGCCTCTTTTGGATGAGTGTCACACTGTTTCATAATTTCCTTATGATCATACCACATTCATTACTATGTTTTAGTTTGGTTTGGCTCATTTTGAGACAGGCAGGTAGCCCAGGCTGGCCTTGCCTTCACTATGTTCCTGTAGCCCAGGCTGGCCTTGCCTTCACAATGTTCCTGACTGTACTTGCCAAGTGCTGGGATCATAGGCCCAAGCTACCACACCCAAACTAAGACAAAATAAGACAAATTTTATAGGGCATACCACAAGTATGAATTTTCAAATGAGATCCAATTTGATATTGAGTGGTTTCTTGCCTTCTTTACACATGCGGGGTTTGTCTCCATTATGAATTCACTGATGTTTAACATATGTATACGTGTGTGTGTTTGTGTGTGTGTTGCTGATGATCGAGTAAGGGATCGAGTAAGGGAGAGGCACATTAGACAAGCACTCTGCCATTGAGTTTTATCCCTAGCCCTACTCATGGCTTCTTTATAAAAAGCCTTCTCATGCCTATGACATTCAAAATTCTTCCTTGTATGGATTAGCTGATGAACAAAGAAGTTTTTCTTTTGACTGGAGGTTACTGCATTCACTACATAGGTAGGGTTCCTTCCCAGTACAAAGGTTTTTATCTTTAATGAGGTATTGCTTCTAGCTAAGGAGGCTTGACAATGAGATAGCTTTTCTGCCATCCTAAGGCTCTTTAGATCTGCATATGTGCACTAGAGCTGGCTTGCCTCCGTGTTTATCACTTGTCTGTGGATTCTTTCATCTAATTTTTGAGTCAGGGTCTGACTGTGGAGCTCTGGCTGGCCTGAAACGTTCTATGTTCACCACACTGACTTAAACTCACAGGAATCCACCTGCCTCTACCTCCTGAGTGTTGGAATTAGAGGCTCCCACCAACCATTCATGGCTTGTATGGATTCCTAAATATAGAATGGGTGGTGGGATTCAAGACATTTGGTGACCTGAGGAGGTAGACCAGCTGTACAAATGCTTTTCTTGCACACCAGAGGTCCAAGTTTTGATTTTCAGCCAGCCAGAGGGAGGCAAGAAAATACATAGAGAGAATATCATTTGGGGGAAGGAAAGAATACTTGGTTATATCTAGCTCACAGATGTTCTTTCTTTCCTATACACATTCCCCTCAAATCTAGGAGGTATTGCCTTAGCTAAGGGGTTTTCCACATTCACTGCATTCATAAATGTCTTTTCTGCATGAGGTTTTTAAATGCTGAGGGCTTTATTTGAGTTGGAAGTTCTCCAAAATTTCTCACAGGCTAAGTCTTTGTCACAGACGGCAGGAAATTTATCGGGCTGTTGCCTGCTGGGTGTTTGAGGAATCCCCCTCAGGGATGGGGAACTCTGTTCAAGTGTAGCTGGGTTCTGGATGTCACAGAAAAGGCTCCTGGGATGACTCAGAATAAAGGAACCTTAGGGAGTTTTGAGGCTGAGCAGAAAGCAAGGTGCACTGGAAGGAGTCAAGTGCGAATGTTAGGAGAAAAACATGCCAAAGTGTCTCAGCGCTCGCTGTCCGAGTGATCTGAAAGCTTCAAAGGTACTTCATTGGAGCCTAAGTTTAAGTGTTAGATAAAGTATGTACTGCCGTGCTCCTTTTTCTTATTCTGAGTTCTATCCTTGGAAGGGTGACTATTAGAGGTGGGAAAGATAGCAGAGCTGTAACACCAATCAAAGAGGTCATCACCACTTATTAGTATATCTCAGGGAGGTTGGATTCACACATTAGTTCATTAGTTGTATTTTTAAAAATCATTTATTTTTATTTTATATGCACTGGTTGGTGTTTTTAACTGCTTGTGTGTCTGTGTGGGGCTGTTGGATCCCTTGGAACTGGAGTTACAGACAATTGTGAGATGCCATGGGGTGCTGGTAATTGAACCTGGATCCCCTTGAAGAGCTGTTGTTAACTGCTGAGCCATTTCTACAGCCTCTCACTAGCCATCTTTAACACTTACGCTTCCAGTTATTTCTCAAGAAGGAGAGTCGAGTTCTGCTGGTGGTCTGGCCTGTATTGAAGATGCCACGGGGTCAGCTAGTCAGGGTGAGAGACCAGAGCTAGGAAAATTGAAAGGGCTCTTTTCTTTCTTATGTCCCCTCTATTTCTTAAGTATCTTTCTTGCCTCCATTTCCCTTTTGTGTTGTTGATTCTCAGGAATCAGTGATATATTTCTGATGAAAGCTTTCTCCACATAACCCACCTTTAAATGAGATCACTACAAATAGAAAGAACAGTTCTGAGGATTTATTGAAGAAACCTCCAAATTCAGTTTATCCTGTTATACTCTTAAATAATGCAGTAGACTTCCATGACAAACTGTATAGGACCTTCAACATACACACCAAGCAAGCAAGCAAGCAAGCAAGCAAGCAAGCAAGCAAGCAAGCAAGCATTTCTGTAGCAGAATCCTCAAAACCAGCCCGTGTCAGATGCTATCTTCTGAGAGACACCTCGGATCCCACAGACTGAGGGCTCACTCCTCCAGGCTGCTGCCCACTGAAGATACCAGCCACAGTCCTGGGAGGGTTCGCCTGCATTTCTGAGGCTGGTTCTAAGCTGGCATTCCCACAACTCCACCTTGGTCCTATTGCGTCACTGCTGCAGCTCGTAGAACTTGATGCTACACTACCAAGGATATTGGTAGGCTCCAGATGGTGACTTGCAGAGGTTGGAGGATGGACCACCCTTCAAGAACCTCCACATCCTCACTTATACTGGTTAGCCAAATTCTATCCTTTTGAATTTTTATGAAGGTCTCCTTATGGAGGCTTACTTGATTCAATCATTTCCTATTGGTGATCAGTTTAACCTTTAGGGGATGGGGCATAAAGTCCCATCTCTCTAATTCTGTTGTGATTTTTTTCAGGTAACAGCCTCCATCTAAAGCTATCTAGGGGCTGCCATTGCCTGCACACATAAAGCTGCCAAACTTGTTAGTTTACAGAAAAAGACAGTGTCCCTCACACTGACATCTGAATTAAGGTCCAAAAATCATGCCTACTGAATCCATCCAAAGAGATATCTTAGTTTTGCTTTGTTTTAAAACTGACTTTAAATTTGTTTCTAGACTCAGACAATTCTCTCGTTTCCTAAATCTTCCCCACAGAGGTGTTTCTTGAAGTAAAATATTTGATGGGAAGTTCTTTTCCAAATCATGTGCTTCTTGTTTTTAAACTTTGACTCTGTTTGATGAAGAGAAGAGGCAACCTGACTGGAAATCTTTCGGGCTTCTCTAGGCAGACTAATTTCTCAGTTTTTTTCCAGTCTTTATAACTCTTCCCCCAACATCTATGACTGTGATGAACATGATCCAGTTTTGTGACGTGCTATTGTGACACAAATGTGTATCTGGGTTTTGCTTGTCCCTGCCACATTAGTCCTAAAGCCCTTCAAGTGTATGGGGAAGAAGGCAAAAGTCTCACATACCAAGGAGATAAATGGGGGATTTAGTTGCTTCAGGATGGGACTGTCCTCTAAGAAGATCAATACTATTGGGACTTTCAGGCTCACTTCTGAAGTAACAAGAGGGACTAAACCACTTACTAAAGATTAAATTGACCACCAATGGCCAATGACATAATCATTAATCAACCCTGCTGCACCATGAAACCGCCACAAAACCCCCAAGGGAGCCAGTTCAGAGGTTTTGGTTTTCTGAATGTATGGAGGTTACTAGAGGTCTGTGGGTCAAGAGAGGGTAAGCAGGTCCCAATCTTTACTCATGTCCTCTGCCTATGCATCCATTCTATGTGCGTGCCCATCAGTTCCATTTGCAATCTTCTTTATGATAATCTAGTAAGTTTTGTTGTTATTGCCTGATGTAGGGTCTCTTGATGTAGCTCTGGCTGGCCTTGATCTCACAGTGACCCTTCTGACTCAGCCTCCTAACTGCTAAGCTAGCAATTGTAACCCTCCTGAGTTCTGTGAACCATTTTAGCAAACTGAACCCAGTGGTGACTTGTGGGAACCCTGAATGGTGTCTGAAGTGGGAGGCATCTTAGGAACTGAATCTTCAGCCTGTGGGTTCTGACCCTACCTCCAGGTAGATTATGCCAGAACTGAATTGGAGGGTCCTCATGTGGTATCTACTGAAAATGTGCTGGGTACATGCTGAGGTGTCAGAAGCCTTTGTATTGAATATATGGAAGCAGGAAAAACACTTTGGTTATTCTATTCCTATCTCTTACAGTGACTTTAAAAATCTCTGGTATCTGGGCACAAACAAAAGCATAATAGCAGGGTTTTCTTTTTGTTTTGTTTTTGGCGGTGTTTTCTATTCTTGAGAATGATGACTTTAGGGCTGGAGAGTTAGCTAGCTGGTAACATGCTTGCTTTGCAATCATGGGAACTTGAATTCAATCCCCAGAACCCATACTAAAAACAAACAAACAAACAAAACAGAACAAAACAAAACAATGAGGGTCCTACAGAGACAGCTCAGTAGTTAAGAGCACTGAGTGCTCTTCCAGAGGACCTGAGTTAAGTTCTCAGTACCCACATGGGAGCTCAAGGCAACCCCAGTTCTAGAAGATCAGATGCCCTCTTCTGAGCTTCAGATACTCATATGGTGCACAGATATACACATAGGCAAAAATATCTAAATACATCTTTTTTGTTTTGTTTTTTATTTTTGAGACAGGGTTTCTCTGTGTAAGCCTGGCTGTCCTGGAACTCACTCTGTAGACCAGGCTGGCCTTGAAGTCAGAAATCCACCTGCCTCTGCCTCCCAAGTGCTGGGATTAAAGGCACGCACCACCACTGCCTGGCCTAAATACATTTTTTAAAAAGCCAGAGGGCAATTGAGATGGTTTAGCAGATACATTCTACCAAGCCCGACAGCCTAATTGGCCAGTATCTGAGTGCAATTGTAGGCAGCTCATTGGCGAGTCCAGGCTGACTCTTGTTTGCATCTGTTAGGAGAATATGTTGACAGCTGATGTGTTTTTAATCCCTGGGTCTGTTGTGAGCCCTCGGTTACTATTTATGTCTTCAGAGTGAGGGCACAAAGTGGGTTTGATCCTGAAGTGGTTTTTTTTCTTTTCTTTTCTTTCTTTCTTTTTTTTTTTTTTGGTTTTTCGAGACCGGGTTTCTCTGTACAGCCCTGGCTGTCCCAGAACTCACTCTGTAGACCAGGCTGGCCTCGAACTCAGAAATCTGCCTGCCTCTGCCTCCCAAGTGCTGGGATTAAAGGCGTGCGCCACCACTGCCGGGCCCTGAAGTGGTTTTATCTGCTCAGTGACACAGTCTTCACTTTTCTTTGTTTCTTTTTTTTCTACTTTTTTTGGAAGTTTTTGTTACATTTTATTTTGTGTGCATGTGTGAGCATGTGCGTGCATGTGTGCATGTGTGCGTGTGTGTGTGTGTGTGTGTGTAGCCATTATGGTTCATATATAGACGTCAGAGGACAATCTGTGGGAGCCATTTTGCTCTTTTCATTGTGTAGGTCCTGGGGATTCAATTCAGATCCCCAGGCTTGGCAGCAAGTCCCCTTTTCACTAAGCTATCTCACTAGCCACAATACTTATCTTGTAATGTGGAATTAATCTCTGACAACAGGCATAAAAATGTACCATAGGAGCCGGGCAGTGGTGGTGCACGCCTTTAATCCCAGCACTTGGGAGGCAGAGGCAGGTGGATTTCTGAGTTCGAGGCCAGCCTGGTCTACAGAGTGAGTTCCGGGACAGCCAGGGCTGTACAGAGAAACCCTGTCTCAAAAAACCAAAAAAAAAAAAAAAAAAAAAAAAAAAGTACCATAGGGCCAGACAAGGTAGCACAGGCCTTTAATTCCAGCACTTGGGAGGTGGATGCAAGTGTATCTCTGTGAATTTGAGGCCAGCCTGATCTACACAGTGAGTTCCAAACTAAACAGCGTTACACAGTGAAGACCCATCTCATTATAAGACCCATCTAATTATAAGAAATTATAAGAAAAAAAATCACTACAGTTGAGATGGGTAGAAACAACAAGAGTTTATTCTCCAAGTTCTAGAGACAGAATGTCTGCAACATAGGCGTGAGGCCTGAATGCACCATGCTCTCCATTATTGCCTGTCTCCACAGGTCCTCACTGTGATCCATGTCTTCGTATTCCCACATTCTCTCTCTCCTCTTGTATTCCAGGCCAGCCTTAAAGTCACTGCATAGCCAAGAATGGTCTGAGACTCCTCCTGATCCTCCTGACTGCTGGGTTAGAGGTGTGCCCCACCACCCCTGGTAGATGCACTGGGTTAGAGCCCAGGGCACTATACATGCTGAGCAAGCACTCTACCAGGTGAACTAAATTTCAGTTCCCTTGTTTTCTTTTACATCTTTTTACATTTATTTTGTGTAGACATATGCATGTATGTTTACACATGCATATTCCCAGTCCAATCCAATTCAGAGAATTCATTAAATTACGTATTTTTAGTCTCTTTAATTGGGAACGGTTTCTTGGGCTTTGTCTTTTATTATCTTAATATATTTTTCCATGTCAGATGAGTCATGTTCCCATATAATAAGGCTTGAAGGAGGTCTCACATGTGGCATAAAAAAACTAATCATTAAGCTTATGAGCTACAAAAAGTTCCCTTCATATTTTTAAGAAGTGAGCAGGCCAGTTATTATGTAGAATGTCCCTTAGTTTGGGGTTGTCTTTTGTTTTTGGTTATTTGTTTTGTTTTATAATTAGTTTCCAGTTGCTAGTTTTGGGTAGCTGTGTCTCAGAAATGAAGTTTGCATAGTTCTCAAAGCTCACAAGCTCATGGTTCTCAGCTGCAGAAGCTCACAGAATCTACTGTCCATCCCTGAGCAAGTTAAATTAGAAGTCTTGCTATGTTGCCCAGGCTAGCCACTCTCTTTTTCCTTTTATAGCTAATAAATATCTTTTATGAGGTTAGGGCGCAGCTAAATGTTAGAGAGCCTGCCCACAACACTGGAGTTCTTGCTTCTGATGCCAGCCTCCCACAAGAAAAGCAAATATCGTCTGTGGAGGATTTGAAGTGGACTGTGTTGATACAGAAGTGTCAACAATTTATCCCCATGCTGTTAGCAATCCACTGATATTGTTTGGAAAAAAAAAAAACACCTTTGCTTTGTTCTCTTGCTAAGAAAGGGTCTTGCTGTATAGCCTGGGTGAGATCCAAACACAAGACTATGATTGATCAGGTCTCTGTCTCCTGATTGCTCCCAGCACATCATGTGACATTATGCTTCACTTTTGTGTTTGTTTTTAAATAGAGTGGTGTGTCACCATGTTGCCCTGGCTGATCTTGCACTCAAAGTCTTCTGCCCCAACCTCCTGAGTGGATTACAGGTATATGCCACCATGATTGGCCAAGACTTTAACCATGAATGTGGTTGCTGCCCAGGGACGTTTTTTTTCTAGCCTTCTTCTTTCCTTCTCCCTTCAGAACTTTCCCTTCTCCCAGGTGGCTCTGGTGCTCTGTGTTGTTGAGGTTGCTTGTTTTGTCCTGGGGATCCTCAGAGTATCAGGCATGCTAGCTTTCTGGTGCTAGCTTTGTGATATATTTAAAAAGAATCCTTTATAAATAGCATAGGTAGCTCCTTCCTTCTCTCCTTATTCCTCCTCCTGTCCTTCCTTTTTCTCTTTGCCTCTCTCTTTCCTTTCCTCCCTCCAGCTCTTGCCTCTCCAGGGGCTTGCCTGGTGGCTGACCTGGAATTGTAATTACTCCTGCTTCCACACCTGCCCAGGTTAGTTGATGAGTAGCACACTGGAGGTGGGGGTGGGGGAGAAGGTTAGTTGATTTGCTGGTAGTGTGTTTTATCTGTCTTACAATTGGCGACAGATGTCTCTCACCCTCCTTATGCTTCTCTCAGAGCCTTCTCCAACTGTGTTTCCTAATTCTCCCCTGAGGGTGTGATTATCCAAGGGACCAGCCTGTCTTCCTTTTTATCTCTCTGTAACATTTGCTGTAGCTGACAGCTACATCTCCCTCGAACGTCCCCTGGTTTCTTAGACACTGTTCTCACTTGGTTCTCTTGTTTTATTGTCCTGCTCAGCCATTTTAATTGAAATTAAAAACATTAATTATGAGCCAGGTGTGGTGGGGTACATCTTAAGTCCCAGCAACTCAACAGAGGTAGGCTGATCTCTGTAAGTTCAAGGCCAGCTTGGTCTACATAGTGAGGCCTTGTCTCAACAACAAACACTTGGGTATTCACATGTGTCTATATGTGGGTAAGCGCACATAAGTACAAGTGGCAAAAGAGGTTGGAAAAGGTGGTTGGATCTCCTAAGCTGAAGTTACGGGTATTGGTGAGCTCTCATATGTGGGTGCTTAAAAAACTACAGGTTCATCACTGAGCCATCTCCCTAGTACCTAATGGGATTTTTGGACACGGGAATTTTGCTCTACTGCCTGGGTTGATCTTGAACCCCAGAGCTCAAGGGATTCCTCAGTCCTGTCCTGAGTTTCTAGGAGTGTAAGACATGGGGATCAATGCCTCTACTAGTTACCAGGCCTCTCCCCATTTTGAGGTGGGATCTTACTGTTTAACCTAGACTGACCTCAAACTAAAGATCTTCTTGCTTCAGGCTCCTAAGTGCTGGAATTACAGAAATTGACTGGAATGGACCCACACACCCAGCCCTGTTCAGCTTCCCACTGTTCATCTCTAGATTCAGTAGCTCCACAGAGACCACAGAGATCAATCCTGACACTCTCGTCTTCCTGCACCCTCCCCCTTCGAATCATCAGTAAATGGCTGTAGCCAATTAGCTGTCATCCAAACCTCGAATACTGAGGCAAACACTCTACTACTGACCTACTTCTCCAGCCACAATCATATGCATTTAAACACATTTTTCAACTTGGTGAATAGGGCCAGGGATGTAATCCTGTTGGTAGAGAGCTTGCCCATCATGCAGGAGGCCCCTGGAGCTGCATAAATGGGGTCTGTGGGAAGTGTAGGTTCAGAAGTTCAAGATCATCCTCAGCTATACAGGGGATTAGAGGGCAGTTTGGGTTAGAGAGAATTTCTAAATCAATCAATCAATCAATCAATCAATCAATCAATCAATAAATCTGGTGAATACTAAAATTGTGTTTCTAAGCCCTTGAATCTCAGCAGCTACGGTGTGTTTCCTTAATTTGAAAGACACTCATTCATCCATTCATTCACTTACTTTTTTTTTTTTTTTTTTTTGAGACAGGGTCTCACCCAAGAGAGGACAAAAGCTTTCAGATTTGTCCTGAACAGAAGAGTGAGTTTTCTAGCCTTTTCTCTCCTCGGCTCTCTCAGATAATGCATCCCCGTTTAGTCACTCAGGTCTAACTTCATGAGTCAAGCTTGATCAGCGTCTTGTCATTAGCAGCTACCACTCCCCAGTCCCCATATCCAGTAAGTCTACCCAGCCCTCCTCCCTTCACACTTCACTTTGGCCAAGATCATCAATCATTTCCTGCTTAAAGCAGGAAGAGACTCCTTGTCTCATTTCTTACTCTTACTCTCCCCTCCTTGCTCCCCCTGCCCTCCCTCCACTAAAATGAGCACACGGCAGCAGCTAGATTGTCTTAAAGCCGGGGTGGGGTTGGGTAAAAGTTCATTTCCTTGTTTAAAATGCATTCAAAATGTCTAGAATAGCATCGCCTCAAAGCCCTGTACAATGTCCCCTATTTCCCCTTTTTTCCCTGACTTTGACCTTTGCACTGTATTCCGGCGATCCTGGCCTTTCTCACTCCTCAGACTGATAGAGGGGAAACTCCAGAAAGTCCGTGTATTTTTATGCTCCATCACCAAAGGATGAATCCTAAAGCATCCAGTGCCTCCTGGCGTAGATAGTGAGCCCTCAACGAACACATCTACAGTGAAAGAATAGTTGAAATTATTTATTGTGGGAGCATGATAGGGTAGGGGTTTTGTGTCATGCTGTGCCTGCAAGAGCGTACTCGTGGAAGTCAGTGGATAACTTTGTGAAGCTTGAGTTTCTCCTTCCACCTTGAAAATATGGGTACCAGGAATCGAACTCAAGTCATCAGGCTTGCATGGCAAATGTCTTTACTACTGAACCATCTCACTGGAATCATAATTTCTCCCCTTTAGCTTTTAGGCTATCATCTTTTTTGTTTTGTTTTGTTTTGTTTTTCTAGACAGGGTTTCTCTGTGTAGTCCTGGCTGTCCTGGAACTCACTCTGTAGACCAGGCTAGCCTCGAACTCTCGAACTCAGAAATCCGCCTGCCTCTGCCTCCCAAATGCTGGGATTAAAGGCATGCGCCACCACCGCCCGGCGGCTATCAATTTTTAACACGCGGCTCTGAGAGCTTGATTCAGAGTTTGAGCTGCTGGTGCGGCAGTTTGTGTGACTGCCCCAAGTTAAGGGAAAGAGTCGGAGGCAGAAATTCAGTTACAGTGTCAACCGAAAGCATCTGAACTGGAAAGCTCATGGGAAGACAGCGCCACGGATTGAGTGCTCCCACATCCAACATGCCTGGGACCACACCAAATCCGTGAGGCAGAACCTGGCAGAGTTGGGATTGGCCATGAATCCCAACAAGGCGGTTCCCCTACATAAGAGGAAGGTAAAGGCCATGGAGGCAGGCACAGAGGAGAGACACAAGGATCTTGTACAGAAGCCCTATGTGGTAAATGACCTGGAGGCAGAAGCCAGCCTCCCAGAGAAGAAAAGAAATACCTTATCTTAGGACCTCATCGACTATGTTCATTACATGGTGGAGAATCATGGGGAGGACTGTACCGGACTGGTCTACAGAGTGAGTTCCAGGACAGCCAGGGCTACACAGAGAAACCCTGTCTCAAAAAAACCAAACCAAACCAAACCAAACCAAACCAAACCAAACCAAACCAAACCAAACCAAACCAAACCCAGATTCGGAATAAAATCAATGTCTCTAAGCGCTTTTCCCCAAAGGAATGGGAAGACTTCATTGATTCTTTGCAGAGTAAGAAGATAGAAGTGAGCTGGGCAGTGGTGGCACACACCTTTAATCCCAGCACTTGGGAGGCAGAGGCAGGTGGATTTCTGAGTTTCTGAGACCAGGCCAGCCTGGTCTACAGAGTGAGTTCCAGGACAGCCAGGACTACACAGAGAAACCCTGTCTCAAAAAACAAACAAACAAACAAACAAACAAAACAAAACAAAAACAAAAAGAAGATAGAAGTGGTGCACATCCCCAGACCTAGGTCTACTGGACAAACGAAACCAAACCCAGGATGTAAGGCAACAGATGTATAGTTTCAGATGATGCTGGCAAAGTCCTATGGAATCAGTTTTTACATGCACACTGTCTCTGTCCCTTCCTCCACCCCAACCCCCTTCTTCCTTCGGGAGGAGGAACTCTTTTTATTTTTATTTTATTTATTTATTTATTACTTTTATTTTTTGAGAGAGATATGCTCTCTAATAGCTTTAGCTATCCTAGAACTCTCTCTGTAGACCAGGTTGGCCTTGAACTCATAGAGATCCTCCTGACTCTGCCTCCCAAGTACTGTGACTAAAGGCCTAAAGGAACCCTTTCTTTTTTTTTTTTTTTGGTTTTTCGAGACAGGGTTTCTCTGTGTAGCCCTGGCTGTCCTGGAACTCACTCTGTAGACCAGGCTGGCCTCGAACTCAGAAATCCACCTGCCTCTGCCTCCCAAGTGCTGGGATTAAAGGCGTGCGCCACCACCGCCCGGCTAAAGGAACCCTTTCTAGGCCCTGGCTTATGTTCAGTTGGGAGCCTACAGCCAGGGCCTGCTGTTGTGTGTTCAGAGGAGATGCTCTATTTCAGTGTGGTCTGTACGTGATAAAAGAGTATTTTACCTGTGTGTGTGCGTGCATGGGGGCTATTAGACTGTCTTCACAGGCTGGAATGTTCCCTCAAATTGTAACATGGCTGGTCTTCTTTTTGCCTTATTCTAGTCCCCATTCTTATTAGTATTTTATGAGAACTTCTTGTTAAAAGTGTGTGTGTGTAAGTATATATGTGTGCCATTTATGGAGGCTGGTGGACAATCTTGATTGTCATCTTTAGGAAAGCCATTTAAGTCTTTTGAGACAAAGTTTCTCATTACTTTGCAGCTCATCAGACAGTCCAGGAATGAATACCCCTGCATTCTTGGGCCCAGAGCTGGAATTATGGTCACATACTGCCATATCTGGCTTTTCTGGAGGTGATAGGGATCTTTTACGTGGGCTCTGGGAATTAAATTCAGGTCCCTGTTTTTGCAGAGAAAACCCTCTATCAACAGAGCCACTGCCCAGATGGCATAGTGGCACATACTTCTATTCCCAGCACTAGGGAGGCAGGAGCAGTAGGAGCTCTGTGAGTTTGAGGCCAGCCTGGTCTACATAGTGATTTCCAGGCCAGCTAGGGCTACGTACATAGCTACCTTGTTACAGAGGGAAAAAAAAGGTGGAATAAAAACAAAACCAACCAAATAAAAGAAACCCAAACAACTAAACAAAAACTAAACAGAGCTGGGGACTTTTAGGGGTGTGCATTTCAACAATCAGGTTCCCTGACCCTTCCATTTCCCTGCAATATTTTTCTTGTAACACCATCACTTGGTATTATCTGTGAAGTTTGTTCTTCCCTCCATTTAACTGGAAGCTTAATGACAGCGCTTTTGTGTTCTTTCCTATCTTTATCGTTTAGGACAGTGGCTGGCTCATAGCACACATTCCATACATGCTTCCTGCACAGAAAATTTTAGTATGTCTATAAAACAAACAAACAAATAAATAAATAGCAGGTTTTCAAGACATCAGACAGTTGAAATTTAAAAAGTTGGTGAGCTTGTGCGTCATTGAAGTATTTGTGCCTACTGAAGCTTTAGAACAGGTCAGACAGCACAGGCCTGGAATTCTGGCTACCCTGAAAGTTACAGAGTGGGTTCAAGACCAGCCTGGGCAACTTAATGAGACCCTACCTGAAAATTAAAAAAAAAAAAAATCAAAAAGAGGGCTGAGCTATATGGCTCAGTGGTCAGGCACTTTCCTGTTAGGTGTGAGGCACCAATCTCAGTCTCCTGTACTGTAGGCATGTAATCTTTGAGGGCTAGGGAGATAACTAAGGATCACACAACCCAGACTCCTAATAAAAAGCATTACATGGGGTGGGAGCAGAGGAGGCGTGTGCCTTTAGTTCTGGCACTCAGAGGAGGTAAAGGCAGGTGGATCTCTGTGAGTTTGAGGCCAGCCTTGTCTACAGAAAGTTCCAGGACTTCCAGAGTTACACAGAGAAACCCTACCTTGAAAAAAAACACCAAACCAAACCAAACCAAACCATAAAAGCACGACATACATGTGTCTATTTGTAATCCTCAGCACTGGGGAGACAGAGATAGGAGTGATCCTTGGGACTCACTCGCCAGACTGCCTAGCTTAATCTGTAAGTACCAGGTCCCGGGTAGAAAACTTGCTTTAAAAAGTAAGATAGGTAGCTCTCCTGAGGAACAACAGCTGAAGCTGACCTCTGGCCTCCAAATGCACACATGCACATATAACTACAGAGCACACATACACACACAGGTACACAAATGAAAAAATACATAAACATGGAAGGACATGACTGCTTCTAGGTAAGTTGGAGAGAGTTTCTTATAGATAAAAAGGAGAGGCAGAGACATATGGGAGAGTCCGGAGTGAACAGACTGAACTGGGCCATGTGAGGAGATGGGGGAAGGGAGCCACTGACCTAGACAGGTAGCCTGAGCCAGGAGACTGACCAAGAGAGTAAAAGGTGGGCCAAAAAGGACCGGTAACCAAAATGGCTGGATTATATAGGGGAAGGGCACTTGTGGTAGGGGCAGCTGGGGGAAGGGCAAGAAAGTTGGAGTTAAAGGTAGGGGGAGGGATATGCCAACCATACCACATAACAGGTGGGGATAGCAGGCAGAACATGGTGGTCACTGTCTGCTTTGATACGTTAATGGTCAGTTACCTATTTGTCCTGGGTTTGAGACCTAACAGTACACACATGTACATACACAAACAGGAATGAAGACATCTCAACTAAGATATTCTCAAGACATTAGGAAAAAAGAAATATACAGAAATAAAAATTGGCTTCCTCATCTATCACAGTAACCATATTCTGGTTATAAAGAAGAAGATGGTTTCACTTAAGTCCCAGTTAGATAGTCCCATTTCTCCTGTTGGGTTTTCTTTCTTGTCATCTCTGATAACCTGACCTCTGGGACTCTTAATCCATCAGAGAAGATATAATATGGTTAAATCTCAAAAGAGGCCATGGGTACAGGGCATGGCAGCCTTCCAAAGCCATAGAGGACCCATCCACCTCTGGCGTTTTGGACTCGCATCACTGAGCGATCATTCCAGAGACTTCTCTAGCTATTATAAAACATTCCAGAAGCAAATGGCTTCTTGTTAATAGACCCAGAGAGGAGAGAACAGTGCTGCACGTGACAAATGCAAGTTAGCTCATCTGTCTCCCTTTCACGCTTTCTTTTCTATTGGGTTCAGCAGGGCCTGCTGACTGATGGCCTTTATTCCACGCCCAGTGCTGCTCCCAAAGGGATCTATGGAAGAACAAATCGTGGATTCTTCATTAAGTCCTGCCTTCCAAAGCTGTCCTGTCTTTAAAATGGCCTCAGCTTTTCACTGTTTTCAGTCATTTAACCAAAACTGTAAGCAATATCGTCAAATGGATTTTAGTTTTTCTCCCTGTGGATGTTCTCTATTCTCGAGTCTTTTGTTTCCTGGTACTTCTTTCTTGGCTAGCCAGTAGTTTTGTAGGGGGTTTTGTTTGGAAACTGAAATTTGTTGTATACTGCTGGCTGGCCTGGAACTGTGCAGGCCACATTACCCTCAAACAATTTTGCTTTGACACTCAAGAACTGGGATTATGAGTTTGGGTTATCTAGCTGTCTCTCTGTAGGCTTTATCATCACTAACATTTCTGTTTCTTAAAGTTCCAGTCAGTGTTGGAAGAGAATTTTAAAGTATGATCTCATTTAACCTTCAAAGCAACACAGCAAAGTACAGGTCTTGGGCAATGAAAATATTCCCCGCAGACACAAAGAGGGAAGGTCTCTGGCATTTGGTTGCCATTCCTGTTTTCAGTGGGGGAGCTCCCAGCTTGTCTTATTTCAAAGCCTGAGCTTGTTTCTACACACCTGGCTGAACTTCGAGAATTCAATCTTAAGGGACAGTACGATGTGGATGTCCTAAGTTAAGAAAGAAGAGAGTTCTGTCATTTTTGGTTGTTCAGTGTTGACTAAACTTCATCCGGGTCTCAAGTAGTTTAAGCCGGCTTTTAACTGCCGCTCTTACTGCCTCCATCTCCTGGGTGTACCACCACTCCAGGGTTATGTGGTGCTGGGGCTTGAGCACAGGACTTAGTGTGGCAGGCAAGCACTCCACTGAGACACATTCTCACCCCGATTGCTTCTGAAAATCGCCTTTTCCAGAATGGTAAATGGTGGAAAAGAGAGATGTAATGTAGGCGCACTGAAAGGACGGCAAGGTCTTAAGACCCAATCCCCTTGTGTCTGGAAGGCTGATAGGCCACTCCTGGGCCCGCGGGGCGCAGTCTGTTTAACCGGTTTCTGTAGTCCCGGAAAGGCGTGTCCCAGTCGTGCTGAGGCCCCGGGCGCGCGCGTTCTGGGCAAGTCCGCCCCGGGGCGGGTAGATGCACGGCCCACACCTCCAGAGCTTCCCAGGACCCGTGTGTGTGTGTGTGTGTGTGTGTAGAACAGGTGGCCTGGGAACTCGGGTGTGCACTGGATCTTCCACAGTGGACGCTCAAGCATGCTGTACTGTGTCCCTCCACTTGCCCGCCAAGGTTCTTAGATGGGCCTTGACCCTGAATGCAAAGAGTGGGGCTTTCTGATTGGCTTAGAGTACAAACGCAGGCGAGCACCGCCAGAAACTCGCTCTTCTATTGGGTTTTACATGAACTGCAGAGCACGAAATAAAGAGGCCTTCAGTCATTGGGCCATTGTGTGAATCTCCTTTTGGCTTCTCTGTCGACTGAATTAGCGTCCCAGGATTTTCGTCATGACTCTTAAATCTGGGCTTGTCAGTTCGGCCCAGCGTTCCTGGTCTCCAGGAACAGCATGGGACTTACAGAGTTTAGCCAATCACATAACGTTGAGATCGGGTTGCCAGGCAGATTATGCTAATAAGACCCCGCCTTTTATGCTGCTCCCACTCTGCGGCGGGAAGAACCACCTGGAGGCGGCGGGGGGGTTTGATTTCCATCACCCCTAGGGAGAGAGGATCCGGGACCCGCTGATCTTCCAGCTCCCCTCACCCAACGTCGTGTAAGTACCTAAAGGATTAAGGGAACCGGATAAACCGGGGTCCAGAGTATCCCATCGCCTGGGAGAGTGTTTCGTCTTTGCTTAGTCCCACCCAAAATGGCGCCCAGCTCTTTCTGCGTCTCAGCGCCCGGCCGGGGCCAACCGACCGCGGACCCGGGTGGGGGGGGAACTGATGGTAGTGGTGGGGGGAGCAATCCCGGCGGCACCGCCCGATGGTACAGTCCAGCCGGGGCTGGGACGAGGCACCTCGCTCGGGGTGGGGGGTCAAACCATCTGCACCTTCTACGCGGAGAGGGGAGAGTCCCCTCCGGGAAGCCGCCCGGGTCCCGCGTCCAGCGTGGGCTTCGGCGCCGCCCGCCTCGACTCCCCGTCTTGCAGCCTGCCCCGTACCCCCCGAGCGGCTCGCATGCCCCGCCGGCCGTGCGCTCCTCTCTCCCCTCCCGCGTTGGTTGGGCCGGGACGGCGGTTGGGCTGCCTGTGCGCCGGGCGGCGGTTGGGCGGACGGGTGTCCGCGGGCCAGGATCCGTGCGGGGGGTGGTGGCGCGCGTGGCCGTGGGTTCTCGTGCGTTCATCCCGGCCCGCGATCCCCAGCCACCCCGCCCGCAAAGGTGTGGGGACCGCTCCTGCGGGTCGGTCTGCAAACGCGATGGCGGGCTGGGTAGGGCGGAGGCCGAGGACCAAGAAAACTGGAGAGCGAGGCGGGTCTCTTAGGCAGTCGGGTTCTCATTGAACTAATATTAAAACGAGGAATGTCTGTAGCCAGGTTGAATAGGTACTAGGTAAAATGGCATAGTTGCGATCTCCCTTCCCAGCACACGAAGGCTACTGAATTCGTGTGCCATTTATTTTAGCCTTGTTAGGTGGATTAGTTGGATTTCAACCCATTTTCAACCAATATATATGTATGTACACTTAAGCCAGAGAGTAGGGGTTGGTTTTGTGGTGTTACTGATGAAATCCACCCAGCTAAAATCCCATACCCTGAATCCTTAAGAGCGTGCCTGCACATCTTTCACTAGTCTTGTGTTTAAGGCCAAGTGTATCTACTTTTCATTAAAAGCAAAAGGTACTCTTGACTAGTCTCGCTTTCTGACCTGTTCGCGCCACTGCAGCAGTAAGCTCTTTGTGGGCCCGAGGGTGTGCAGCATTACATTGTGTTCTTTTGTATCCATCCCCTCCGCTGGGGCCACTACAATACTTACTGCACCCATGAACTGTATGTACTTAATTTGTTGCTCTAGAATTGAGAAAACGAAATAGAGATTGGTTGGGGGCAGAGTAACGTACAATGTTTGCGCAAGCTGGTATATTTAGTAACTTTACCAGGTTTACTTTTTACAAATCTAGGCGAAATTGACACAAAATGAACTATTTTCACGAGAATGATTCCCTGTCACTTAGTAGGTTTACATTTTTATTTTGGATAAAGGTTTGTTTTTTTTTTCCACCTTGTGACTCAATTATTCCAATAACGTCTACCTTCTGAAGTAGTTACTTTTTCTTTAAGGGTTTCTTTTTTTCTTCAGATGTAAGTCATTTTTACATTTTGTAATGATTTGTAACATGATCCACCAAAAGTAATTTGTACATAATATTGCAGGCCTGGATGTAGGTGAGCATGTCCAAGTGAAGCAAGGCTCTTGTCTTCAAGCCCCCTAAATGGTTTTTATTTAGTGATTATGGAATATCACTCCAAAATAACCTCAGATTGGCACTGATCAATTTCTTGCCTTTTTTTTTTCTTTTTTAACACATGATTCTCATAGAAACAGCATAAGAAGTAAAAAGCCCTAAAATAAAATATGACTAGATAAAATCCTTACTAATATATTGGTATGTTTTAGATCTTTGTGTGCAAGGATAAATGTGCACAGGATATTTGTGTGAGCACCTTGTGTGTATCTGTTTTAAGTGTAGATGGGTGCTTAAAAATACTTCACTGGTGATTTGCCACATGAGTCCTATGAACTGAAAGAGTCATTTTCTTATTTTACTTTAAAAATTATTTATTTTGAGACATGCAGTGCTCACATAAGTGGCTGGCTTGGAACTCTCAGAGCTGCTCGTGTCTGCTGGGATTAAAGGAGATTAAAGTCAAGCCCTGCTACTCCTGGCTTTGCTTTGTTCTTTTGAGACAGAGTCTCACTGTGCAATTTTAGCTGGCCTGAATAGATAGACCCAGGCTGGCCTGAAACTCAAAGACATCGGCCTGCTTCCACCTCCTGGGCTTAAAGATGTGTATGCCAGCACATCTCACTCACATCTTACTTTTTAAAAGCAAAACCTCGGTCTGGTCCGTTAGACAATGCTCAGCAGGTAAAGCTCCCTGGAAAGCCCAGTTCTCCGAGTTTGTTCTCAGGAACCCACATAATGGTGGAAGGAGAGAACTAAGTCCACAAAGTACACCTATACCCCATATCCCCAACAATTAAAAAGGAAAAAAAGTTGGTACACACCTTTAATCTCAGCACTGGTGAGACATAAGCAGTAGAATCTACAGAGTTGAGTTCCAGGACAGCCAGGTCTACATAGAAACCAGCAAAACTTTGGGGCCAGTGAGTTGGCTCAGTGGATAAAATGTTTGCTGTGTGAACATGAGGCACTGAATTCTAATTCTCGGTACCCTCATAAAAGCCCATGCCAGTAACACAGCACTTGGGAGTTGGGGACAGGCTGATCTTGAGCCTTGGTGCTCCCCCAGCCAGGCTAACTGGGTGATCTGCAGGTGTGTGAATGTCTCAGTTTTGGAAAGTAAGGTGATTGAGGAAGATGCTTGATCTGTGGGCTCCAGGTATGCAGTCACAGGCCGGTAAACACACACATATACCCATGAGTAAAAGCAAAAACAATAGAAAAGGTTAGGCTTCTGGACAACAGATAGAATTGACTGACTGGCTGAGAAGCACTGAGTTGTAATTTTCATAAGTTTACATTTTACGCAGTAGTAAATACATGGTGACTGCATGATTTCATTTGGTAAAGATTATATGGTGAAAACTAGTAAGTATCCTGTTGTAGTTTTTATTTTAAACTTGAGTGCCAATGGTTACTGCCATTCAAATACATATTCTCCTAAAAGTGTAGATGTTCCCAGTCCAGCTATCTGTTTTCCTACATGCAGAACTTGTTTCTGTTTATGATAGACATTCTGTCAGATTAACAAGTGAAAATTAAGTCTAGTGAGTTAAGAAAAATGAAATGTTAGGGCTGGGAATATAGCTCAATGGCAGAGTGTGTCTGGGGCATGTAAGGCCTTGAGTTTATTCCCCGGTACATACCCCTCCCCCCACCACACAAAAACGTGGCCCAACCAGATTTTTGCTGAGTGGTTCTACAGCAGTTCTCCTGGGGCCCAGGTGGGTTAGGAGTAGGAGAGTGAATAGGGTGCTTTGGTTCATACCATAGACATTTTCCTTACTGTTTTTGTGGCTTAGTTGAATCATCATATAAATGGTAGAAAGCTATCTGGTTTCTGTCCTTCTGAAATACCACTGTAACACCAAGTGAAGGCTCATTTGGGACCCACTGAGCTTGTTCAACTTACTTCTTGTAGCTTCTGTGAGTTTGCAGCATGGTATACCTTCTAAAATACAGTCCCTCTCTCTCCTCTCTTTCTGAGATCATTTGTGTCTTCCTGTTGCTCATGCCTGGGTGACAAGAGTCTGTTGAGGTTGTAGGAGTGGCTGGAAGTTCCTCCTCCTCTTCTTACTCCTTCTCTTACTCCTCCTCTTTCTCCTGCTCCTCCTTTTCCTCTTCCCCCTCTTCTTCTAAAGATTATTATTTCTTGTGTGTTTATGAATGTATGTACCACATTCATACCTGGTGTTCCTAGAGGCCAGAAGAGGGTGTGGGATTTTTTTTTGGAACTGCAGCTCCAAATGGTTGTAAGTCTCTGTAGGTGCTGGAACCTCAAGCCAGGTCCCCTGTAAGAGCAGCAAGTGCTCTTATTAACCCTGAGCATCTCCATAGCTCTGGGAAGCAGGTTTTGTTTTTGTTTGTTTGTTTATATAACTTTAAATGGTTTAGTGAATTTAGGGGATGTGTGTGTGAGGAACTGGAACTGGTTAGGGAAGAAGAAAGTTATGGTTAATCTCAAGTGATAGCAAGACTAGTTAAAATGTGCTGAAAATAGTTGTTATAAAATCAATACTGCGTAAGGCTTTGACTCCGAAACAGTGATTGCCAGAAGGTTATGGGCAATCTGATGAAATAACTGGTTACTGTTGGTTATTTTTAAAGTTTAACTGATTGACTTCAGAATCACAGTGAGGGGGCTGGAGAGATGGCTCAGCTACTAAAGGCACCTGGTACCAGACCTGAGGCCTGCATTCATTCCTGAGACCTGCAAGGTGGAAGGAGAGAACTCACTCCAGCTTGTCCTCTGTGCTGCCCTCCATCGTCAGGGACTCTGAGGATGTAATTTATGCAGTGTTTCTCCTGCTATGTTCCCTTTTGGCATCATATATACTATCCTATTAGCCAATAGCCCATGTCTGTTAGACTTCTGAACTAAGACACATATGCAGTATGCTAGTGTGAATTGTGCACATCAAGTTTTTAGATTTAGTATGAAAAAATAGTTTAAATATTGAGATGATAATATGTGGGCTACAGAGTTAATAACATAATTTCACCTGCTTCTGATGTTAAACCTCATGGTTACTGGAAACTTCCAAATTATGTGGCTCCTGTATTTTTATTAACCGTCTTAGCCTGATGGGATGGGGATGTTCTCAAGTAGCAGTAATACTCTGTGCTTATTATCTGTAGGCTCTTCTAGTGTCAGCTAATAGTGCTAATTTGTAGATGTGTTTGGTTTTTCTAATGGTTATGATAGCTCTCACAAACCCACAAGTATTCGTTTAAAGAGTGTCTTAGTCTTCGAACCATTTCCTAACAGTTGTGTCAAATGTTACTGAATTAATGCATATTCAGCTAATTGTTTGAACTTAATATCAAAATGAGATGTATTTTGTCTCTCTTTGAGGTATCATGTGTATGGGGGTGTTGTCTGTGTGCACACGTGGAAGCTAGAGGGTGTGGACAACAGCTGTCTTCCTTGGTTACTCTCCAACATGTATTCCTTAGATTTAAAAAAGATGTCCGTTAATTTTATTTTATATGTATGAGTGTATGTATGTGAACCATGTGTATGCTTGGTACTAGTGAAAGGCAGAAGAGGGTGTCTGATCCCTAGTACTGAAGTTAACAGACAATTGTGAGCCACTGTGTGGGTGCTGGTAACTGGACCCTGATTCTCTGCAAGAGCAGTAAGTGCTCATAACCAGTGAGCCATTTCTCCAGCATCCTCCATTTTTTCTTCTTTGATGTTCTCTGAACATGTGTGTGTGTGTGTGTGTGTGTGTGTGTGTGTGTGTGTGTAATGGGGCGGGGAAGTGGGTCGAGGGAGGAAGAGATAGAAAATGTGTATGTTAAAGATGTCCTATTTATGACTTAGCAGTCAGCAATTACTTATTCTTAGCACTTTAGCCAGTTATGAATCTCTTCAGTAACTATTACCTCCTGCACAAAGACTTTTGACGAGAGCCGATAGCAGCACTAGTCTGTGGGCATAAATATAAATATTTCGAAGGCAGTTTGATGGACACAGTACATTTATTTAGCACAACACTAGTAGTTTCTTCACTATAGCCCATGATCCCTGTAGCATCAGGCTTTTGACCAGGTTTACAGTACCAGGCAGGAATTCTTTCCTGTGGAGCAGGCCTCAAATCCAAGCACAAAGCAGTTGGTTACTCCCATAACTGTCATACACTGTCCCACAGTGGATACATCTTGCCTGGGAGGTTGGTAGTGTAGCATGCAGAATCTACTACTGAGGAAGGCTGTTAGTGACTTTTCTGCCCTAGTGGCCTACAAAGTACCTTGCAGCACCTTGAAAGCTAGTCACTGAAATGAAGCTTTCAGCTTAGTGCAGCCTTGACTTCTCATGCCTTGTAACCAAAGTTTGTAGTGTATCTGGCTAGCTTTTAAAAAAATGTATATAAGTGTTTTGCCTGCGTGTATGTCAGCACCATGTGCAGAAGTGCCCTTGGAGGCCAGAAGAGAATGTTAGATCTCTTGGAATTGAAGTTTGGGATGGTTGTGAGGCTCCATGTGGGTGCTAGGAACCAGGCCCTGGTTCTCTGCAAGAGCATGAAGCACTTTTTCTTTTTTCGATTTTTTTTTTAATTTGTTTTTCGAGACAGGGTTTCTCTATATAGCCCTGGCTGTCCTGGAACTCACTCCGTAGACCAGGCTGGCCTCGAACTCAGAAATCCGCCTGCCTCTGCCTCCCAAGTGCTGGGATTAAAGGCGTGCGCCACCACCGCCCGGCTTCTTTTTTCTTTTTAATGATTTATTTATTTTATGTATGTGAAGACAGCCACACCAATAGAGGGCATTGGATCTTATTATAGATGGTTGTGAGCCACCATGTGGTTGCTGGAAATTGAATTCAGGACCTCTAGAAGAGCAGTGAGTGCTAACGGCTGAGCCCAGCTCTCCAGCCCAGTAAGGACTTTCTTTAAAAAACAAAACCAAAAACCAAAAGTCTTTTTATAGATTCTTTGTGAATTTCACATCATGCACCCCAATCCTACCTCCCCGTCTCTTCATATGTACCCCCTGACTCTGCAACCTTCCCCTAAAAGAAACCAAAATAAAATGAAATAAGATAAAATAACAAGCTGGGTGGTGGTGGCGCATACCTTTAATCCCAGCACTTGGGAGGCAGAGGCAGAGGCAGGTGGATTTCTGAGTTCGAGGCCAGCCTGGTCTACAGAGTGAGTTCCAGGACAGCCAAGACTACACAGAGAAACCCTGTCTCGAAAAACAAACAAATAAACAAACAGATAAAATAACAAAACAAACAAAAGGCAGATGAGCGGCAGGGCCAGCTCTCCTGTGTTCATACCCTTTGGATGGCTCATCAGGGCCAGCTCTTCTGTGCTGCCCAGGTAAGGTGGGGAGCTCTCTCCAGAGTGGTACAGCCAGCAAAGGGCAAGGCCAGCTCTGTGCAGGCCTTGGACATAAACATGGCCCCAGGAGGCAGCCCAGACCAGGGATATCTGCATGGCCTTTGGTGATAACATGGGCCATGGACGTCAACACAGACTCCTGCTGTCACAGGGCCATGGACCCAGGCATTGCCCTCAGCTGCAGCGTTGACCAGGACCCTATCATGGCTTTAGGTGACATTGTAGCTATTGACATCATGCTGTTCCTCACTACCTTTGAGTCTTCAATTCTGCCTCCCTTCATTGTGCACAAACCTGTTCTGCTTCTCTTCCTCTTCCATCACTCCACCACATATGTGCTTGTTGTAGTAGCACCTGCTGTGGGTGAGCCACTTGGTAGGTGGGCTGGCCTCTGGGTGTCTTCTGCCTGTCTGCGCCTGTGGGCCTCACAGTAAGCAGTCCTGACCGCTGAGCTGTTGCTTCATCCCCTTTTGACCAACTTTTCAACTTTACATTTAATTCCTAATGAGTGCTGGGTGCATGGTGGTACACACTTTTGTAATCCCAATACTCAGGGCACAGAGGCAGGTGGATCTCTGTGAGTCTGAGGCCAGCCAGGTCTACAAGTGAGTTTGAGGCCAACCAGCATACTTTGTGAGCCTCTGTCTTAAAACCAAAACCAACCAAACAAAACCTCAAAACCTTAAAACATGCCATCGATAGAATAGCGTTTATTTTTTGTTTGTTTGTTTGGTTTTTGTTTGTTTGTTTGTTTTGTTTTGCTTTTTTTTTTTGGTTTTTCAAGACAGGGCTATTCTCTGTATAGCCCTGGCTGTCCTGGAACTCACTCTGTAGACCAGGCTGGCCTCGAACTCAGAAATCTGCCTGCCTCTGCCTCCCAAGTGCTGGGATTAAAGGCGTGTGCCACCACTGCCCGGCCGAATAGCGTTTAATTTTACAAAAAGCAAAAGGTGATAGATTTGGTGAACCAGACAAGAATGAGGAGGCAGCCAATAGATAAAAGAACTTTGGGGGCTGGAGAGATGGCTCAGAGGTTAAGAGCAACAGCTGTTCTTCCAGAGGTTCTGAGTTCAATTCTCAGCAACCACATGGTGGCTCACAACCATCTGTAATGAGATCTGATGCCTTCTGGTATATCTGAAGATAGCTACAGTGTATTCATACAAATAAAATAAATAAATCTTAAAAAAAAAAAGAACTCTATTCTCAGTCTTAGACAGTGGTGTATATATTAGTGAGTTTCAGTCTTGTCATCATTTATTCATCTCTTTTTCTCTTGAGGTTGATGACTGGAAAAGCATTCTGGATTACTGTGTGTGTGTGTGTGTGTGTGCGTGTGTGTGAGATGCTGAAGATGGAACCCAGCCTAGGAAAAGTGCTCTTTCACTGAACCACACCCCTAGCTCTCCAGCCTCTAGATTTTACTTTGTTTTTAATATATTCTTAAGTAAAACATAATTACATCTCTTTTTCCTTTCCCTTAGTGTGTGATATCTTCAGCAATAGCTTCAACCTCTGAGAGACAATCATGCAGCTCCTGGATTTTAATTAATTCATTATTGATAAATATAAATACCTTCAAACATTTATGCTTAGAATACTTGTTTTTGAGACAAGATCTCTCTATGTAGCACTGGTTGTCCAGCAATTCACTGTATACCAGCCTGGCCTCAAACTCACAGGGATCTGCTTCCTTTGCCTTCCAAGTGCTAGAACTAATGGTGTGTGCCACCACACCTGGCCTTAGAATGCTTTTTTTTTTCTTTTTTCTTTTGGTTTGGAGATAGGGTTTTTCGGTGTGGCCTTGGCTGTCCTAGAACTTGCTCTGTAGAGCAGCCTGGCCTCAAACTCAGAGATTCTCCTTGCCTCTGCCTCCCAATTGCTGGGATTAAAGGCATGTGTTGCCAGCACTTGGCTTAGAATGCTTTTTGATGTGACATTTAGGTTCTTTTAAATGTCTTCAGCAAAACAGTAATTCTAGGATTAAAATGAGATTAAATCACTGTTTTGGTAGACTTTGATTTAAAAGCTTTAGCAAAGTAATATTCATATTTATGATAACTACCTCAAGTTCCTGCTGTGCTACCCAGCTTTTCATCCCTAGAGCACATACTTGATATAATCAACTCATAAAGACACAAGGATCATTTGACTAATAGTTTTGGAGTTTCCTTTCTATAACCAACTGGTCACAGCATATCACAGTGGGAGCATATTAGTAGGGCCTTATGAACAGAAAGTGAAGAAAGAATCCAGTGTCCCATACTCTATTTCAAGGGCATCTTCTCCTGGTGACCTGAAAGTACCCACTTTTTTTTTTTTCTCGGAGACTTCACATTTATTAACTAGTGTGATACAAGTTGGAATTACTGAATTCCCATAAATAAAACTTCACTTTTGAACATTTGCTCTCTTACCTTTTAACACCAACAGACACGTTGACAAGTCTTTCACCACTGGCTATTCAATCTGCTTAGTAGCAAGTCTTTTGGTCTTCTGTCATTCTAAGGTATGGCCTATTGCCCTCCTTTCTGTACGATCTGGGCAAACCGACCAGTGATAGCAAGAGTAGTGTCAATAAAGCGATCCACACAGCTAGAGAGGCAGTTTTCAGGGCGGAAGTCTAGCTGACTTCCTGGCTTCTCCACACACTTGTCCCAACATAGTTCCATGAAGTGATGCACCTGCGCAGTGAACTGCGCCTTCTGCTGCTCGGCAGCCACCAGGCGTGTAACTCCGCTTCGTCTGCTTCACCAAGCTCCGCCATTGTCAGCGCCAGGGGCTTCGCCAAGTACCCACTTCTTAATGTTCACTACCTCCCAGTAGTGCTAAACTGAGGAACAAGCCTTAAACACACAGGCCTTTAGGGGACATTTTGTTGTTGTTTTAGGACATGGTTTCATTCTGTAGTCTTGGCTGGCCTAGAACTCTTATGTAGACCAAGCAGGCCTTGAATTTACAGAAATTCTTACCTGCCTCTACTTCTGCCTTCCTAGTGCTAGGATTAAAGGCATGTGCTACCATGTCCAACATTTCTTTAGGACACTTTTAACTAAGACGTCTTTTCCTCTTACAAAAATATTTTTTCCATACCCCACCTCCAGATCCATGGTTTTCAATAGTTATAAACTGTAACAGAAATATTTATGGTGCTGTTGATCAAATGCAGACCTTAGCATATGCCAGGCAAGATTCTCTTACTGATGTGTAGTCCTACCCCTGCAGATAAATTAAATTCAACAAAATATGTACAAAATTTTGTAGAAAAGAAAATTTAAAAACTTTCTGGAGTGACTGAGTAATATGGAACCACAGAAGTTCAAGGACCTTCCGGTGTTGCAAAGATGTCAAACCTCTGGAAATGTTTTTGTGCTTTGTGTAGCCACAGCAGAAATGAAGAAGTAGACAAACTACTTCTAAAAGGGGCAGGGTACTCTGAAAGAAAAATTGGGAAACTTCTCTGCCAGGGACCAAGAACTGATACTTAAAACAACATAATGCTGCTTTTGACAAATTAATAATGATATATCAATTGAACACCATAAGCAGTCCGGAAATAGGCTCATACATATTCAAACACCCAGGAAGCAGGTGAAGAGCATAATGAGAGAGGTTCTAGAAGTGAATGTAGGAAAGTATGTGCATAGCTTCTGCTTAGAGAAGAGACTGTTAAGCAAGGTGCTGCATGTGCATGTGACAGGCCCTTAGAAAATGAGAAAGAAACCCATATATTTATGTCTGTTCAGCCTTGTGAGTAACTAAGGAAACATAAATTTCAATGACATATTCCCACACACCCAAGTTGAAGTAGACAACTCCAAATCCTAAGGATGCTGAACAGTAGTGATCTTCATACAAGACTGGCAGGAGTATGGTTTTTGGCATAGCTACCTGGAAAGCAACATTAATAGTGCAGTATATAATAAAGCTAGACACTGATGGAATTTGTAATCCCAGAGCCTAGGATGCCAAGACAAGACCAAGACAAGAGAATCTGTGAAGCTCACTGCTGGTGAGATCCAGGCCAATGAGAAAGCTTGTCTTAGGAACACTAAAAAGGTGGACAGTGCCCCAGGAATGACACCTGAGATTGTCCTGTGATGTCCATCACAAGTGCACACTCCATGGGCTGGAGAGATGGCTCAGTGGTTAAGAGCACTGACTGCACTTCCAGAGGTCCTGAGTTCAAATCCCAGCAACCACATGGTGGCTCACAGCCATCTGTAATAAGATCTGATGCCCTCTTCTGGTGTGTCTGAAGACAGCTACAGTGTATTCAGAAATAATAAATAAATAAATCTTTAAAAAAAAAAAAAAACAAGTGTACACTCTGGGTACACACTCTTGAGCAACACACACACACACCACACCCTCTTTCTTTTCTTACCCAATGGGAACCCTTCAGTAATGGCTTTATTGGTTACCTAGTGCTCTGGCTTTTGAGCAGCTCTCTCTTTAAAAGAACAGCTAGCTTGTGCATATGTTTCTTGTACACACACACACCCTTACCCTTTCCTTCCTTCCCCATTGGGAACCCTTCACTGTGGCTTTGTAGTTACTTAGCTCTCTGGCTTTTGAGCAATTTGCTCAATTAAAGCTCTTTGTGGGCTGAGTAAATTACAACCTCCTCTACATCCCTTGAGATGCAGTCTAGCTCGTGATTGCATCATCTGGTGGAAGCTGGGAGACAGCAGCAAGCGCAAGCCACACTGGGCCCTGGCAGCCTGTCTAGGGTGAAAGTTGCTGCAGTGGGGAGAGAGGTCCAGGCTCTGTGGTAATGGATCTGAGTGAAGCCCCACGTAGTGTTTTGAGCTTGGACAGCAGCCACTCTTGGTTGTGGTGATGACTTTTTGGAAAGCTGATATTTAAAGGGTATTTCACAGTGCCTGGCACCTGCAAGCTGCTCAGTAATGGCAGCAGCTCTATTATTACTGCCCACTCCTTGTTTACTCAGGTAACATTGACTTTCCACAGTCTGCATTTTGAGCCAGTAGAACTGTGATTATGCTGATTTTTAAACTAAAGAGCTGCATCTGTCAAGGGATTCCAGTTTTGTGATCTCATTTAACTCCCTCAGTGCAGGCATCAATGAGTCCAACCTGGAGGTGCCACCTGCACAGAAGGCACACACCACGTGGAGGTCAACAGATGTGGCCTTCGCTTTCAACCATGGGGTCCTCAGGCTTGGTGGCAAGGGCTTTTGCCCACAGAGCCACTGCTGGGAGAGCTGATTTTTAAACATCTCTTCATGCAGGAAAAAAAAATAGTAATCACATCTTTTAAAAATTCTGTCATTTTGAAGTTAAACATTTTCTGGTGAAATGGATCAGGTGTGAGAAAACTCATGTCTCTCGTAAAAAGACATTTATTCCCAAGTTGATTGTTTAATAATGAAGTAGGACTTTTCTGGACAAGGCACAGTTTAGATTTAACAGAACTGAGTTGCAGCACACTGTCTACTCTCAAGGTATAAAATAACAAATATTCTGCTTTCTGTTACCAATGACATTGGTGAGTTAGGAAAGATATTGTTTCAGTTGTCAAGGTAATGAAACCTTGCTTCTTTTCCAGTCTGTTACTTTTCCACTACTCCATGCTGAGAAAGCACTTTAAGAAATGTCCTGGTGATAGCCAGGGGTTGTAGTGCTTTCCTCTTATGCCAGACCTCTGGAGGCTGAGGTGGGATGCTCTGGAGTTCCAGGACAGTTGAGCTACAAAATGACACAGTACAGGGGTGGGGGTGGATCCTGGCTTCCATATCTGAACACCAGATCAGAGATTGGTGGCCTACTGTAGGAGTTTTTTTAAGAAGGGAGTTTAGTATTATTAGAGACCCTAATTACGTGCTGAGTGAGAGAGGTTTTTCTATGAGCATAGTGTGTGTGTGTGTGTGTGTGTGTGTGTGTGTCTGCATGTGTGTGCCAAAGGTGAACATTAGGTGCTTATCACTTTGCACATTTTCTGAGTCAAGGTTTCTTGTTGATCCAGGAGGACACCAATTCAACAAGACTAGCTAGCCAACAAGCTCCATTGGTCCTGTCTGCCTGCCTCTCCAGTGCTAGGATTACAGGTGTGTGTTACCACGCCTGGCCTCTGAACTCAGGTTTTCTCGATCACATGGGGTAAGCACTTCACTAACTGAGCCATCTCCTCAGCTCCCAAGATAGAGGTGTTTTTTTTTTTTTTTTTTTTAACGTTGGTTTTTGTTCTTTTTTGCTGTGTTAGAGATAGAATTCAGGGCCTTGTGCATTCCAGGCAAGTGTCTACCACTGAGCTATATCCCTAACCTCAGACAAAGAGTTTTAAAAAGCAGTAAATGCATCAATATGTCATCTATCTGAATGTATCACCTTGTTATAAAATACTTTACCCCTTTCACATGAGTTGCAGAATGAAAATTTGGCAGTGGAAACAGGTAAAGCCCTCATTAGCCTGTCTACATGGCAGTGAATTAGCTGTAAAGGGAATGACTTCAAACCAGTACCAATTAGCTTTTTAGTCCTTAGTCAGTTTCAGAACAAGACTATATTTTTTCAGTGGTTAAGTTAGAGTGAACTTACTGAGGAAACAGGTACTACTTCAGACTGTGCCTCTGTCTCCATTGTCTAGGATTTTATCTGATGTGTTGGGGTTGTAATGTTTGAGGCATAGTCACCTGCAGCTTTTCAGGGTGCAGAAGACCCACTTTTATCTTTCCTACTCACAGTGACTGCTACTTTACCGAAGGAGCTAGAGATAAGGGGGTTGGGGGAGGCATGTAGCAATTCATGCAGAGGCATATGCACACCACAGGTGGTGTCCGTCTGCCTGAAAGTTGTCTACAAATGATGCTGCTGTTCAGGAGGGAGCTGGAGGGCAAGTGCTGGAGCTTTGTAAATCTATCTGTAGTGAATAATAGGGTGGCCCAGTATTAGTCACTGAGTCATTTACAGCCAGTTTTTAGTCTTCAGATGATTTCTGTGAGTCTATATTTACATTCAAAGTTTACTTTAGGTGTCCAAATGGGTGTCTGGCACTGATTTGCTTGTTGCCATGTAGTAATGGAAAACTGGAAAGTAAATGAGAGAACAACCTGGTTGGTAAAGAGAGTTCACGCCTACTTCCTCCAGGGTTCTAAGACATAAAGACACTCAGTTAGATTAAAGAATCTGGTGAGTTGCATACTTTGAAGGAAGACGTACACGTTCTTGCTAAGTTATTGTTTAGCAACATTTTAACTCGTGTGTGTGTGTGTGTGTGTGTGTGTGTCCACGTGTCTGTGTGCACACGTTCAGGTCAAAGGACAACTTGCAAGAGCTGGTTCTGTCCTTCTATTGGTGTGGGTTCCAGATATTGAACTCTGGTGATAGGCTTGGTTTCAAGTGCCTTTACCTGGTGAGCTTTTTATACAGCCCAAGTTTCTTTCTTTTTTCTTTTTTTAAGGTGGGAGCTGTGACCTTTGAAAGTTTGTATAAGAATATTTATTCACATCATTAAGATGGCTAAGAATTCTGAGCTTTCTATGCCCCGATTATCAGAAGCAGGTCTCAAGTTACTTTTCTTTTCTTTTTTTTTTTTTTTTTTTGGTTTTTTGAGACAGGGTTTCTCTGTGTAGCCCTGGCTGTCCCAGAACTCACTCTGTAGACCAGGCTGGCCTCGAACTCAGAAATCCGCCTGCCTCTGCCTCGCAAGTGCTGGGATTAAAGGCATGTGCCACCACCGCCCAGCTTCAAGTTACTTTTCAAATGATTGCATTTTTCTTTCCCTGCTGTGCTGGAGTTAGATCTGGCTTACACAAGGATCACCTGGAGATTTACAAAGATTTCTGTGCCTTTTCCTTGATGTACAACTGATTACAAGAGATTCTTCATGGGTCAGGCCTTGAAATTCGCCTTTCACCAGCTCCCTGTTTGAAGTTAGAAAAACTAGTTTATGAACCTTGAAACTCTTGGTAGACCAGCAGGATGAGGTTTAAGATTTTTCACCTTTTAGACCAGGTTTAGACCATTCTAACCACCATTTGATGCTTTTTATTTCTTTTCTCTTTTTTCCCCCTTTAGACTTACTTTATTATTTTATGTATGTGAGTATTTTACCTGCATGTATGTCTGTATACCACATGGTGCCTGCTGCCTACAGAGGCTGGATAGGAGGGTAGGATCCCCTGGAATTGGAGTTACAGACAGTTGTGAGCTGCTGTGTTGGTGCTGGGAACTGAACCTGGGGTCTGTAGAAGAACAGCAGTGCTCTCGATCACTGAACTATGTCTTTAGCTCCTGTTTGATGCTTAAAAAAATATCTTTGCCTGTGTGAGTGCCAACATGGTGCACATGTGGTCACAGGACGACCTCAGGGTCAGTCCTTGCCAGCTAGCTGCCTTGCTTGCTACTGAACACACCAGGCTAGTTGGCCCATGAGTGCCTGTGGATTCTCCTCTTTGAGTCTTGAAGGAGCACTGGGATTGCAGGCCTGCTCTGGGCGTTACGTGGGCTCAAGGGTTTAGTCCTTATCTTGCATAGCAAGAGGCTTTACCCACTTAGTCATCTCCCCAGGTCTGTGTGCTTTGTTTTGTCCCTTTCTTCTCATGGGCACCACACCTGAGCATTGTCCTGGAACTCTCACAAGTTACACGTTTTTTCTTTGTAAAATTTATATTGGTTAAACTTTGATCTTTTTAATCATGAATAGACCTTGGAGCTGGACATGGTGGTTCATGCTTATAATTCTAACACTCAAGAGGCCAAGGTTGGAGTCTTGCATAAGTTCCAGACTAGCTTGGGCTACATACAGAGTGAGACCCTGTCTCAAACGATAACAACAACCACCACCACCACCACCACCACCAAACAATAACAAACAACAACAACAACAACAACAACAATGGGCAGTGGTGGCATACGCCTTTAATCCCAGCACTTGGGAGGCAGAGGCAGAGGCAGGCGGATTTCTGAGTTCGAGGCCAGCCTGGTCTACAGAGTGAGTTCCAGGACAGCCAGGACTACACAGAGAAACCCTGTCTCCAAAACAAAACAAAACAAAACAAAACAAACAACAACAAAACAAAATAAAAAAACCCCAAACCAAAAGGGCTATGAGCTGGAGTCTATCTAGCTCAGTGATATAGCTCTCCTTCTCCCTCCCTCCTTCCCTCCCTCCTTCCTTCCTTCCCTCTTTCCCTCCCTCCCTCCCTCCTTCCTTCTTTCCTTCCTTCCTTCCTTCCTTTTCTGATCCTTCCTTTCATTCCTAGCTTTTGGCAACCCACTGAGTTTAATTAGTATTGCTGTAGGAGCACGGGGGAGCTGTGGTTTTGTTTTATTTTTTAAAGATTTATTTATTTTTTATATATTTGAATATACTGTCGCTGTCTTCAGACACACCAGAGGAGGGTATGGGATCCCATTACAGATGGTTGTGAACTACCATGTGGTTGCTAGGAATCAAACTTAGGACCTCTGGAAGAGCAACCATTGCTCTTAACAGCTGAGCCATCTCTCCAGCTTCTCGAACCCCCCCTTTTTTTGTTTTGTTTGTTGTTGTTGTTTGTTTTGTTTTGAGATATGGCCTGTCCGTGAAGATCTGACTGGCCTCGAACTTGCTAGCTTTCTGCCTTAACCTCCCAATTCTCCATTCCTTTTTATGGGCATGTATATAGATATTCTACATTTTATGCATCCTGTTATTAGTTGATGGATATTTGGACTGTTTCCAGTTTTTAGCTCTTATGACTAACGCTATGAATATTTATGGATGAGTTCTTTGGGGAAATATGTTACTCCACTAGGGTTTGTTATATCTTCATAAGGAATCAGTGTGTCATTTGATAGCTGCTTAGACTTTTGATCAATTGCCAGACTCTTTACCAAAGAGCCTACAGTATTTTAATCACCCACAGCATGTGAAGTTCTAGTTTCTCTATAGTCTCATCATTTGTTCTTATCTTCCTATATCAAAATGTATAATAAAGTTGAGAAAATGAAGCTATCCTACCAAAATGAGGATCATAGAAACTAGAACGTCATTAAGAGAATCACTTTTATGTAATGCAGCAACATGGCCTGAAAAATGTTGCCTGGCGTTAGATTAGGAGCTCACTAGATAATGTAATATATCATTATTTTGCTGAAACTGAAGTCCCCACACCTATGTTCAATTTTTTTTAAAAAGATGTCCTGAGGAGCCAAACCCAGGACCTCATACAAGCTAGGCAAGTGCTCTACCACTGGGCTACCCCAGCTCTCTGTCTTCTTGTTTTTCTGAAGCTGGGCAAACCTTTACTTTTAGTGGAGAATTTATAGTTCATAGCTTGTACATCTTGAATTTGAGGGGTGTGTTGCCTATGCAAGAGCAAAAAGAATCTGTGGTGTGTGTTTTCTTATGGCTATTCTCATTTCTTTTAATCTTAGGATGAACATGAATTATTAGGTCTATCAGCAGTTTTATTAACAACCACACTGTTGACTAAGGGCCTTTGTGCAGGCTTCCATGTGTCAGTTATACACTATGTGAATTCCATTTTAATTTACATTTTATTTTTGGTGCTAGGGATTGAACCTCCGTGCATGCTAAGCCATGCCCCTGAGCCATACATACCATAGCCCTGCTGTGTTTATTTCTTACTTTTTACTATTCTATGGTAGTAACAACTGTGCTGTTAGCATTCGTATGGAAGAGGTTCAGCTGTAGTGACTTAACTCACCTTGCCCCTGCCTCAGGTTCTGGCGTCTCCTCCAGCAGTGGTATATGGCAGTGACAGAGCTGAAGGAAGATCAAGCTTGGTCAGTTGCAGGCTTTGGAAAGGCTTGTTAAAGCACAAAGAATTACATAAGGACTTCCAGCTACATAAGAACAGACTGCTAAAAAAAAAAAGAAATAAACATTTAGCCGGGCGGTGGTGGCATACGCCTTTAATCCCAGCACTTGGGAGGCAGAGGCAGAGGCAGGCGGATTTCTGAGTTCAAGAGTTCGAGGCTAGCCTGGTCTACAAAGTGAGTTCCAGGACAGCCAGGGCCACACAGAGAAACCCTGTCTTGGAAAAACCAAAAAAACAAAACAAAACAAAACAAAAAAACAGACTGCTATTGTGTAATTTCCAATAAATATCATTATCATCCTGGGTCTCTGGCCTTTCCTGTTCACTGAGCAGATTGGAGGCACTGGGTGAAGAGGCAGAAGGTGTTCATTGTAGCAGACCACACCTTGGACTTGCTCATGTTAGCTGCAGCCTGGTGTAACCACTGTGGGTGCAGAGGCCCCTGAAGGGTTGTGGAGATTCACAACAGACCTTGCAGTGATGTTCTGAGTGGCACAGGTTGTGGGTGATGAAACAGTCAAGCCAGTAGTCACCTTGTAGTATAGCAGTGACAATTTTAAAGAATTCCTTTCTTGTGTCTGGCTTCCAGCCTATTCTTTGTATTCAAAAGAATGGATTTTTAGTTTAATTTTCCATAGTAAGAGCAGCTGAACTCTCTGTACCTTTTCAGTTGTATAGATGGCAAGAATTCAGATCTTCTCAGAATAGTGCCCCCCTCATTCCCCTTAGTGTATTTTCACCCTTTCTGGTTTATTCAAACTCAGTTATAAATCTTGATATCATACCCATACAATTTGTTCACTGTGGTAGCAGTTGTAGGTCATTTTAATAATATTTTTTTTTTGAGGCGTAGTTTCTTTACATAGCCCTGGTTGTCCTGGAACTTACTGTGTAGACCATGCTGGTGGCCTCAAACTCACAGAGTTTTGCCTCTGTTAGGATTAAAGGCATGCACCACCATGCTTGGCTTCCTGCCTTTCTTTCTGTTGGTTTTTTTTTTCCTTCAATGCCAGGGATAGACCCCAGGGCCTCATACAGGGTAAGTAAGTGCTCTGCCACTGAGCTACATCCCCAGATCGCTAGTCTTTCTAATCGATAGTAATGCCTGAGTGTTAAAGGAGAGTCAGGTGAGAGAGAGTATGCAAAATGGCCATCCAAGGCCGGGCGGTGGTGGCGCACGCCTTTAATCCCAGCACTCGGGAGGCAGAGGCAGGCGGATTTCTGAGTTCGAGGCCAGCCTGGTCTACAGAGTGAGTTCCAGGACAGCCCGGGCTATACAGAGAAACCCTGTCTCGAAAAACAAAAAAAAAAAAACAAAAACAAAAACAAAAAATGGCCATCCAAGGAGGTAACAGTGACTTTGACATCTGAATGATGTAAAACAATTAGTTTTTCTATAATATTGTCAAAGCATTGCTCTTGTCCTTGGGGCTGGTGAGCCTAGGGAGGATATAAAGCTACAGTGGCCGGAGGGCCTGGAGAGAGCCCAAGTAACCCAGATGCAGGCAGCAGAGGGTCTGTGAAGGAGATGCTCTTGATATCGGAGGAAGCCTTGAGACAGGATCAACGACAGGGCTCTAAGGAGGTTGCAGATGCCGCTGAAAGGCCCAGTGGGGTGATGAGTGTGGTGTAGGCTTGCCTTTGGCACATGCATTTAAAAAGGTGTATTTTTGGTGGGGGATGTATTCTCAATTGGAAAAGTGTTTGCCTTACACCCAGGACTGCATAAACCTCTTGTGGCACATGCCTAGGATTTTAGCACTTGAGAAACAGAGGCACGGGGACCAGGAGCTCAGGATTATTCTTGGCTACATAGTGAGTTCCAAGCAAGCCTGGGATATATGAGACTTTTTTTTTTTTAATGTATATTCTTAAATTAGGCAGTGGAGATGAACTATAGGTAGCTCCTCAGAGGTTTCAATACACGAGAGAAAGAGTAGACAGGTGCACAGGTGCCAGGAAGACTTTGCTCATTGTAAACATTTTATTGGAATACAAAGTAAGTCTAGATATCATCAATCCTGTTTTCCTTGTACTTAGGATCAAATCTGACCAAAGGCCTCATGTATGCTGGGCAAATGCTGTATTACTGACCTAAACTCCAGCTCTCACTTCCAAATTCCCTGTGTGAACATGTGCCTGTCTGTCTGTCTGTCCGTCTGTCCTGCTGAATGTTGGGAGTAGAGGCATGTACCACAAAGCCTGCCTTTATTTTTCAATGAAAATAGGAGATTCTAGTGCATATTTGCTGGTGTAAATTTTCCTATAGGGAAAGAAACGGATACTGTGGAAGAGACAAAGAAAAGGTCTTCAGGGCCCAAGAAGGCCTGACTCTGGAGCCACCTGGGTGGGTGACTAGTCTTTGGTTTGACCCAGGATGTTTCCTCCATTTTAACTGAAAGGCTTAATGAGTGTGAGTAGGGACTAAGTGGGCAAAGCAGAAAGAGGATCTCCCCAAAGTGTCTTTCCCAGTTACATGTGAGACAAGTTCATCAGCTGGGAGCTCAGATGGGAGCAAATTTGAACAAAGGAAAGGATGAAATGCTCCATTTTTGAAGTGAGAGCTTGGGAATTGGGAGGATGGCTCAATGGGTAAAGTACTTGAGGACCCAAGTTTAGAACAGCAGCCTGTTCCTATAACCCCAGAGCTGGGGAGAGCAGAGACAGGTGGATCCCTGAATATCACTAGCCAGCCTATCTAGCCAACCTATGGGCTCTGGGTTCAGTGAGAGACCCTGTCTCAAAAACCATATGACATGGTGAATGGTTAAGGAAGGGACTGGGCGAAGTGGAGCCCAGATATACAATATAAGATACAGGGTGGATCAGGCTTCAGCCGGCTCAGCGATCTTTGGAAAGGTCACTGTTGCCCAAGGTGAGGCTCACATGTAGGGTGAATTCTTTGCATTGCTGAAGCAGAGTTTGGTCTCCAACACCAAAACCAAACAAAGCAAGACCAATCAGTACCCATAAAGGGTTTCCTCTTGAATGGAGAAGGCATGAAACTGACGGGGATTTACATGAGAGCTGTATAATGTTGGGCTTTGAAATTCAATCCAATAAAAATGTCTAATTACTGCAGTGTTTTGGCTACTGCAGGACTGTTTACAGTGCAGTGTGCATCAGTTGTGTAGAAACAAAGGTCTGCTCAGTTTTAGCTGTCGCTGTCTAGTCCTTCCTAAGCTATCCCAGCACTTAGGTGATAGAAGCAGGAGAATCAGGATTCAGGGTCGTTCTCTGCCACATGCTCAGTTTGAGGTCAGCTTGGGATCTTGATGGGACATTGTCATAAAACAAACAAACCCCACAAGAAACCAACAAACAAAGCCCAGATTGAACACCATTAAAAAGAATTTCAAAGCTGGCCATGGTGTCACATACCTATAATCCTGGCTCTCAGGAGGTAAAAGCAGGATTGTGAGTTCAAGGGCAACCTGCATTCCATAGTGAGATCTGTTTCCAAAATGAAAACAGATGGAAAGGAAAAGGTTCAGAAAGTGCCTAGAGCTGTAAAGAAATTAAGTGTAATAGTCACCGTGGAGCTAGGACACAGCTCACTGGGAACACAGGCACCAGACCCTGGGTCCAAGGCCATTTCTGCTAAAAATAAATCCAAGTGAAGTGGGCTTGGGGAGATGGCCTAAGTCACGAGCTGCACAAGCGTGAGAGCCTGAGTCTGATCCCTAGAACCCACATAACAGCAGGGCCCTGTGGTACATCCTGTAATATCAGCACTGGTGTGATGCTGACAGGAGGATCCCTAGATCCCTGGGGCCACCTGGCCAACTAGTTGAATTGATGAGCTCTAGGTTCAGTAAGGGACCTATTTCAAATAATAAGATGGGGAACAATGAGGAAAATACCCAGCTTTGACTGCTGCCCTCCAATACCTCCCACAAACACCCCCCACCAACACATACAAACATCCTCCCACCCCCACAAACACCTGTACACATGTGAACAATGAATTTGTGTATGGCTAATATTTTGTCTAAATTATTTTTATTTCAAAATTTTTTTTAAGACCTGGTGCCTCCCAAGTGCTGGGACCACATGTACCACAGTGCCTGGCTTTATTTTGCATATTTTTTTAACCAGGCAGGGTCTCCCTATACTGTTGAAGGTGGCCACAAACTCCTGGATTCTAAAGATGTTCCCTTGTCAGTCTCTTGAGTAAGCTGCCCAGCTCCTCATACATTCCTTATGTTTGAATGTATGGATGCTTTTTCTGTATCACAAATAATCCACGCATACATATTTTTAAATCTTTAAAAAATAAGGGTAAAAGCTGGGCTGTGGTGGCGCATGCCTTTAATCCCAGCACTTGGGAGGCAGAGGCAGGCAGATTTCTGAGTTTGAGGCCAGCCTGGTCTACAGAGTTGAGTTCCAGGACAGCCAGGGCTATACAGAGAAACCCTGTCTTAAAAAAAAAAAAAAGGGTAAAAATGAAGCTAGGTGATGGCACATACTTTTAGTCCCGGTACTTGGGAGGCAGAGGCAGGCAGATCTCTGTGAGTTCGAGGCCAGCCTAGTCTACAGAGTGATTTCCAGGATGCCCAAAGCTACCCAGAGAAACCCTGTCTTGAAAACATCTCCACACCCAAAAAGGGTAAAAATGAAAATACTGAGAGAGTATGTAGTTCAGTGATAGTGTGTTTGCCCGGCATTGGGCCTGACCCCTGGAATCACCACCACTGAAACATTTCCTTTGGTAGGTAAGTATTTGAGTACATTTTTGATATATCTACTATGTTAAAAGTGGTATTTACTAAAAATACTTTTAAGTGTCTTAAAAGATGCCCACAGCATATTAAAGTGTGACTCATGCTGTATGGCTCTACTTAATGCTTGGAGACACAACTGTTTTCTGTGTGTTGAGTTTATGTAACAGTGGGAGGATTCACAAGAGAATCAACAGTAGCCACATCTAGAGATGGGGTAGGAAGGGAGAGGGTGGCTTTTACTTTTTATTTAAAACAATTCTATACTATCAGAATTTTTTCTAATTCAGTGTTTACTTAAAAATATGTCCACATACATATTCTTTTTTAGAACATTTTCATCACCTCAAAGAAACATATACTCCTTAGCTTCTCCCTGTTCCGAATCCTGCCTGTAGCAATCACTTGCCTACATTTTGTCTGTGTACACTTACCAGTTCTGGACTTTAAAGATAGAGTAAGCAGTCTTCTGTGGCTGGCTTTGTGCACTTAGTATTTTTCTTTACTACTTTTTATTTTTGTTTTTACAGTTTCTACGCTGTCTTTGATCTCAAACTCCTAGCACCCCCCTGAGTGCTAGGGTATAGGCATGTACCATCTGTCCTGCTTATCGTGTTTTCAAAGGTTCAATTGTGTAACATCTCTCAGCACATGATCCCTTTGGGAATTTATGGGTTTATTTCCTTTGAGATACTGTGTGCATGTGTGTGTTAGTGTTGAAAATTGAATGTAGGGCCTTCAGTCCTGCTGTGCCTTCAAGTTCCTGCTGTTCCATAGAACTGTGCCTGCAGCTCTGAAATATCTTTCCATATGTGATTACTCATTTGTAAATATTGGAGAAAAATGCTTACTCAGATCCTTTGTCATTTTGTCTTAATTACTTAATTCTTTTTAAATTATGAGCATGTCTGTATATGTGGGTCACTATCCAGCTTAGAGCATTTAGATCCTCCTGGTGCTGGAGTTACAGGAGTTATGAGCCACTTGATGTAGGTGCTGGGAACTGAACTCAGGCCCATGACAAAAGCAGTGTGTTCGGTTGCCTGCTGAGGCCATATGTCTACTCCTGTCTTATTATTTGCTTTTTTTGTTTGTTTTCAAGTAGGCCATACGGCAATGTCACTCTTGTCAGGGATGACCTGTACTGGCATTGGTAAGTTCAAAAGATTCTGATAAACACAGTCATAAGATAACAGAAGTGTTGACCACAGCGCACATAACTGAAACCATGTTCAGTTGCCTGCATGCTTTCTTGATGTGGAGTGGGAAGTTTGTCAGCAGGGCTGCTGAGAGGCAGAGAAGCCTACAGGTAATGTCAGCAGGCTGAGGAAGTCAGCAGTCAGAGCACAGGGGCCAGCATTCCAGAGCTGGGGACCTAGCAGGAGGTCTGAACCCAGGTAACTGGAGGAATGGGATGTTTGGTAGTCTCATGTCCCTGAACACACAGAAGCTGAGGTCCAAGGTCACTCGAACACACTTTGAAATTGCCCCTTTACACTGAAAGGGTTGGCCCTCAGGTGGACCCCTCTGGGCGACAGACTAGCCATAGAACAGCTTAGGCCTTGAGGAACCATGGTTGTAGCCTGCCAGAGGACAGTGGGCTTGGAAGAAAGACAGGGTTTCCTGTGCGAGGGTGCCCCTATGTTCCAGCAGCTGGGTGCATGGTGATTTTGTCCCGACTCAGATGCTCTAGGTAGTTTGCTGCTCCACAGGCACACATACTGTTGCTTTAAGACTCTACCTAGCAGCTCCTGAGAGCAGAAGAGGCCCCTGACAGCTTTCTCTTTGAAATTGCCCTCACATCTTATCAGCCTAGCAGCTACTCTTTATGAACCGGCAAAGGCAGACATCAAGGTTTGTCATCTCTTAGAACTCACACAGCCCTTTTGAACTCCCAAGGATTTTCATGTAGGTTTGACAGTCCAGACCCCCAATAAGTCTCATCACCTGGGTTTTTCTTTTCTTTGAGTGAATGGTAGAGATTTCTTTGAAGGACTTGATGGAGCCCTACTGCCTCATGAGCAGACTATCAAATGAGATGGGAGGAGTCACCTTTGTTTTTGGTACATGAAAAGTTCTTATTTGAACAAGAAGGGGAAAGTCCACATTCCCTGGTTAACAGGAAAGATTGGCTTGCTTCTTCCTTTGAGGCGGGAAGAAAGGAGTGCTCTTATTGTAACAGGAGAAAAAGGACCTTCCTTAGAAGAAAAAGCCTTAGTTGACGATTTTAGAACCCTTTTGTGCGCAAGGAAAGCAAGGAGCTGTAGCCCTGCAAGAAGGGCTTGAAGGACTCTTGTGTGGAGAGGGAGTACTCCCCACCCCCAACCTTGTTTGGTGGATTTCACACCTACCTACCCTTGCTTCTCTTCTCTGCTTTCCAGTCTGTCTATGTTGTTTGTTTGTTTTAAACTCATAGTTCAACTCTCTTGTTACATAGTATCTTTCTTGATGGTGATCAGGAAAACCAATTAGGAACATTTTTTCCTTTCATTTTAAGATTTATTTTATGTGTGTAAATGTTTTGCCTGCATGTATGTAAATATACCATGTATATGGACTGCCTGTAGAAGCCAAAAGAAGATGCAAAATCTCCTGGAATTACAAGTTACAGATGATTGTGAGCCAGCATGTGGATGCTGGGAGCCAAACCGAGGTCCTCTGCAAGAGCAAGTATTCTTAGTCACTATGGCACTTCTCTAGCCTGGTGATCGAGCTTCCTTCCTCCCTTTGTTTTTTTCCTTCTTTTCTCCCTCCTTCCATCCTTCCTTCCCTCGTTCTCTCCTTCCTTCCTTAAAGATCTCAAATCTCTTCATCTAGTTTTTATTTTGTCTATGTGTGCACCAGCATGAGTTTATGTGCACCATATGTGTGCAGGTTCCTGTGGCAGCCAGAGGATATCTCATCTCCAAAACTGGAGGTATAGGTGATTGTGAGCTGCCATATAGTTGTAGGACCTCTGCAGGAGCAACAGGTAGCTCCAGGGAACATTTCATTAAGCTGTATTATACAACTGTTTTAGAGTTGAAACTGCTCACTGTCATAAAAAATCAAAAGGCCGTTTACTCCAAAATTGATCTGCCTTCCCTTACTCACTGGTGTCTGAACACTTTTCTGAATGTCAATCCCCAACCAATGGCATAAAACTTTATTTCTGATAGGGTTTTGTTGTTTTTACAATTGGAGCAGTCATTTTTAGTTTCATTGTTGACATTTATAGCTGTTGTTAAATGTGCCCTCAATAGATACATCCAACAGTCCTTATTGTTGTGTTCTTACTCTTCTTAACTTTAGACATTTCTGGTTATATAGAAATATTCCAAGCCAGGGAGTGGTGGCTAACATGTTAAGTCCAGCACTTGGAGGCAGAGGCAGGAGGATTTCTGAGTTTGAGGCCAGCCAGGTCTATAGAGGGAGTTCCAGGACAACCAGGGCTACACAGAGAAACCATGTCTTGGAAAAAAAAGAAAAAGAAAAAAAACAGCAACTAAACAATTTTATTAGTCAAAGGCATAATCTCTCTTTTCCCTGTAGTACTGAGGCTCAAACCCTCTATGCAAGTATTCTCTTATTAAGCAATATCTGTCCAACCTCAGTTTTTTTGAGACAGAGTTTCTCTGTTGTAGACCTGGCTGTCCTAGGTCTTGCTCTGTAGACTAGGCTGTCCTCAAACTCATAGAGATCCACTAAATATCCTCCTTCTCTGCTTCTAAGTTTCCAGTAGCTCATTAGTTGGAGTCAAATTGCTATCTATGGTGATAGACACCATGCTCTACAGGTGGAGAGACTAGGCTACCCTGACACGAACAGTGGGCTATTAGGTTACTAGAGGTGATAATCTCTCTCCAGAGCCTACCTTTGCCTCCTGAGTGTTGGGATTAAAGGGGTGGGCCACCACACCCCACTTCAACCTGTTTTCGTATACGTTTCAGGACCACCAGCCCAAGGTCCTCCCACACCAACCATCAATCAAGAAAATGCACCACAGGCTTGCCCACAGGCCAATCTGGAGAAAGTATTTTCTCAGTTGAGGTTTCCTCTCCCAAAATGATGCTAGCTTATGTCAAGAAGCTTATGACATGAAACTACCCAGCACATATTCAGAGCATTAAATTGCACTGCATAGCAAGAATAAGGAATTAGTACTGAAATTTGTATTACTTTGCTGTTTGTCTATTGTATTTCTGCTTCAGTTTCCTTTCACCAGTTAGAACTAAGCTCAGTACATTTTCTTTCCTGAATTCTAAAGTTATTTGTTCCAGGAATCAGTTAAAAGCTTTAACTCAAATGCCAAATATGAACAGAACAAAAGCTCTTTATATTCATTGCACTTGGAGTCAGCTTTAATGTGGTGCTTCTTGTTTGTTTGTTTGTTTGTTTTGTTTTGTTTTTTTCAAGACAGAATTTCTCTGTGTAGCCTGGCTGTCCTGGAACTCACTCTGTAGAGCAGGCTGGCCTCGAACTCAGAAATCCGCCTGCCTCTGCCTCCCAAGTGCTGGGATTAAAGGCGTGCGCCACCACCGCCTGGCTATGTGGTGCTTCTTATTCATTGTCATTGTCTACCTGGCTAGTTACTGTATGGTAATATACATTTTCTGAACCTGAGATTTAACCAACTTCTTTGGGTTGATGTGGGCACTAAATTAATGAGCTGAGCTGATCACTGTGAGCTCCTTGGATTCTGAGATGAACTTGAGTTATTTATCTTCAATATCTTGTCCTTGTGCCTGACACTGAGCCCACTGGTTCTCTCTGGCCACTCCCACAGGGCTTTGTCCTTAGGAAAGAACTGCATTTGGTAGAAGCTGCTACTGTGACTTACTTCCCCCCCTCCTTTAGTTTGACCTGATATCTGACAAGAAGCAACACAAAAGAAGGAAAGATTCATTTAGCTGAGGTTTCAGTGATACAATGTATCCTGGAGGGAGATCACGGTGGGAAAGGCATTTTGCAGATGGCTCCATGGTAGGAAGAATGCCTGGCAGCAGCTTGCTTTGTATCTCAGCTGATCAAGAAACAAAGGACAAAAAGCAAGGCCAATCTATAAAACCTTAAGTTCTGTTCCCCACTAACCTATTTCCTTTTGTTGGGTCTCACATTCTTTTTTTTTTTTTTTTTTAAGATTTATTTATTTATTTTATGTTTGAGTACACCATTGCTTTCTTCAGACACACCAGAAGAGGGTGTCAGACCCCATTGCAGATGGTTGTGAGCCACCAAGTGGTTTCTGGGAATTGAACTCAGGACCTCTGGAAGAACAGTCCATGCTCTTAATCACGGAACCGTATCTCTAGCCCTGGGTCCCACATTCTAAAGTTCTGAAACAGCACTGTCATCTGGGACCAAGTAATCAAACACAGGAGCCTGCTGGGGAGTAGGGCATTTCACATTCAAACTGTGACAGTTTTGTAAATCTTGCATAAAAAAGAAACAGCTACAACAAAACCCTTTAGAATCAGGTCAGTAGTCAGAGATCCAAGAAATAAGTTCAGCTCCAAAGTCTGAGACTTTATGAAATACGAAACCAGATGAGGGTGGGAGTGTGGAAGCTGGCTCTCAACTAGGTTGCCAGCATGGCCTGTGGCACCTCACCAGTCAGGAGGACAGGAGCATCCTTTACAGCCTCCTGCTGTCTCCTTCACCTTTCTTCTCCTTTTTTCCTAAAAGTCTCTTAGTGGTAACTGCTCTTAGTAGTACCTTAGGTAACTGCAGTGTTCCTGAGACCATTGTTTTCCCCCTGACTCCAGCTCTGGTGCACGAACAATTCAAGAAGTAAAGAGTACAGCTAAGGTTAAACTTGTAGACTGCAGTGCTGTTGGCTGCCACAGCTACCTGCTGTTTGCTACCATGTGCTGAGCTTCTGGAGGGCAGTGATATTATAGTTAGCCTGCTGCCTAAGCAGCAGATTGGATTCCAAGAATTTCAGAAGGATGGTGTTGGCCACAGTTCAAGACTTGACCCAAGAGATTGCAATGGTAGTGAGTAAACAATGCCAATTTGGCTGGGAGGAGGAAGGGTTGGGAGGCAAGGTTGCCCTTGAACGTGCCAACTCTTGCTTCTTGGTAGCCATGCAGTGGTTCCTGGTTGTTGTGAGAAAAGAGCCCAGTGACATTCTATCTGTATCACGAAGAAGTGGGATAGTGATTATTACTTGTGATTATGAGTTTTTTATTTCAACTTTTTATTATGGGAAAACATGGAGAAAGGTTACTACTTAACCATTTGTAAATGCGCATCGGCAGGATCATTGTGGACTGAGCCCTCTCTCTAGCACCATTATCTTTTATTATTTTTCAGTATGTATTTTGTTTTATGTGTACTAGTGTTTTACCTGCATGTGCATGTGTACATGACATGTGTTTGTTGTCCAAGGAAGCCAAAAGAGAGCAATGGGTCCCCTGGAACTGGAGTTACAGATGGTTGTCAGCCACCAAGTGGGTGCTGGGAATAGAACCCAGGTCTTCTGTAAGTGCAATAAGTGTTCTTAACCACTGAGCCATCTCTTCAGCACCGCCATATTTTCTTTTCTTTTTTTTTTTTAGGTTTTTCGAGACAAGGTTTCTCTGTGTAGCCCTGGCTGTCCTGGAACTCTCTCTGTAGATCAGGCTGGCCTCGAACTCAGAAATCCACCTGTCTCTGTCTCCCAAGTACTGGGATTAAAGGCATGCGCCACCATCGCCCGGCCATATTTATTTTTAAAAGTTTTTTTTTTTATTGTTATTGTGTGTGTGTTTATGTATCTGTGAGTATGTGCGCGCCTCTCCCTCTCTGTCTCTCTCTTTGTCTCTCTGTGTCTCTGTGTCTCTGTCTCTCTCTCTCCCCCCCCCCCCCATGGTGCAATCCTGGCAGTCAGATGACAGCATCGTTGCTGCTCTCTTCCCACCTTTAAGTGTATTTCAAGGACTGAACTCAGGTTGTCAGGCTTGCATGACAAGTGCTTTTATAGTATCCTTTTTGATTGATTTTGCTTTTCAAATGATTAAAAAAATTTTTATATCTAGGGAAATGGTAATATTTCATGATGTTCTGTTATCAGAGTGTAATTGAGAACCATGAACATGGGATTTCTTTTTCTTTTGAAGAAGGATCTTATGTAGCCTAGGCTGGCCTCCTTCTCACTGTGTAGTGGAGGAGGAACTTAAACCTCTGATCCTCCTGCCTCTACCCTCTGAGTGCTGTTAGTATAGGCGTATGCTACCACGCCTAGTTTTATGCAGTGTTAGGAACTGAATTTAGAACTTTGTGTATGTATGCTGGACAAGCACTTTGCTAATTAAGTGGCATCCCCAACCCCTGGGATTTTTAAATACTAGAGCCAGTTCTGCTGTTTTACACCGTAGAGTTAATTGGATTGCTTGTAACCTTTCTGCAGTAGTTGTAGGCAGTGGAAATAGGAACTTCTTCTGGACTCTCAGAAGGTTCTGGAGTAGTGGCATTAGCTAGGAATGGCCCAGTGTTGATGCAAATGAGAGGACAGATGAAGAAGAATGACACAGTGGGTGATGACAGGATGGGAACTCAAACATGACTGAGAGGTAGAATTAGGAGGCTGAGCACTCCAGAAATGTATTTTCTCCATAGTCTCCACCACTGTCAGTTTTTATCATGTAGGTGTCCTGTGGAGTGGACAGAGAAGTTCTTAGCTCTCCCATTAGATGCTGTGTCCTGTGGGGCAGATCTAGGGACAACTTTTTTGCTTCAGTGCTTACGGTGTACTAAACAATGTATTCAGTGTTCACCAGAGGTGAAACACTTTGCAACCATTTCTCGAATGTTTCCATTATGCTGTGTGATCACAAATAGTTCCATGTTTTATTGAATTTAAGATGCTGATGCCAAGAGACACAATCATATATCATTAAGAAAAAAGAACGTGCATACACCTTTAATCCCAGCACTTGGGAGGCAGAGGCAGGTGGATCTTTGAGTTCAAGGCCAGCCTGGTCTACAGATGGAGTTCCAAGACAGCCAGGGGAGAAATCCTATCTCGAAAGAGAAGCGGGGGGGGGGGGGGGCTGGAGAGATGGCTCAGCGGTTAAGAACACAGACTGCTCTTCCAGAGGTCCTGAGTTCAAATCCCAGCAACCACATGGTGGCTCACAACCATCCGTAATGAGATTGGATGCCCTCTTCTGGTGTGTCTGAAGACAGCTACAATGTACTCATCAATAAAATAAATAAATA